>NC_137816.1:65878087-66355513 GCF_963921795.1 Nannobrachium achirus | reverse complement strand
GAATGAATAATTGAATAGATATTGAGTTTCAGATATTGACTTTGAGACGACCAGCTGTATTTATAATTGTTATTATGGATTTATAAACCCTAAAAAAAGAAAAGAACAAAAGACTGTCTATTAAGTCCATTTCTCTGGAGGCTCCTATGACAAATGACATGCATGTGTGTATTGTTGTAAGGTGACTACTGTACACTTCTAAATACAATGCATGTGTTTATTGTTGTGAGGCGAGTACCGTACACTTCTAGGAAATATCATCTACTGAGCAATCAAATCTTTTGACATAAACATCAATTGGTTTGTTTTTTTACATCTACGCAGGTACATAAGACAACAATGTGTTGTGTTCTGCTTCATCAGACACTGACAGCAGCATTAATAATTCATAGCTTCATACTTCTATTATAAACCTCTGTGTGCATGCAAAAGCTGTAACAGGGTAGAGTGGCCGGTAGAGCATCCGGATGGGAACCGTGAGGTTCCCAGTTCGAACCCGGGCTCCCCCAAAGTTAGTGTGGAAGTGTCCTTGAGCAAGACGCTGAACCCCTAACTGCTCCCGATGAGCAGGTTGGTGCCTTGCATGGTTTCCTCTGCCATCGCTGTATGAATGTGAGTGTGAATGGGTGAATGTAATGCACAATCTATGTAAAGCACTTTGGATAAAAAAAGCTCTATATACTGTAAATGCAACACACCATTTAACATCGCACTGTGGTGAAGAAAAAAAGAGTTGAGCCGGAAGGCAAAGCTCTCTGTCTACCTATGGTCATGAAGTGTGGGTCATGACCGAAAGTATAAGGTTGTGGGTTCAAGCGGCCGAAATGGGTTTCCTCAGACGGGTGGCTGATATCTCCCTTAGAGATAGGGTGAGAAGTTCAATCACCCGAGAGAGACTTGGAGTAGAACCGCTGCTCCTACACTTGGAAAGGAGTCAGCTTAGGTGGTTCGGGCATCTAGTACGGATGCCTCCCGAGCGCCGTCCTAGGAAGGTCCTCGATGCACGTCCCACTGGGAGGAGACCCCGTGGCAGACCAAAGACCAGATGGAGGGATTATATCTCCAAACTGGCTTGGGAACGCCTCGGTATACTCCCAGAGGGAGTGGAGGAAGTTGCTTGGGATAAGGAAATCTGGAGGGCTCAGTTGGAACTGTTGCCCCCGCGACCCGATTCCGGATAAGCGGTTGAAGATGGATGGATGGATGGTATTTTCATGAGGATTTTTTTCTTATGTCAGCCTAATATAGTGACAAGAGACGAAGATTGAAATGCTCTTGCATGTGGTCATGGTGGTCTAATACCCGCCAAACCCGTCAGGATGCATGGATGTATAGCGTCTCAACAAAACGACTGGGAGTAAAGGATTAATGGGAAACTTCCCCTGCTCTAATTGCTTGTACTGTAGAACAGCATGACCAACGGGGTTAATAGCTCTGCATGTGCAGTCATCATCGGCGGGACAGAATCTATCAAAGGTCTTTAAACAGCAGAGCTTTTAAACAAAACACTCCGGCAAGAATTCCTGGCTCTCATCACCTTGTCATCGCATCGTCTCCCCCGTGCGTTTGCAACATCTGCTGATAAGAATCTCCACTACCAGCTGCTTGGGGCTCTGCTTTTATATGAAACCTGACAGAGATTTGAACTGTGATAGATTATTTTTTTGCCTTCCAAGAAGTGATGATGTGACTTTCTTTTTTTCTTTTACTGTACAATGACCCCTCATCCTTTGTCACTTTACGGCGGCATAGCTCAGGGGTAGAGAAACCATTATTAGAGCACGAAGGGATCCCGAAGGGTTCCCAGTTCGAATCCGGGCTCCCCCTGAGTTACTGTCGAAGGGTCCTTGGGCAAGACTCTGAACCCCTAATTGCTCCCGGTGAGCAGGTTGGTGCCTTGCATGGTTTCCTCCGCCACCGGTGTATGAATGTGTGTGTGAATGGGTGAATGTAATGCACAATCTATGTAAAGCTCTTTGGATAAAAGCGCTATATAAATGCACCATTTACCATTTACGCAGTGGTTCTCCACCAGGGTTCCGGGGACCTCCAGTGGTCCCTGCTGGGGGCTCCAGCTAAATGATGGAGAGTTGATAACCAAATGGACCCTTGTATATCTTTAAATGACTGTTAAACATCTGCATTATCAATTTACAAGAAGTCTACACCATTAGAGAATGTAGAAGAATTGTTATTTTGTCAACTTTAGCCTGTTATCTCTCCTATGGCACCGACATCAAAACAACATGGAATTGTGGACACTATCTTATCCATGGATAACAAAATAGCTTGGGGTCTGAGAGGCTAAATCTCATCAAATGGTGGTGCGTGGCTCAAATGGCCAATAAATAATTAGCCGGGGAGCCACTGTGCCAAAATGAGAGAAGACCTGTGATGTCATGACATACTCCAAATTTTTGTTTTTCCTATTAATTTGGTCAATAAGGTACACAGAATGAGAGGCCTGCTCTGCCGGAAACATTGCGAAAAAAAGTTTCCCATTGACTTCACTATACTGGAAAAAACACACCAAATAAATATGCTTTAAGTAGCATGTGAGGGGTCAAACTAGGGTTTCTTCATGATTCTGAATCCATTGCAAGCATTTGTTTTGCATGAAAAACATTCCTTGGGCTAGATTTCAGCCTCTCAAACCTGTGAAAAGTGATGAGTCAACACTTTTCACCGTTATTTTGGTCCGTTTTCTAGCCCAAGGAATGTTTTTCATGCAAAACAAATGCTTGCAATGGATTCAGAATCATCAAGAACCCCTAGTTTGATCCCTCACATGCTACTTAAAGCATATTTTTTTTGTGTGTTTCTTTCCTGTATATTGAAGTCGATGGAGTGAATATACAAATGGCCATAACTTTTTTTTCGCAATGTTTCCAACAGAGCAGGCCTCTCATTCTGTGTACCTTAATGACCAAATTAATAGAAAAAACTAAAATAAAAAGTATGTCATGACGTCACAGGTAAAACTCTATTCTTTGAGCTTTTGGGCCTGTGGCTCCCTGGCTAAATGGACCTTGATATGGTTGAAAAACACTGCCTTAATGCATTCTTCTGGAAAATTAACCACTTGAACTTGAGCTTGTAGATCAGCTATTTTGGTAAAAGATATTTGGTGTAGATGGCTATAAATCAGGGGGCCTATTAATAGTGCAGAGCAACAAAGTATACAGGGACTGTGCTCTTTAAGAGGAGGTAAAAGGAGGGCTGTCACAATTATTACATAATCGTCTAATCGTGATTATTTGACATTATCGCAATTATTTTGTCATAATCGTCATAATCGTGAATGTTGAAAAATGTCAGAATAGTGGAAATAGCAGATCTACAAGCTCACAACGCGTCGCATCGCGACGCGTTGTGAGCTTGTAGATCGGCTATTTCCACTATCAATGTTATTTTTTAAGTAGTAAGGTGTCAAATATGTCAGTAATGTATTTGTATATTTAGGTTATGTGTCATATCTACCATATGCAACTTCAAAGCCTAAAAGCCAAACAGAAATGTAATTATCAACGACAAATACACAATTAAATCGTTAATCGCCAATTATTTGAGTGACAATTAATCGTCATGTAAAATGTCATATCGTGACAGCCCTATTTGTAGATCAGCTATTTTGGTAAAAGATATTTGGTGTAGATGGCTATAAATCAGGGGGCCTATTAATAGTGCAGAGCAACAAAGTATACAGGGTCTGACTTTTTTGTCTCAGGGCACCCCATGAATATTGTTTTAATCCGAGGCATCCCTACATTATAATTTTCACTCCCAGCACCTTATATTTATAGCATATCGTCGTTGTCGGGTGGAAACCTTGTATGTCCAAAACCGTTCGTTTTGCATTTGTCATCTATAAAATGTACTAAAATAGTGAAAACAGACGAAAACAGACGATCGCATTGCATGCTTGTAGATCGTCTGTTTTCACTAGTTTTGTGCGACAGAGGTTTCTGCCCGACAGTAATGATATTTTAGTGATTATGTTGCGAGGAAAACGTTGAGATAACAGCCATTTTGGTTAGAACTGACTGAAAATAACTTTGTACTTCAAGTTTTAAATGATACAAAATATTTTTTCAAGTGTCCAGATAAATTCCAAATATTATCAAATGATCTCGCGGCACCCCTGGACTGCCATCGCGGCACCCCAGGGTGCCCCGTCACCCACTTTGAAAACCCCTGGTCTAGCCCTACGGAAAGTATGGAATGCATGTGCAAATAAAAAAACTACTTAATGCTTAAAGTTGTACCATGTAACTTTTTTTATAAAACAAATCTTAAAATTGTCCTAACTGTTAAATCGCTAAAGTTTTAGAACACCCACTCCGTTATTTTCAGCTTCTGAAGCCTTCTCTTTATATGTTTTCTATGATCCTGGCCGTGGACCGGATTTCGCGCCAAAATGACGTAATCTGCATCATCTGTATACGTTGTGTATACGTTGCCCAATCACATCGCCGATCATGCACACATGGTACACTACCGGCCAATCACAGCGCATCTTGAAGTGGGGTCGCCATATTTGTAGTCGCCCGTGTGTCTCTTTACTCAAAAGGTAATCTCGCCTACCAGGCAGGGTGAAGTAGTCCGTTTCTCCGGAATGCCTGAACGCACAGGAACCAGGGACCCCTCTAAAGATAGCTCTCGGCGTTGTGGAGGCAGACGCGGGGGTGTGAAGGTACGAAAAACGGGCGAAAGACGCGAACGCGACCGCGGTTTGCTATAGGGCAACTGACCACTAGTTGAGCATCTTACACAGTATAGCTTTAAAGGTTAATATGAGCATCAAATCTATATTTTAGATATAGTATGCACATGCATTCCATACATTCCATAGGGCTGGACCCCACATGGACAAATGTTCATCATGGATTTGCGAGGGGCATTGTTCCTCTTGAGCAAAATAAACCATTTCTGAAATAAATACATTATTTAAGATGTTTCTTTAGGCATATAAGGCTTATTTGCCAGGGATACTTTTAAGAACAATGCACCTCAAGAAGATGATTTCAGTATATACAGTATACAGTATACTAGGGCTGGGACTCGATTAAAAAATTAATCGAATTAATCAGAGGCTTTGTAATTAATTAATCGAAATTAATCGCATGTTTAATCGCATATAACTATTTGACCTGAGAAGCATTTTTTTCAAGTAAAACACATTTTGTTGTACGAGTGAATCAACGAGTGAGTTTTTTAAATCTAAATTTTGCATCCACTGGGCCAAGCAAAGCACTCTGATCGGCTACTTCTCCCTTTGTGTTTGTTGTCTCTTCTTGGTTGGTGCATCGCTATGATCGGTATGCCCGAAACTGAAGGTTCTGTGGTGCAAAAACTAAGTGCGATTAAAATGCGTAATTTTTTGCGTAAAAGGTACAGCTGTGGGTGCTGGGGGGGCGTGTTCCCTCCTCCACGTCATCAGCGCCCACACCCTAGGTGGGGTCGGCGATAGGGCCTTTCTGTGTGGAATTTGCATGTTCTCCCCGTGTCTCCTAGGGTTGATACCCTCACAAAAACATGCAGTAATCCTGGTCTCTATAATGCCTCCCCCTGGCCAGCCGGGGCGCCTGATGGAGGGGAAAGGAACTGGTTGGAATAACGTGTTCCTTCCACACGCTACGTCCATCCCGGGGAAATCCCCACTGTCAGGTGAAAAGAAGCAACTCGGACTCCTCATGCATAGAAGGAAGCATGAGGTCAGTCCGTTGTCCCCCCAGGCGCGGCAGAGGGAGAGCAGAGCCCAGGATTACATAGGCAATTGGCACTGGGTGAAAATGGGTTACAAAATCGTGGGATAAAACATAAAGGGTACAATATTTACAATAAGATGAAGTGGACTAGAAGTAAAAGTACTGAAAATTGAAAAAGAAGAAAAATACAAATCCAGAGTAGCCTACATATACCTCAAAACTGTACTTAAGTACAGTAGGCTACTGGAGTAAATGTTCTTAGTTACTTTACACCACTGATATTGTCTTACTCCCTGCCCAGCTCTATCATAGAGAACCCAGCTCTATCATAGAGAACTGGACCCTGTTGGGGCAGGGCCATAGAGCCTCTATGTCCCTGCCCCAACAGGGTCCAGTTCAATCCAATCAATATAAAATGTACAACAACGGCGTTGTGTGCTTGTAGATCGGCTGTTTTCACTAGTTTAGTGCGACAGTCTTGTATGATGAAGCAGGCTTTGCTTTACCAAAAGACGTAGGCCTACACATTTGAAACTTGGAGATACGAGGTTTCTGCCCGACAGTGACGATATTTTAGTGATTATGTTGCGAGGAAAACGTTGAGATAATAGCCTTTTTGGTTAGAACTGACTGAAAATAACTTTGTACTTCAAGTTTAAAATTATACTAAATAATATTTTTTCAAGTGTCCAGATAAATTCCAAATATTATCAAATGATCTCGCAGCACCCCTGGACTGCCGTCGCGGCACCCCAGGGTGCCCCGTCACCCACTTTGAAAACCCCTGGCATAGAGAAGAGGACAGTCAAACCACTGTTGGATAGTGGATAGAACACGTGCAGGAGCTTCCCAGCTTCCTGCAGATGTTGAAAGAATTAAGTATTTTCTACTTGTTTCTTGTAAAACATGCTCTTTTGGTGATTATCGGCGGTCAGAGGTGAAATGAGGACAATTTAAACTGGGTCGGGAGGTTTGGTGGCCTTCAACCATAGCTAGTGGTTAGCTTTAAATAACCACTTTCAATCTGGCGTCCATATTTTTTTTATCTTGAAAACATGTTGCAGTGCGAATGATTTTGAGATTTGAGATTCTTTTTTGCAACAATTTTTTGGCCATTTTCATTACACCATTTTGAGTCAGATGTTGACTGTGTGTTCGGGTGTGAATTCCATGTTAGTTTCAATTGCCTAAGCTGTAATCCTGGGCTCTGCTCTCCCTCTGCCAACCTGGGGAGAGCCCAGATCGGAGCTCATGCTTCCTTCAACGCATGAGGAGTGAGCAGGCCGCTTCTTATCACCTGACAGACGGGGAGTTTCCGCCCGATAGGACGTAGCGTGTGGAAGTGAACACGTTATTCCAACCAGTTCCTTTCCCCTCCATCAGGCGCCCCGGCTGACCAGGGGGAGGCAGTATAGAGACCAGGATTACTGCATGTTTGTTTGAGGGTACCTACCCTATAGGGTGTGCCAAATGTAGTTCTAAGCGCGGCCATTTCTTGGGTAAACACAGCCTTAGACAGGTGTTCTGATTAGGCTATAGCATTAGTTCTATGCAATCAAACAATTGAAACACCTGTGTTTTGACCCAAGAAATGGCCGCTAAGGACTACAATGACGTAGCCGCTGGCACACACTATAGGGCAGTGGTTTGGGTGGTCCCCAGATGATTAACTTAATTTCTCACTCAACAGTTAACAAACCAACATAACGTTTAAGCGTATAAAGGGTATATTCACATTTCTAAAGTGACAATTTAAGGACTTTTTAATACCTCTAAAATGACAAATTAAACATTGGCCAAATTGTCAAATATTAGAGGCAGAAATTGTGAAATAGACGATCTACATGCTCACAAGGCCTCGCATGTAGATCTGCTATTTTCACAATAGAACTGGGTTATACAAAATGTAATGCCTCAACTCTTAGTGCTCGTCAGGGTGGGGGGGGGGGGGGGGGTTCCCAGTTAAAATATGATTATTTTGGGGGTCGCTGCCTGAAAAGGTTGAGATCCACTGCTCTAGGGCAGTGGATCCCAAACCTTTTTGTCTCAGGGTACCCCACAAATATTTGTTTTAATCCGAGGCACCCCTACATTATAATTTTCACTCCCAGCACCTTATATTTATAGCATATCGTCGTTGTCTGGTGGAAACCTTGTATGTCCAAAACCGCTCGTTTTGTATTTATCATCTGTAAAATGTACTAAACTAGTGAAAACAGCAGATCTACAAGCACACAACGCCTCGCGATGCGAGGCGTTGTGTGCTTGTAGATCTGGTGTTTTCATTAGTTTTGTGCGACAGTCTTGTATGATGAAGCAGGGCTTTGCAAAAGACATAAACATTTGAAACATGGAGATACAAGGTTTCTGCCCGACAGTGACGATATTTTAGTGATTATGTTGTGAGGAAAACGTTGAGATAACAGCCATTTTGGTTAGAACTGACTGAATAACTTTGTAAGTTTAAAATGATACTAAATATTTTTTCAAGTGTCCAAATAAATTCCAAATATTATCAAATGATCTCGCGGCACCCCTGGACTGCTGTCGCGGCACCCCAGGGTGCCCCGTCAGTCACTCACTTTGAAAACCCCTGCTCTAGGGGACACGGGGAGAACATGCTGAGTCACGGTGCTGACTGTGTGTTGCAGGCGTGAACGCCATGCTGAGGAAGGTGGCGGTGGCGGCAGCCTCCAAGCCCCACGTGGAGATCAGACAGAACGGAGAGCACTTCTACATCAAGACCTCCACCACCGTGCGCACCACAGAGATCAACTTCCTCATTGGCCAGGAGTTCAACGAGGAGACCGTCGACGGCAGGAAAGTCAAGGTACCCTAACCCGATTGACATTTAGGGTAGGGCCTAAAATATATGCTAATTAGTAGGGCCGGGTAGGGCCTTGGGCTCAATGAAAAAAGAAAATATATTTTTTTATTATTTTATTACTATTACTCTGTGATAGACCCGGCCATACCCGACCCGACCCGATGTTTTCGGGCTGGGTAGGGCCTAAAATGTATGCTAACTAACTAGGCCTGCCCAGTTAGGGCCCAGTTAGGGCCGGGCCTTAATTTTCTGTCCCGTTGAGAACTCTACTTCCACATCATCACAACGCTCCACCCTGATGCTTTTAGCTGGACGAGACCACTGAGGAACCACAACAAAGTGCTGTCGTGTTCAACCACTCATCATCTCCACTGGTTGAGTAATGTGTACTAATTGCACTGTAGTATTGGTTTAGTTTTTCTGGAAGCTTGTGACTTTCACTGCACTATATTTCCAAGACAAAGACTCTCCCCAACGGCAGCTCGAGACCCGCAACAGAGATCAGACGTTTGCCCGGAACCCAAACTAGTAAAAACAGCAGATCTAACAAGCTCACAACGCTACGATTTGTGCCGCGTTGCGAAGTTGTAGATCTTTTTAACAGATCATTTTCACTAGCCTACTTCTTAAACTCTTATTAAATGTATTCATGGAAATGATTTAGGCCTAGAATTATTGAATGCTTTAACCAGATAAAAATAGCAGATTGCCGCGCTGCGAGCTTGTAGAGTGCCGCGCTCACGAAAAACAGCAGATCTACAAGCTCGCAAGCTTGTATATCTGCTGTTTTTCAATAGTTAAAGCATAAAATAATGATACACAATAATGTGTACCCGTTCTAAAATCATTTCATTTATCAAATACATTAGAAAAATCAAACCTCGGTTCGAAGTGGAGCGGTGAATCTGAGAAGCTATACTCTGTGTGTGTGTGTGTGTGTGTGTGTGTGTGTGTGTGTCTAGTCTGCACAACAGTGCCCTTCTCAATCTGTTCCTGTCTGTCAGTACTGCCTTACTGTACTGTACCTTACTGTACCGTACTGTACCTCACTGTACCGTACTGTACCGTGCCTTACTGTACTGTACCTTACTGTACTGTGCCTCACTGTACTGTACCTTACTGTACTCTACCTTACTCTACTATGCCTTACTGTACTTTACCTTACTGTACTGTATAATACCTTACTGTACAAGTACATTGTTTAAGAAGTGCTATGTTCTAGATCTATGTTTTAGATTTTTTGTTCTAGATCTATATTTTTACATTCTATGTGTTCTAGATCTGTGTGCGTGCGTGCGTGCGTGCATGTGTGTGTGTGTGTGTGTGTGTGTGTGTGTGTTGAGTGTGCCTGGCCTGCTAAACAGCGCCCCTCCTTTAACATGTGTGTTGTGTGAGGCCACTAGAGGTATTGCCAGGCTACAGACATAGCCAGCCAGCCAGCCAGCCACAGACATACCTGTCTATTGGGAGCGTTTTCACCGCTCCAAAAATGTCCACAGAGCCTGTGTGTCCACTCACCATGTGGTGTCATGTTGTCCACACAGAGCCTGTGTGTCCACTCACCATGTGGTGTCATGTTGTCCACACAGAGTCTGTCCACTCACCATGTGGTGTCATGTTGTCCACACAGAGCCTGTGTGTCCACTCACCATGTGGTGTCATGTTGTCCACACAGAGCCTGTGTGTCCACTCACCATGTGGTGTCATGTTGTCCACACAGAGCCTGTGTGTCCACTCACCATGTGGGGTCATGTTGTCCCCACAGAGTCTGTCCACTCACCATGTGGTGTCATGTTGTCCACAGAGCCTGGCCACGTGGGACTCAGAGAACAAGATGAGCTGCAGACAGACCCTCCTGGATGGACACGGACCCAAGACCTTCTGGAGCCGAGAGCTGAGAGGAGATGAGCTCATCCTGGTGAGATATTACGAAGACTCGTTTATTATTAGTCATTATGTCCTCTCAACTAACCTCGCGTCACCAAGGCTTTCCACCGCCGAGGAAAACCTGGTTTTTATTCTAAAACGGAGACATGTGATCCGGTTTGGGAAGAAGAAAACAAAAAGGGTTGCGGTTGTAAATGTAAATCAGTCTCGCTACGAGTATGATGAATGATTATTATACCAAAATAAACTAAACCATTACACCACATTACACCACTAAACACATATTAAACTATAGGGAATCGTTTTGGAGATTTGGCCGTTTCCAGCCGCCTGATTAGGTAAAGTTATTTCTGCTCTAGACCAGATCAGAAAAGCTGAAATGGTATTGACACCTCAAGTCAACTAAGCGGTAAAAGGTGGTACTGCACCATGTGTACAAAGTAACAGAAATGCTTTTCATTACTACTTAATAGTAGGGTCAAATCTTTGACCATAGAGAAAAAAATGGCACCGGTGCGAAGTGAGCGGTGCCCACAAACACAACACACGTGCATATCTCCTTATATGGGCTGTTCTTTCCCTTCGATGTTGATGCCCAAACTTTGAGCCATTTGTGCCAAGATCTAGGCAAGCCACGCTTCCAGAGCCCTGACATTTTTGGGGGCCTGTAAGCCTGTCAGCTCCCTTCAGGAGCACTGCTTCAGCTCGCTGCTTAGATGGACATGTTGAGCCCATGGGAGGAGCAGTCAGCAGGGACCTGCTGGCCATTGGGAAAAGCGGGACAATTCCCGAACGGCCGGTTCATTCCCGGCCGGTCCAGGCCGGCCATTAGGATAAAAATAAAATGTCGGCCTTCGTTCCATTTTGGGGGCTGGGCGGACCAACAAAGTAAATCGTCACTGTCGGGCAGAAACCTTGTATCTCCAAGTTTCAAATTTGTAAATTTCTTCGCAAAGCAAAGCCCTGCTTCATCATACAAGGCCGCCGCACAAAAGTAGTGAAAACAGCAGATCTACAAGCACACAACGCCTCGCGGTGTAAATCATTTTTTAAAATGATAAATACAAAACAAACGGTTTTGGACATACAATGTTTCCACCCGACAACAACAAACTATAACTCACGTAAAAGGCCCACTGGCTTGTCACTTGTCATGATCTGAAATGGCAAATCTTTGAGTAGCAGTAGCACTATAGAGAGATCTCTCTCTCTCTCTATAGCGCGCAATGAGGGCCTCTTCAACTCTTTTTCCCGGGCTGAATCAGGGGCCCAGCACGTCCCTGGCAGTCAGTCACGCACACTGTGAGAATAGACTGGGTGAATCAGGGGGCAGAACCGGTGGGTGACCTTCTGTTTCCCAGGTGGCCTCTCTGCCTACTCAGCTACTGCTGCCCTCTCTGTCTGTCTGTCTCTCTCTCTCTCTCTCTCTACCCTCCACCTCCCCTCCCCCCTCTCTCTCTCTCTACCCCCCCCCCCCCCCTCCCCTCCCCTCCCTGTCCCTTCTGGAGTGAAGAACGTAGAGGTGATTAACTCATCTGGATGAGGAAGACTCTTATTAGTCATCATTTCCTCTGAACTACAGTATAACCAGTAAAAGGTGGAGGAGGAGAGATAAGCATGTTGGGCCATGTCTGTCTGTGGTGGGCAGCTATGATGAGCTCACTGTCTGAATAGAGAATGGCTTTGTGCTTTTAAAGGGGCATGACACCTATAAAAACATGACAGACTGCATAGGAATGACCGCACAGTCAAAGAGACAGTGGGAGAAACAAAAGCACCCAAACCTTCCTGAATGTGTGTCGGGTGGGAGAACAGAAGTAGGACATAAATCTCTTAGTTCCTAATCGACGAATGAATGACCATGAACACTTGGTCACGTGATCCTTTCACAGAGTCGCTGCCTGATGAACAAAAAGCCTAATATCTCCCCCGGCCAAGGAGCAATTCCCCTTTAGACTAGTGGCTAATTTGTTGGCTTTCCACGTGGAAGAACCCGGGTTAGAATCCTATAGCTGTGGCCCGGGTGGGTGGGGGAGATCAAAGGGGGGTGAGTGTGCGTCTGCTGGCCTACTGGTCCAGGTGCATACCACTTAGGCATTGCCACATAGGCATGGATGGCTGAGTGTAGCAGTAGTGTCTCAGACTCAGAGCTTCTGCCTGATGACCTAAAGCCTAATATCTCCCCCGGCCAATGGGGAATTCCCCTTTAGGTGCTCGCAAAGCCAGGCTTACTCATCTGCGAAGAGAAAAGCCTGGTGACAATATAAGGCAGAAGGCGTTCAACTTCCGCCGTGAGAATTTCACCGGAAGACTGCAACGCATAACGTAACTTCCGTTAACCGCAGGACTTCCGCCACTTCCGCTAGAACCAACCGGAAGGCATATTGTCTACAGGGTGTTAAGATGTTGGCTTTCCATGTGGAAACCTGTGTTGGAATCCTGAGAGCGTTACACTAGCAACACTGATCATGGTAGCGAGATTGGACACTCACATGCATTTGACTACGACCACTGAAGAGAGAGGAGGTCTCCACTCGTACTACTCAAATGGGTGAGGCATGCAATAGGCTGGCTCTATAGGTAACTTTAGTCCAGGGTTTCATGCAATAGGCTGGCTCTATAAGTAACTTTAGTCCAGGGTTTCAATAGGCTGGCTCTATAAGTAACTTTAGTCCAGGGTTTCAATAGGCTGGCTCTATAAGTAACTTTAGTCCAGGGTTTCAATAGGCGGCTCTATAAGTAACTTTAGTCCAGGGTTTCAATAGGCGGCTCTATAAGTAACTTTAGTCCAGGGTTTCAATAGGCTGGCTCTATAAGTAACTTTAGTCCAGGGTTTCAATAGGCGGCTCCATAAGTAACTTTAGTCCAGGGTTTCAATAGGCTGGCTCTATAAGTAACTTTAGTCCAGGGTTTCAATAGGCGGCTCCATAAGTAACTTTAGTCCAGGGTTTCAATAGGCTGGCTCTATAAGTAACTTTAGTCCAGGGTTTCAATAGGCGGCTCTATAAGTAACTTTAGTCCAGGGTTTCAATAGGCGGCTCTATAAGTAACTTTAGTCCAGGGTTTCAATAGGCGGCTCTATAAGTAACTTTAGTCCAGGGTTTCAATAGGCGGCTCCATAAGTAACTTTAGTCCAGGGTTTCAATAGGCTGGCTCTATAAGTAACTTTAGTCCAGGGTTTCAATAGGCTGGCTCTATAAGTAACTTTAGTCCAGGGTTTCAATAGGCTGGCTCTATAAGTAACTTTAGTCCAGGGTTTCAATAGGCTGGCTCTATAAGTAACTTTAGTCCAGGGTTTCAATAGGCTGGCTCTATAAGTAACTTTAGTCCAGGGTTTCAATAGGCGGCTCTATAAGTAACTTTAGTCCAGGGTTTCAATAGGCGGCTCTATAAGTAACTTTAGTCCAGGGTTTCAATAGGCGGCTCTATAAGTAACTTTAGTCCAGGGTTTCAATAGGCTGGCTCTATAAGTAACTTTAGTCCAGGGTTTCATGCAATAGGCTGGCTCTATAAGTAACTTTAGTCCAGGGTTTCATGCAATAGGCTGGCTCTATAAGTAACTTTAGTCCAGGGTTTCAATAGGCTGGCTCTATAAGTAACTTTAGTCCAGGGTTTCAATAGGCTGGCTCTATAAGTAACTTTAGTCCAGGGTTTCAATAGGCTGGCTCTATAAGTAACTTTAGTCCAGGGTTTCAATAGGCTGGCTCTATAAGTAACTTTAGTCCAGGGTTTCAATAGGCGGCTCTATAAGTAACTTTAGTCCAGGGTTTCAATAGGCGGCTCTATAAGTAACTTTAGTCCAGGGTTTCATGCAATAGGCTGGCTCTATAAGTAACTTTAGTCCAGGGTTTCATGCAATAGGCTGGCTCTATAAGTAACTTTAGTCCAGGGTTTCATGCAATAGGCTGGCTCTATAAGTAACTTTAGTCCAGGGTTTCATGCAATAGGCTGGCTCTATAAGTAACTTTAGTCCAGGGTTTCATGCAATAGGCTGGCTCTATAAGTAACTTTAGTCCAGGGTTTCATGCAATAGGCTGGCTCTATAAGTAACTTTAGTCCAGGGTTTCATGCAATAGGCTGGCTCTATAAGTAACTTTAGTCCAGGGTTTCATGCAATAGGCGGCTCTATAAGTAACTTTAGTCCAGGGTTTCATGCAATAGGCTGGCTCTATAAGTAACTTTAGTCCAGGGTTTCATGCAATAGGCTGGCTCTATAAGTAACTTTAGTCCAGGGTTTCATGCAATAGGCTGGCTCTATAAGTAACTTTAGTCCAGGGTTTCATGCAATAGGCTGGCTCTATAAGTAACTTTAGTCCAGGGTTTCAATAGGCTGGCTCTATAAGTAACTTTAGTCCAGGGTTTCAATAGGCGGCTCCATAAGTAACTTTAGTCCAGGGTTTCAATAGGCTGGCTCTATAAGTAACTTTAGTCCAGGGTTTCAATAGGCGGCTCTATAAGTAACTTTAGTCCAGGGTTTCAATAGGCGGCTCTATAAGTAACTTTAGTCCAGGGTTTCAATAGGCGGCTCTATAAGTAACTTTAGTCCAGGGTTTCAATAGGCGGCTCCATAAGTAACTTTAGTCCAGGGTTTCAATAGGCTGGCTCTATAAGTAACTTTAGTCCAGGGTTTCAATAGGCTGGCTCTATAAGTAACTTTAGTCCAGGGTTTCAATAGGCTGGCTCTATAAGTAACTTTAGTCCAGGGTTTCAATAGGCTGGCTCTATAAGTAACTTTAGTCCAGGGTTTCAATAGGCTGGCTCTATAAGTAACTTTAGTCCAGGGTTTCAATAGGCGGCTCTATAAGTAACTTTAGTCCAGGGTTTCAATAGGCGGCTCTATAAGTAACTTTAGTCCAGGGTTTCAATAGGCGGCTCTATAAGTAACTTTAGTCCAGGGTTTCAATAGGCTGGCTCTATAAGTAACTTTAGTCCAGGGTTTCATGCAATAGGCTGGCTCTATAAGTAACTTTAGTCCAGGGTTTCATGCAATAGGCTGGCTCTATAAGTAACTTTAGTCCAGGGTTTCAATAGGCTGGCTCTATAAGTAACTTTAGTCCAGGGTTTCAATAGGCTGGCTCTATAAGTAACTTTAGTCCAGGGTTTCAATAGGCTGGCTCTATAAGTAACTTTAGTCCAGGGTTTCAATAGGCTGGCTCTATAAGTAACTTTAGTCCAGGGTTTCAATAGGCGGCTCTATAAGTAACTTTAGTCCAGGGTTTCAATAGGCGGCTCTATAAGTAACTTTAGTCCAGGGTTTCATGCAATAGGCTGGCTCTATAAGTAACTTTAGTCCAGGGTTTCATGCAATAGGCTGGCTCTATAAGTAACTTTAGTCCAGGGTTTCATGCAATAGGCTGGCTCTATAAGTAACTTTAGTCCAGGGTTTCATGCAATAGGCTGGCTCTATAAGTAACTTTAGTCCAGGGTTTCATGCAATAGGCTGGCTCTATAAGTAACTTTAGTCCAGGGTTTCATGCAATAGGCTGGCTCTATAAGTAACTTTAGTCCAGGGTTTCATGCAATAGGCTGGCTCTATAAGTAACTTTAGTCCAGGGTTTCATGCAATAGGCGGCTCTATAAGTAACTTTAGTCCAGGGTTTCATGCAATAGGCTGGCTCTATAAGTAACTTTAGTCCAGGGTTTCATGCAATAGGCTGGCTCTATAAGTAACTTTAGTCCAGGGTTTCATGCAATAGGCTGGCTCTATAAGTAACTTTAGTCCAGGGTTTCATGCAATAGGCTGGCTCTATAAGTAACTTTAGTCCAGGGTTTCAATAGGCTGGCTCTATAAGTAACTTTAGTCCAGGGTTTCATGCAATAGGCTGGCTCTATAAGTAACTTTAGTCCAGGGTTTCATGCAATAGGCTGGCTCTATAAGTAACTTTAGTCCAGGGTTTCAATAGGCTGGCTCTATAAGTAACTTTAGTCCAGGGTTTCAATAGGCTGGCTCTATAAGTAACTTTAGTCCAGGGTTTCAATAGGCTGGCTCTATAAGTAACTTTAGTCCAGGGTTTCAATAGGCGGCTCTATAAGTAACTTTAGTCCAGGGTTTCAATAGGCTGGCTCTATAAGTAACTTTAGTCCAGGGTTTCAATAGGCTGGCTCTATAAGTAACTTTAGTCCAGGGTTTCAATAGGCTGGCTCTATAAGTAACTTTAGTCCAGGGTTTCATGCAATAGGCTGGCTCTATAAGTAACTTTAGTCCAGGGTTTCATGCAATAGGCTGGCTCTATAAGTAACTTTAGTCCATGCTTTAACTATTGAAAAATAGCAGATAAATAGCAGATATACAAGCACACAGATCAGAGCTTGTAGATCTGCTTTTTTTTTTTTTTTTTTTACGGGAAGATTTGAATTTTGACCCGATTCTATAAGTGTCTTTTGAATCCTTCAAAGGTTTTTTGAAAAACCTATGTTTCTATGTCAGCAATCTGGCCAGCCATCGTCAAAGAAAAGGTCCTTTTCACTTAACTGGAGCTCAGTTAGTCTGTTCTTGAGAGACTACTACTATGTCAGTGGTTCTCAAACCTTTTCATGTGAAGGACCCCCAAAATGATATTTATTTGGCCACGGACCCCCATCTCAAAATATTGAGTTCCAGGGACCACCCAGAAGCAAAAGTTTAGTTACAAACGTTTGCTTAAAAAATACATATATTCAAAGATTTGCACACATTTTCAAGACTTTTTCAAAAATAGCAGATCTACAGCGTGTAGATCTGAGCTTGTATATCTGCTATTTTTCAATAGTTAAAGCAGTCAATAATTCTAGGCCTAAATGGAATGCCCCACTGGCCTACTTGATCATACCACAGCGTCACACAATAGTATCAAATCCGCAAGCTCAAAGCGTTTTGAGCTTGTAGATCTGCTACCAATGAGCTTGTAGATCTGCTACCAATGAGCTTGTAGATCTGCTACCAATGCCATTGTTTAATTTGAATCCTGAACAGTAACAGTGTTGGACACATGAGGTTTCCACCCGGGAGGTGGCAAGGTGTGTGTGTTTACAGTTATAATCTGCTATGTAAACAGTTGTCTGTTTCTGGAAAATGGAACTATAAAGTTATGCACAGAGTCTGAGAGGCTGTCTTGTCACATATTAGAATATCAAGGATCTTTTGTAAGACTGACCTTATAGTTGCTACACGATGATGTAAGCAACACAGCTGCAGCTAAATCAAACAATAATGGGTGTGTTGGATTTTAGGCATGTTGTTGTTAATGTGCATATTGACAACACTGTCGACTACTGTGGTTGGCTCTGGACACATCCAAATCCAACACACCCATTATTAATGTGATTAGCATGCAGCTGCGTTGTTCGCTAGACTGCAATGTTTTTAATCTGCTGTAGTTTTTTAACCTGAATTGGGAAACAAACCACAGCCCTTATTTAAGATCTGCCAATTGATTGTAGTGTCATTTGACTGCATGAACACAGTAACTCCAGTCACATTAAAAAGGAGATTAAGCTGAGATTTTAACATTTCACTAAAATGTTTAAGTTAAAAACTCTGACTATATACCATCTCTGTCGGGTTGGAAAACTCACATGTCCGAAACTGTTCAAATGAAAAAATAGCTAAAGATTGCAGAGCTACAAGCTCAAAACGCGTCACTTACAGTCAGATCTGCTATTTTGTGTGCCACTGTAGTATGATCAAGTAGGGTGTTAATTTAAGAAAAAACTGTTAGAGTATGCTGATAAGAGGTTTCTGTCCGACCGCGATGATATAAGCATGATCCTCATACATTGGGCAAGTTATTATAGGTAAAACTTTTCAAAGATTTTCAAAACAAATTCAAACAATTTGTGAAAGTATTAAATAAGTCTTACAGTCTAGGCATTTATCAGATGCACTTTATCCAGAGCAACTTACAGTAAGCAATAAGCATGGTCAACACATACTTTAAATGCAGAGAGACAGTGGAGTGCCTTGGTAATCTTAATCTAGGATTACAGGTAAACCAAGAGCCCAGCACCAGTCTAAAAAGCATAATATAAATAATAAGTCATCTGTACTTTGAAACCATGTAAACAAATGAACCTAGCATCAGACGTCATTAACATATACATTACATTTTAACCGCTGCATAAGCCTGCATGGTTGTTAAGGCTATAGGGCAAGTGCTGCTATACCTACGGGTGATTTAAAACCAGAAAAAGACGACACTTATGTCATATCACCGCACCGCATGATGATATCTAAAATCCTAGATGATATGCAGTCTCATATCACAACATATTGTCCAGGCCCCACTGCCCCAGACTGGGTGTAGGAGATATAGCACATATCTAATCTCCACACACAATGGAACAGCTACAGTGTAGGCCACAACTCAGCCCATGTGGTGGACTCACTATCCGCTCCTCCACCCACATCTGACACGCCCTGACATCTGATTTCTACTGGCTCATGATGACACAGTACAGTAAATACAGTCAGGATGTCCATGAGGAGGTGCCTGTGATGACACAGTACAGTAAATACAGTCAGGATGTCCATGAGGAGGTGCCTGTGATGACAAAGTACAGTAAATACAGTCAGGATGTCCATGAGGAGGTGCCTGTGATGACACAGTACAGTAAATACAGTCAGGATGTCCATGAGGAGGTGCCTGTGATGACACAGTACAGTAAATACAGTCAGGATGTCCATGAGGAGGTGCCTGTGATGACACAGTACAGTAAATACAGTCAGGATGTCCATGAGGAGGTGCCTGTGATGACACAGTACAGTAAATACAGTCAGGATGTCCATGAGGAGGTGCCTGTGATGACACAGTACAGTAAATACAGTCAGGATGTCCATGAGGAGGTGCCTGTGATGACACAGTACAGTAAATACAGTCAGGATGTCCATGAGGAGGTGCCTGTGATGACACAGTACAGTAAATACAGTCAGGATGTCCATGAGGAGGTGCCTGTGATGACACAGTACAGTAAATACAGTCAGGATGTCCATGAGGAGGTGCCTGTGATAGAAAAAACTCCAATAAATGTATTTCATTCAGCAGCAGCCACGATGATGACTTTATTAGCATTCATTTAACATTCTAGAAGAAGAGAGTCTGTCTTTCATCTGTCTGTCTGTCTGTCTGTCTGTCTGTCTGTCTGTCTGTCTGTCTGTCTGTCTGGACAAATCTCACATACTGATGGTCTGATCGATGCTGAATTTCTTGTTTAATGAAAAGAAAAATGTCTACATTGTTTTCTCACTCAACAGTAAACAAACCAACATAACGTTTAAGTGTATAGAGGGTATCTCCACATTTCTAAAGTGACAATTTAAGGAATTTTGGGATTGAGACTGAATTAGTGGGACTGAGTTACTAGGTCCCAAGGTGGAGGGGCCCTAGTAACTTTAGCTATTGAAAAATAGCAGAAATACAAGCTCGTAGCGCGGCACCGCTGCTATTTTTGAAAAGTCGTGAAAATGTGTGCAAATCTTTGAATATGTATTTTTCAAGCGAACATTTGTAACTAAAATTTTGCTCATGGGGGGGTCCCTGGAACTAAATATTTTGAGATGGGGGTCCGTGGCCAAATACATATCATCTTGGGGGTCCTTGACATGGAAAAGTTTGAGCACCACTGACTTGGAATTGGAAACATAGGTTTCTTGCACAAATTGTCACAATCTTTCAAAAATAGCAGATCTACAAGCTTGCAGCGCGGCTGCGAGCTTGTAGATCTGCTATTTCTCAATAGCTAACATTCATGGGGGGCCCGCAGTGAATCCTGCTTCATAATAAGAACACAATAGAGCATCGCAGCGGAAGTGGATTCCTGGGGTCACTTAATATTCTCCATTCATTTTCGCCATAGACTTTTACAAAAATATTTATAACAATTATGTTAAGCCTTGAACCAAGCCATCCAGGATGGAGGTGAATCATGACCATATAACCTTTTTTTCTATGAAAAGAACATTTTGAAAATCGCTAAACAAAGGGTAGTTATTAAATGTAGTATATCAAATAATGTAATATTAAAATATGTTTTCACATAGGATCAAAGGTTTTATGGTCATGATTCACCTCCATCCTGGATGGCTTGGTTCGAGGCTTAACATAATTGTTATAAATATTTTTGTAAAAGTCTATGGCGAAAATGAATGGGGAATATTAAGTGACCCCAGGAATCCACTTCCGCTGCGATGCTCTATGGTCTGTAAAACAGAACATCTAAACTTTACCACGGACACATAAGTATTGATGACCCCTGGTTTCACAATCATGTGATCATTTCCTGCAACACCTCGTCAACAGCTCCGTGGAGAGACTGGTGTGAGCTGCACAGCGCTGGTCTGGGACCAGTCAACATCACACCATACTGGTGTGATCTGCACAGCGCTGGTCTGGGACCAGTCAACATCACACCATACTGGTGTGATCTGCACAGCGCTGGTCTGGGACCAGTCAACATCACACCATACTGGTGTGAGCTGCACAGCGCTGGTCTGGGACCAGTCAACATCACACCATACTGGTGTGAGCTGCACAGCGCTGGTCTGGGACCAGTCAACATCACACCATACTGGTGTGAGCTGCACAGTGCTGGTCTGGGACCAGTCAGCATCACACCATACTGGTGTGAGCTGCACAGCGCTGGTCTGGGACCAGTCAACATCACACCATAAGGCCGCAAATGTTGAAGCGAACATTTGTAACTAAATTCTTTGCTTCTGGGGTCCCTGGAGAAAAACATTTTGGTCCTTGATTTAAAAAAAAAAAAAAAAAAAAAGCTTGAGAACCACTGATATGGAAACCGTTTAGAATACGTTTGTAGAATCAGTTTTCATTTCCTGGCCACCTCGGACCAGCAGCATGTGCTTTGATGTAAACATGCTGGGACTGCTGGTGTTTTATGGCCCAGATGGACAACAGTAACGTTCTGAGTCCAGTTTCATCCTGACGCTGAGTCATGGTCCCTGAGGGAAGGTAATCAGGGAAACGTTGCAAACCAGAGCCTCTTTACTTCTTTTTTTGGGGTCGCTGTCAAGGTGGAAACCTTGTATGTCCAAAAAAAGAAAAAGAAAAAACGTTACAGGAATTGGGAGGGAAATAAAGAGACCTTGTTTTAATGGATCCTATGTAGTTATCAGTACTGTGGTTAGCACTTGTCCCACTTTATTCTATCTTCCATCATCTTCTAAGTCACTGGTCCTCAACCTGTGGGTCGGGACCCCCAGGGGGGTCCCCAAATTATTAACTTAATGTGCAACATTGTTTTCTCACTCAACAGTAAACAAACCAACATAAAGTTTTAAGTGTATAGAGGGTTTCTGCACATTTCCAAAGTGACAATTTAAGGACTTTTCAATATCTAAAATGACAAATTAAACATTGGCCAAATTGTCAAATATTAGAAGCAGAAATTGTGAAAGTAGCAGATCTACATGCTCACAACGCCTTGCGTTGCGAGGCGTTGTGAGCATGTAGATCTGCTATTTTTGCCAGACCCATGAAATGGGTAGGCCTACATAAGCAAATGTCGGTCTGTCTGTCCGGGTTTTCTATATAAAGGGTATATATGATGATGACATGATGATGACATGCCTACAAAAGGCATGATGTCATAAATGATGATGACAGACAGGGGGTCTGGCACAACCAGGTTGACCTGGTCTAGTTACAATAGAACAGTGTTATACAAAATGTAATGCCTCAACTCACAATGTAGTGCTCGTCAGGGTGGGGGGGGGGGGTGTCCCCACTCCCCAGTTAAAATATGATTATTTTGGGGGTCGCGGCCTGAAAAGGTTGAACCACTGCTCTAAGTAAATCTCTTTTTTGCCGCACTACTCCTCCCACAGTTTTGGTGGTACACACTTGGGCCATACAGTATGTCATACAGTATGTCAAATCCACCGGCTTCATTGGGACGTATATTATGTTAAGAGATACATTATATATTAGTTTAATTTATATGTATATATATATATATATACATATATATACATTTATTCGTGAATTCATTTTCTCCATTGACTTTAAGTACAATTTTAACTTTTCCCAAATATGGAGATGGCTGACATCATAGATGTCTGACATCATAGATGTCTGACATCATAGACCACATGAGACTGACAGGTATGTCCATATATGGGCTTTCCAAGATATGGACTTAATATTGATGACATCAGGGATCTCCATATCTCCATTGACTTGAATGGGGAAAATTCAAATGGTGAGATGAAATTCAATTCACGGTAAACCCCACTTGCAATTTCCAATTGCATCTTTCTATTACTCAATTTACAAGACGTTTGGATCAACTTTTACCTGTTCTCTCTCCTATCCCACATACAGACAAAATCTTATCCAACAATAACAAAGTATTCTGAGTTAATTGGGTCTGAGAGACTAAATCTCATCAAATGGTGGCCCGGGCTCAAATGCAGAATAAATAATGGGCCTTTTTATGAAAAAGGTTGAAAGACACTGAAATAAAGCATTAATTTACGATTAAAAAACCCCCATCATAAGGAGTTGAGATGCGAGGTTTCTGTCTGAAGACGGCAAGGATTTGTAACAGAGAAACAAGGCTTTGAAGCAACATGTTTTATTGAAGAGGAGGGTGTGAGTCTATTGGATCCATGAAGAGGAGGGTGTGAGTCTATTGGATCCATGAAGAGGAGGGTGTGAGTCTATTGGATCCATGTGAGGAGGGTGTGAGTCTATTGGATCCATGTGCAATGAGACATGTTTTAATGAAGAGGAGGGTGTGAGTCTATTGGATCCATGTTTTATTGAAGAGGAGGGTGTGAGTCTATTGGATCCATGTTTTATTGAAGAGGAGGGTGTGAGTCTATTGGATCCATGTGAAGAGGAGGGTGTGAGTCTATTGGATCCATGTGCAATGAGACAGATCTGTTGGAGAAGGGTTTAGTCAGGGAGGGTGTGAGTCTATTGGATCCATGTGCAATGAGACATGTTTTATTGAAGAGGAGGGTGTGAGTCTATTGGATCCATGTGAAGAGGAGGGTGTGAGTCTATTGGATCCATGTGAAGAGGAGGGGGTGAGTCTATTGGATCCATGTGCAATGAGACATGTTTTATTGAAGAGGAGGGTGTGAGTCTATTGGATCCATGTGCAATGAGACATGTTTTATTGAAGAGGAGGGTGTGAGTCTATTGGATCCATGTGCAATGAGACATGTTTTATTGAAGAGGAGGGTGTGAGTCTATTGGATCCATGTGCAATGAGACAGATCTGTTGGAGAAGGGTTTAGTCAGGGAAAGTTAGCAGAATATCTGTCAAATCTGCAATAAATTCCTTACCAAACAATTTCTTCACCAATGTGTTCGTAAAGGTGTCTAGTAACATATCTAACAAAGATTGAAATTCAACATCCCTAGCAAAATGTTTGACAGATACTATACACTGTACTATAAGGGAAAAAATCACTCCCAAAAATATGCTTTAAATGGGATGTGAGGGGTCTTACTAGGTGTTTTTAATTATCCTGAATCCATTGCAAGCATTTGTTTTGCACAAAAAACATTCCTTGGGCCAAAAATGGCCCCATACACCTTGTGAAAAGTGATGACTCACCACTAAACTTTTTTTTTTTTTTAGTCTGATTTTGGCCTAACGAATGTTTTTCGTGAAAAACAAATGCTTGCAATGGATTCAGAATAATTAAAAACACCTAGTTAGACCCCTAACATGCTACTTAAAGCATATTTTTGGGAGTGATTTTTTCCCTTATAGTACAGTGTATAGTAAGTGAATGAGACCCAGAATTACCCTAGCTGTCAAATATTTTGCTAGGGAAACTGAATTTCAGTCTTTGTTAGATATGTTACTAGACACCTTTACGAACACATTGGTGAAGAAATTGTTTGGTAAGGAATTTATTCCCAGGGTTTTATTAAAATTCCCTGACTATTCTGATTCTTAGGAGATAACATCATGAGTGTTGCTCTGCTACCAGCACAGGTCACATTACACTGTATTCCCTGTGGTTTTACCATGTCAAAACACATCTCCCTCATGTCATGCTTAGTGAGGTGGGTGTAAGTGATATTTTTCTGTTAAAATAAGTGTTAAAGGAGTAGTTCACCCCCAAAATGATTTTTTTTTCTATTGATTACTCATGCCATGGAGAGTAGAGTTCAATAATATTTTTTTGTTTTTTGTCACATTCCTAAGACAAAAATTTGATCCGAGTAAATTTACCCCCATTGATTCCGGATGGGGACCCGTTTCGAAACGGGTCCCCATCCGGAACGAATGCGGGTAAATTTATTGTTATATTGTGAATTTGTCATTATTGCTATAGACTATAAAGTGTTCAGTAACAGAGTTAAATAGCTTTGTATTGTGATAGTAATCATTAATAGTGTTTGTTCAGTAAGTCTTAAATAGCTCTACATTGTGATAGTAATCATTAATAGTGTTTGTTCAGTAAGTGTTAAATAGCTCTACATTGTGATAGTAATCATTAATAGTGTTTGTTCAGTAAGTGTTAAATAGCTCTACATTGTGATAGTAATCATTGCTATAGACTAGAGCATCCATGGGCAACTGGCGGCCCGGGGGCCACATGCGGCCCCCACCTCCACTTAATGCGGCCCGCAGGTTAATACCGGAATACTGATATATTTTATGTCCAATGTAGGTATTTGTATTTAGGTTCATAGAGTCAACATGAATATATAACTAAATGTGTTTGAAAGTAAATCAAAATGTTACATTACAGGATTCCAATTAAAAAATAACAAAACATAATTCAGGATTCCAATTCAAAAGAAGCAAAAATAGCCGATCTGCTGCGATGCGTTTTGAGCTTGTAGATCTGCTATTTTTGCTTCTTTTGTATGAGATACTAGAATGACAAAGTAGGACGTAGCAATATGCAATGTGGCCCTCTGGAGTGAAGGTGGAGATATAGTGGCCCTCGCCATCATCATAGTTGCCCACCCCTGCTATAGAGTGTTTGACTAGAAAAAGTAGTTTCTGTTAACTAAACACCTGGGGAGACAGGGAGACCCCTGTTACTGAACAAACGCTCTGTAGCAACGATAACTATCAGTCAGATTATTTAAAATGTTGAACCGAAACGGATTGAGAAATCTCAAAGCACACAAGTAACCTTCCGTCATTCCAGCTGGCGAGATGCTTTGAGTTCCAAGTTCAAGATATTGTAATAATGCCAACAGGGCAGTCGGTTCAAGATGAAATCTTCCAAAATAGCACTGACCTAAAAAATGTTACTTCTATTTGAAATGAACAATGAACGCATAAAACCTTTATTAGGTGTGAATACTACCGTATATGAGATACTTTAATGGTTTCCTGTGCAAATAAGCCAAGTGCTTTCTAAGATCTCCTTTTAGTTGACCTTGTACCAGTGAACTGTACCGTCATGAAACTGTACCTTTTCTTAAGCAAACTTCTAATAAAGTCTTCAATCAATCAATGAATAATCTCTCAAGAACAGACTCTCTACAGGAACACCAGTAAGACTCCCTAATCGGGAGATAAGCGACCGTCAGGTCGCATCGTGATTTTTGGGCAAAATCTGTTGGAGCAGTGTACAAAAATGTGTTTGAAAAAATCAGCCTGATGGTGGCGCTATATGGGACAGATCCATGTTGATGAGATGAGTGTAGACATACTGTGTACCAATTTGCGTGATTTTAGGGCAAAATCTGTTGGGGCAGTGACCAAAAATGTGTTTGAAAAAATCGGCCTGATGGTGGCGCTAAATGGGACAGATCCATGTTGAAGACATGAGTGTAGACATACTGTGTACTGATTTGCGTGATTTTTGGGCAAAATCTGTTGGAGCAGTGTCCAAAAATGTGTTTGAAAAAATGGGCCTGATGGTGGCGCTATATGGGACCGATTCTTGTTGACGGCTCTCTTGGCGCCGCCGAGGCGGACGCGTGGGTACCGGCCCCCGGCTCTCCCGGTCGCTCCTAGCCCGAGTTACGGCATTTTATGCGCCACTTTTGCATCCATTCTGGAGCACCAGGAGTCGGTGGTCCCCGGGAATTCCCTGTGAACAGCCCCGTTAGGGTGGTCATTTTTGCACGTTTTGGTGGCGGCGGAAGGGGGTCCCTGGAGCTCTGGTGGTCCCTGGAGGTTGTGGAGGTTATGGATTGGCAGGCAAGGAGTGTGTGTGCAAGGTTTGGCATGGATTGGGGCAACGGTGGCGGAGATATGAGTTGGGGAAAAGTGTGACGTGACGGACGGACAGACTGACAGACTGACTGACTGACAGACAGTCGGTGGAGGTTTTGGTAGTAACTGTAACTGCGACCTGACGGTCGCAAAAACAGAGAGGGCGCTGTTTTTCCCTTTTCTTTGACGATGGTTAGCCAGATTGGGTGTGAGTGATGATTGAGGAATCGACATTATTGAATCTCCTATGGCTTTGTCAATTCCTTTTAACCACTTATACCGTATATACTTATACCCTATATACTTCATTGCCCAGGGTCTCACAAGGGTCCATACTACTAGGCCCTCTTACCTTTCCCCCCCCCCCTCTACACTAAATATCTTAGCCAATCTAAACCAAGCTCACAGCACTGGTTTCAGTGTTGGGTTTCAGGTATGCAATTTGTTTAAATGTTTTCATGGATCATTCAGATTCCTCTGTAAACAGAAAGCGAGCAGCCATGTGTTGTCAGAGGGAGAGGCTAATAAACTAATAGATCCCTGCAGATCTATTAGACACTGATGATGACAACATCTAACCTTTTGCTGTCTGTTTAAAGTGCGAGGCGCTGTATAGACCTAAATATGATTGACATAAAACCTGAAACGCCATTCTTACCCCGACGATGCCCCAGAGAGAATGAACGTCTTTGAATGAATGTCTTTTAGGCTAAACCCCAATTTGAACAACACTTATTTAGCCCATGACAATATTGTGCTACTGTAGACCTTTCTGTAAAGCGACTTTGGGTACTTAGAGAGCCGTATATAAAGATGAGCTATTGTGGAGATGATATACCATCTTTTTTTTAAATGCGGGTTGCGGGGCGGGCGGATTCGTTGATTTATATATTGTTCTGCGGTGCGGGCGGGTTACGTTTCGTGCGGGCTGTGGGTCGTGCGGGTTATGAAAAAAAGCTGACCCGCGCATCACTAGTAGGTAGGTTTCTGAACTGTCCACAGCCCTCCTACACAGTGGAAACCTCATATGTCCAAAACTGTTACTTTATTCAAATTCAAAAGTTTAACAAATGGCAGATCTACAACATCAAAACACTTTTAAGTGACGCATTAGTATGATCAAGTAGGAGCGTCAATTTACAAAAGAATTAATAAATAAAAAACACAAAATATAAAAATTTAAAATTAAAAAGTTAAAATATGGAGCTACGAGGTTTTTACCCGACAGCAATCAAATAAGAATAATGTTGAAAACACATTTTAAAGGAGTAGTTCACCCCCTAAATGACTTTTTTTTCTATTGATTGTGTTACTCATGCAATGGAGATTTCAATAATGTTCAATAATTCAATAATATTTTTAGTTTTTTGTCGCATCCAAGACAATCATAAAATTACAATAAATTTACCCCCATTGATTCCAGATCCGGAATGTTTTCCTCATAGGAATGTGACAAATACACAAATAAAATATATATACCAGTAAGACTCCCTAAATCAGGAGATAAGCGACCGTTAGGGCAAATGTAAAAATCGGCCTGATGGTGGCGCAAAATGGGACAGATCCATGTTGATGACATGACTCTAGACATACTGTGTACCGCTTTGTGTGATTTTAGGGAGCAGCTCAAGTCTCCATGGCATGAGTAATCAATAGAAAAACAGTCATTTTGGGGGTGAACTACTCCTTTAAAGTATGCTCCTGTACAAAGAATTAATCCGGAACACGGGTGGGGGGCATGGTTGTGGCACCGATAGATTGAGATTCTATTTCCTCAACCAGCTTCAAGGGTTGGCCAATCAGGGTTGTATGCTTGGGGCACGTGGTTTCTGTAGGCTTGGGGCACGTGGTTTCTGTAGGCTTGGGGCACGTGGTTTGGGGCAATGACGTAGAAATGAAAGCTCTTCCTGAAATCCCAGACTCTCTTCCCAAAACGAAGTGTGTGATAGAGGCTGACAACGCCAGGCAGTGTGTGTGTGTGTGTGTGTGTAGCTTACATTGGGGGGGGGGGGATCATCATCTGGCCGCGGGGTGGCTCTGTGAGCTCTCCTGCCCGCTGGCTTTAATGGGCGTCATTGATCATGTAGTTGAGAGACGCCGATGGGCCCTGATGCCAGGTTAATGTGTCACAGGACATCCTGCCAGCACGCAGGCGGCCAGCAGATGGGCCTCATTCGTTATGTCCCAGCCAAGCCATTGGTGTCCCTGTCACACTGGCTGTCTGTCTGTCTGCTCCGCTCTGCAGCCGCGCTGCTGTGATGATGTTTCCGTGGAGCTGACAACTTTACACATCATGTTACCTACCGTCACACTCCTGAGACTCACAACATACAGCAAATCACATCCACGCCGAAAACGCAGGAACATGTAAAACGCACTGCTCTTTTTTTTTTTTTTATAATTTTTATCCCACGATTTTGCAACCCATTTTCACCCAGTGCCAATTGCCTATGTAATCCTGGGCTCTGCTCTCCCTCTGCCGCGCCTGGGGAGACAACGGACTGACCTCATGCTTCCTTCTATGCATGAGTAGTCCAAGTTGTTTCTTTTCACCTGACAGGGGGGGATTTCCCCGGGATGGACGTAGCGTGTGGAAGGAACACGTTATTCCAACCAGTTCCTTTCCCCTCCATCAAGCGCCCCGGCTGGCCAGGGGGAGGCATTATTGAGACCAGGATTACTGCATGTTTTTTGTGAGGGTATCAACCCTAGGAGACACGGGGAGAACATGCAAACTCCACACAGAAAGGCTCTATCGCCGACCCCACCTAGGGTGTGGGTGCTGATGGCGCGGAGGGAGAAACACGCACTGCTCTGACCGAGTCTGCCTGCTTTTGTTATTTCCACAGTAGTAGTGGTATGTGACTACCAATTATTTGTGTGAACAGAACACCAATTATTTAGGTGTCGTGTGACTGAATAGGCCTACCAGTTGTTTTGTGTGACTAGCAATCATTTATTTGATTAGGCCTACCATGTTTTTATGTGACCATCAACGTGCATACCGCCACTGAAAACCAGGTACAAACATTAGGAAAGATACCCAGCGTTAATCTACATTAGTTATGGCAAAACTATGGCAGCACAAGTGTTAATAACAGGGTTCCCACACATCTTTACCAATTAATTTCCAAAACTTTTCCAGAATATTTAACCCAATTTCCAGGACTATATAACAATAATTCAGCTCAATAACGAGTCGCTTACTCCGATGAGCAATGCCTAAAGACAGGTAGTGTATATGCCAGTGGTTCTCAACCTTTTCAGGCTGTGACCCCCGAAATAATCATATTGGAACTGGGGACCCCGGCACCCGGACGAGCACTAAGAGTAGAGGAATTTTGTATAACACAGGTTTATTGTGAAAATAGCAGATCTATGGGCATGTAGATCTGCTATTTTCACAATTTCTGCCTGTAATATTTGACAATTTGGCCAATGTTTAATTTGTCATTTCAGAGGTCTTAACAAAATCAATAACCAAAGACAATGCCCAGCTATTTTTTTCCAGTACCTTCAAGGACCCTTGATAAATTCCAAAACTTTTCCAGTACTGGAAAAAATATTTTTCTAATTTCAAAATATTTCCAGGAATTTCATGACCGTGGGAACCTGGGAATAAGGTTCCATTTGTACTCTCAGAGTTGAACCACCATGTCGGTTCCATTTTATAATTCATCAAATCATCACACTGTGCAAGACCTGCGCTGTGCGTTGTGACGTAACTTGTGGCGGAAGTGCTGTGTTTAAGTTACGCTGGTCTGTTGACATCTCCCAGCGAAACCAACAAAAATAGATTGTTGCTCTTAACTCCCTCTTAATTGCAAGCTGAGAAATGTCACAGCTTGTCTCCGTCTGTCTGTGTCAGTACACATTTTTACAGTCTGGAGGGGTTGGTTCCCTTGTCACTGTGACATCACAGGTGATATCACCTACGTAAAAGTCCATATATGGGTCCCTTTATGAAGGGTGGTCACTGTTAGCGCGTTGGTGCGGGGGTCTGGCAGGCACTGTATAAAGGACGTAGGCTATTATGTGCTCGTGTACAAGTTGGAGCGCTCCTGTTCTTGGGAGCGTGTGTGTCTGGGGCTCGCGCTGTCTACAGATGTGCCGTTTCAACGCTTCGGTATTTGATGCGCGCGGCGCCGTCAGCTGTGATATTGTGGTTGTCTGCTGCAAAAATCTCCGCCGTTTTGTCTGTCTCATACATAGAGTTATGGGGTCTCATACTATGACTAGCCCTGCTGCTAGCCGCATCACACACTGACTGACTGTTGTCAGCGCATTCGCTTCCTCACTCTCTATACTACGGAGCACACCGAGGCTCAAACATCAGCTGCGTTAATCGCACGTTAAAAAAATTATCGGCATTAAAAGGATTGTGAGTTAACTAGTTAATAGCGCGCTAAATTCGACAGGTATAATAATGATATACTATCAGTATCATGATTATTAATCAAACAATTCTACCAGCCAGCAAGGGAGCAGACCCTTTGTGTTTTCCCAGAATTCAATAAGTTGGGTTGTTAGACAGAGCCTAGTTCTACAGTAAAACAATAAATTGCTTGGAAATTAAATGTAATGCACCTGTTTTGGGAAATTAACATGGGCTTTAATATAAACCCTTTGCATTGTGTTGAATCGCACCGAATCGCATCGTATCCCATCGTATTGTGCAGAATTGAATCGCAGACAAATCGAATCGGGAATCGTAACGGGAACGGGGTGATTCGTGATGTATCGTATCGGCAGGATTTCAATGTATCGCAATTATATCGTATCGCTGGCAGTGTATCGAGGTGCGTATCGTATCGCCTCAGTGGTCGAGATTCGCATCCCTAATGTACAGTATATGTATATATAATAAATAAGGGGATACCCTAACAGGGCATCATCTGGGAATGCCCATACTGTATATGGACATTGTATTTATTTTATATAATACAGGATAAAATAAATACTATGTCCATATACAGTATGGGCATTCCCAGATGATGCCCTGTAACTCGGTGGGCTAGCCTTCTTGACACTGCGGGTTGCTTCCTTGTCTGCTGAGTGGGGGGCTGGGGTTCGTCTCCTGTAGGAGGCGAACTGCCTCACTCAGTCTGCTAAACCTTACAATATTAAGGACATATCGGGGAATGCCCATATATGGGCGTGTTTTGACATAACATTGTTGACTATCATGCAGGGGTCTCCATATATGGGTAACTGGTCCCATATACTTCAGTGGCCAGATGGCCAAGAATTGGCACAAAATTAACCTCGCCTGTCGCCCTGAGGCGTCTTACTAGTAGGTGTAAATATGTATTTACAGGTGTAAATACATATTTTGTTATGGATGTTGTTTAATGCGAGCACAACCGAAGGAGCAGGAGAAGTAGAACAGAGTTTCTTTCCAGTGGGGAATACGTTTGCAGGAACAGAACACTGCACTGTGAAAAAGGACAACTTCTGGGGAAATCACACAGCGGAAGTCCCACCTTTCTAACCACTCTGTCTTATGTTGTGGGCAGGCTTAGAATTCTCTTCGCAGAAGAGCAAGCCTGGCTACGCAACGTTATCAAATCATCGTACATTCATTAAAATTGCAGATGTACAAGCTCACAATGCGTCACATAGCAAAACACATTCTGAGCTTGTACATCTGCCTATTAGATGTACAAGAATATAGATAAAAATGTTGCCTATATATATAAAAATCACACCTGTGTGAACTGAGCGGTGGTTTACTGTACTCTACTGTACCTGTAGAGGTTTAAATGTCCATCTGAAGCATTGGTTTCTTACTCGTTCAATATTCCCCAAAAAACATTGTCTTCTTGTAGAAAAATAACTCACTCCAGGCAGATGTAAAAATGTACAAGAAATTTACTTCACAAAAAATAATAGTCCACAGGTTACAGAGAATGAGACGTTGAGACGGTAAGAAAACTGTTTGCTTGCAAACTCCAAACTTTTCTGCCACTGACCGACACAGACTGACTCTGTCCCACTGATCAAAGTGCAGCATCCAATCATCAATACACAGTACACCTGTTCACCTGATCAATACTAATTACTCAAGGTCGACATGACATATGGTCATGAAACAAACATATGAATTTAGCAGTAACTTGTCATTTTTAATCATTTATGTTTTATACAATTTTAACACCAAATGAAATATTGTAGATCGGCTATTTTTATGAACTATGAAATATTAGCTCTGTGGATTTTGGCTTCCACATTCCCGGCCCCTAATTGCTTTCTAATATGGAAACAATTACAACTTTAACAAAAAATAAAGAATTCAATCGAACATCTTCCTTTCTTCTTCCACGGGCCAGCAACAATCTGTAAAAAGAGATAGAGGTAGAGAAAGAAAAAGAGAGAGTGGGGGGGGGGCTTCACACAGCTTCTGGTGTGTGTCTGTGCATGTGTGGGGGGCTTCACACAGCTTTTTGTGTGGGGGGCTTCACACAGTTTCTTGAAGTAGGCACACTTTAGTTATAGGCCTCTCAAGTTCACTTGTCTTCGTCTTGACGCGAACCTTTCGGACCATTCCATTCTCATCTTCTACGGTCTTGACAATCCTTCCCATTAGCCATGAACCCCTGGGGGCTGAGTCATCTGCAATCAGGACTATGTCCCCTGGGACAAAATTACGTGAAGGATTGCACCACTTCTGACGTTTCTGGAGTTCAGGCAAGTACTCCTTGGTCCATCGTTTCCAGAAAAGATCACTCATGTACTGCACTTGCCTCCAACGCTTGCGAGTATACAGGTCATCTCTCTGGAATATTCCTGGTGGCAAGGAGGGATTGGTCTTAAGCAACAGCAAGTGCTGTGGGGTGAGAGCTTCCAGATCATTCATGTCATTTGAAGGTGTGGTAATGGGCCTACTGTTCAGAATGGCTTCACATTCACAGAAGAAGGTCTGCAGGCTTTCTTCATCAGCTAGGCTTTGTTCCCTCAGAGTAACATTCATGATCTTCCTGATGGAGCGGATGATCCTCTCCCACACTCCACCATGGTGGGACCCTGATGGTGGATTGAACATCCATTTGATGTCATGTTGGAGCAAGCTGTTCTCTATTTGTGCAGTATTCCACTCCTGCATAGCTTTTCTGAGCTCACGATCAGCTCCAACCAGGTTGGTACCATTGTCAGATCGCATCTCCTTCACCTGACCTCTTCTTGCGATAAATCGACGTAGAGCATTGATAAATGAATCCGTTTCCAGTGATGCTGCCATCTCAATATGGACTGCACGACAGGCAAGGCAGGTAAAGATAACACCATACCTTTTAACAGATGATCTTCCTCTTTTAACATCAAACGGCCCAAACAGATCCACCCCAGTTCTGGTAAAGGGTGGGTCGTCTGGCAAGACTCTGTTTCTTGGCAAATCTGCCATCTTCTGTGTGCCCAATGCACCATGTAGTCTGCGACATGTTGTACATCGAGACAGTATTCTCCTGATCAATGAATAGGCACCAGGAATCCAGTACCTTTGGCGTAAATGAGACAGGATGTGATTACGCCCACTGTGTCCCAGCCGCTCATGAACATCTCGAAGAATCAGATCAGCCACACGATGGTCTTTAGGCAGGATTGCTGGGTGCTTAGCTTCAGCTGGCATCGCTGCTCGACTAAGTCTCCCTCCAACACGAAGGATTCCATCTTGTAGAACAGGATTCAATCTAAAGATCTGACTACTTCTCTTGATTAGCTCATGCCGCTGGAGAGCAGTAATTTCCTCCTGAAACTTCTTCTGCTGACAGTGACTGATAATCATCAGTTCAGCTTGTCGCATTTCATCCACAGTAAGGTAGGAATGTTTGAGGCTCTTTTTGTAGCTCAACATTTCCTTGTTCACTGATTGTTGATCTTGGTGTATTCCATTCAATTCCTTTCTCTTCTGTGACAGGATTCCCAGGGTACTTCTGACTCGGCTGAGCCATGCGACTGCCTTTTTTAGACGTGTCCATGAAGAGAAGTATTCAATCAACTGTTGCATCACATCAGTGCTTTCTTCTGCTGTAACAGCATTCACCACAACAGCTTTCTTTACTTCAGGATCAGCTGCTGTAAGGCCGTCCAGGTGACCACATTTCTCTGGCCATTCTTCCTCTGATTTGCTGAGAAACTCTGGCCCTGCAATCCAGACTTTGTTCTGCATGAAGGTGCTCACCTTTTGACCTCTGGAGGCATAATCAGCAGGATTCAGTTGGGTGTTTATGTAGTTCCATTGCTGTACTGTTGATGCTTGCAGGATTGTGGAAACCCTGTTCGCCACGAATGTCTTGAATCTGGTATTCTCATTGGCTATGTACTTAAGTACAGCAGTGCTGTCTGTCCAAAACATAGAGTCTGACAGCGAGAGCTGCAGTTCCTTTCTCAGCATGACATCCACTTTAACAGCCAGCGTAGCTGCTGTCAGCTCCAACCTTGGGATAGTAGTGGGCTTCAGTGGGGTAACCCGCGCCTTCCCCAAGACGAATGCACAATGTATTTGATTGCTCTTGTTCCGTTGGACTAGGTACGTGACGGTCCCATAGCCTGCTTCGCTCGCATCGCAAAAATGATGCAGCTGAGCCTTCACCACTTCTCCAAACTCTGGTGGCTTAAAGCACCGATCCACTCCAAAGTCGCTGAGCTGCTGAAGCTCTTCCACCCATGTGGACCACTGTTGTGCAAGATGTTCTGGCACAGCGTCATCCCAGCTGGTTCTCAGTCTGCACAACTCTTGCAGGATGCATCTGGCAGGCAGTATGACTGGTGACAACATCCCTAGTGGGTCATATACAGAACTCATCATTGACAAAATTCCTCTCCTCGTGAGTGGCTTCTGTTGTATGTTCACTTGGAACTTGAACTGATCGGACTGGATACTCCATTGTATGCCTAGAACTCTCTCAACGGGAAGCGAATCCTGGTCAAGGTCGAGGTTTTTGACCTCTTTTGCCCGATCCTCTTGTGGAATGTTTGCTAACACTCCCACGTTGTTACTCATCCACTTCGTCAGATTGAAGCCTCCTTTCTGACAAATGGCCTTCAGGTCATGATATAACTTGACTGCGTCTTGTTCAGAAGCGACTGATCTTAGACAGTCATCGACGTAAAAGTTATGCAAGACCGTATCCACCACAGCTGCATCATAAAGGTGTCTGTTGTCTGTTGCACATCTTCTCAAGGCGTAGTTAGCGCAGCTTGGCGAGGAAGTGGCACCAAACAAGTGTACCTCCATCCTGTACTCCTGCAGCGGCTGTGAGGTGTCACCTTTTGGCCACCACAAGAACCTAAGAAGGTCAGCATCTTCTGGCCCTGCAATCCAGACTTTGTTCTGCATGAAGGTGCTCACCTTTTGACCTCTGGAGGCATAATCAGCAGGATTCAGTTGGGTGTTTATGTAGTTCCATTGCTGTACTGTTGATGCTTGCAGGATTGTGGAAACCCTGTTCGCCACGAATGTCTTGAATCTGGTATTCTCATTGGCTATGTACTTAAGTACAGCAGTGCTGTCTGTCCAAAACATAGAGTCTGACAGCGAGAGCTGCAGTTCCTTTCTCAGCATGACATCCACTTTAACAGCCAGCGTAGCTGCTGTCAGCTCCAACCTTGGGATAGTAGTGGGCTTCAGTGGGGTAACCCGCGCCTTCCCCAAGACGAATGCACAATGTATTTGATTGCTCTTGTTCCGTTGGACTAGGTACGTGACGGTCCCATAGCCTGCTTCGCTCGCATCGCAAAAATGATGCAGCTGAGCCTTCACCACTTCTCCAAACTCTGGTGGCTTAAAGCACCGATCCACTCCAAAGTCGCTGAGCTGCTGAAGCTCTTCCACCCATGTGGACCACTGTTGTGCAAGATGTTCTGGCACAGCGTCATCCCAGCTGGTTCTCAGTCTGCACAACTCTTGCAGGATGCATCTGGCAGGCAGTATGACTGGTGACAACATCCCTAGTGGGTCATATACAGAACTCATCATTGACAAAATTCCTCTCCTCGTGAGTGGCTTCTGTTGTATGTTCACTTGGAACTTGAACTGATCGGACTGGATACTCCATTGTATGCCTAGAACTCTCTCAACGGGAAGCGAATCCTGGTCAAGGTCGAGGTTTTTGACCTCTTTTGCCCGATCCTCTTGTGGAATGTTTGCTAACACTCCCACGTTGTTACTCATCCACTTCGTCAGATTGAAGCCTCCTTTCTGACAAATGGCCTTCAGGTCATGATATAACTTGACTGCGTCTTGTTCAGAAGCGACTGATCTTAGACAGTCATCGACGTAAAAGTTATGCAAGACCGTATCCACCACAGCTGCATCATAAAGGTGTCTGTTGTCTGTTGCACATCTTCTCAAGGCGTAGTTAGCGCAGCTTGGCGAGGAAGTGGCACCAAACAAGTGTACCTCCATCCTGTACTCCTGCAGCGGCTGTGAGGTGTCACCTTTTGGCCACCACAAGAACCTAAGAAGGTCAGCATCTTCTGGTGGGACTCTGACCTGGTGGAACATAGCTTCCACATCAGCCATGAGAGCCACCTGTTCTTGGCGGAACCTTGTTAGGACCCCAATCAGACTGCTTGTTAAGTCTGGTCCCTGCAGCAGTTCTTCGTTAAGTGTGGTCCCCTGATATGTAGCACCACAGTCGAATACCACCCGTATCTTGTGTTTTTTAGGGTGGTATACGCCGTGATGTGGGATAAACCACACCTTCCCATCACAGCGGCCTAATTCACCATCTGGGACTTTCACAGCGTAGCCCTGGCTGATCATGTCTTCCATGAATCTGACATAGTCTTCTTGGAATGACTGATCCCTATTGAGCTTCTTCTTTATGTTAAGCACACGCTGTTCTGCTAATGCTCTGTTGTTGGGCATTTTAACAGAAGTATTCTTCAGTGGTAAGCCAATAGAATAGTGGCCATTCTCAAGTTTTGTTGTTTGAGAGACTCTGTCCATGAACAACTGATCTTCCTTAGACATTTCCTGCTGCTCTCCTTGAGCATTCTCAGGGAAATCATACTTAAATTGCTGAGACCACAATTCTTCCAGTCTAGCGACAGAGATCCGATTGGTCAGGATCTGTGGATACCCAGTCTTTGTCTGGCTTCGGGTATTCTCCCGCAGTGGTCCATTTATGGTCCATCCCAAAGCTGTGCGTACTGCATAAGGTCCATCCTTAACACTGCGGATTACCTCCTCTGGTTCCAAAGCCTTTGCAACATCAGTTCCAATCAAGAGACCTATGTCTGCCTCAATTGATGGGATTTGCACATCACGTAGATGAGGCCACTTGTCCACATCTTCCTGGGTTGGGATATTCTCCTTACTCACAGGGATAGCAGTTTGTGTAAACACTTCAGTGAGCTCAATGAAGTCATCTCCATCTAGATTACTCACTTCCAGATTTGTTACAGCATTGCATGAGATTGTCTTTTGTTCTCCCATTGTGGTGAGAAGGATGTTCACCTTTCGTCCTTGCAGATTGAGGTCATTCATGAGCTTGTCAGTGCAGAAGGAAGCATTACTCCCGGGATCCAGGAATGCATAGCAAGTCAGCACTTTGTTGCCTTTCTTCGCTTTTACTTGCACAGGAACAATAGCGAGAATACTATCAGTGCACCCGGCCCCGGTTTGGGAGCCTACAAATCCGCTGATAACCGATTGCCTCTCCGTTGGAGCCTCCGACGGAGCCTCTGCTGGATTCTCCTCTTTTGGAGGTTCTTTATTTTTCTGCTTCATGTGTAGGAGTGTAGGGTGTGTTGCTGAACAGATCTGACAGCTCAACTTTTCTCCACATGCCACACTCATGTGTCCAAATTGGAGACAACTGAAGCAAAGTCCTTTGCTTTTAAGGAACTCCACCTTTTCTTTATTCAGCATTTTCTGCAGTTTCTTGCATTGTTCCATTGTATGGTCTCCTTGACAAAAGATACAAGGTTTGCTGAATGCCTTGTCCACTTTACCTTGTGTCCTCTTTTTCTCACTACCAGCAGCAACACTTTCTTGTGTTTTCTTTTTCTCACCACCAGAAGCAACACCTTTCTGCATGTTTACTTCTGTGGCTGTAGTAGTGAAGCTTTTCTTGGCACTTGGCTTTTCAGCTTTTTTATCTGGCAGCTGCCCATGCGGTTTATCCTTCAGTTCACCAAACACAGGGTGCGATGCAATTTCAGCCTGCCTGTTGATGAATGCCACAACATCTTTGAATCTTGTCCTGCGATCTTGTTTTTTCTGAATGTCCAAAGCAACACTCCTGAATCTCTCTCTCAACCTGTACGGCAGCTTTGTGATGATCGTGCGCATGTTGGCCGCACTTTCCATTTCATCCAAATAATCCAGATCTGCCATTGCATGACTGCAACTTGTTAAGAAGAGAGCATATGATTCCAGGCCATTGATGTCATCTGGTTTAATGCTAGGCCAGGACAATGCCTTGTCAATGTAAGCCACTGAGATTTTATATTTATCACCAAAGCGTTCTTTTAGAAGTCTCTTGGCTTCCTTGTAACCCGCATCTGGGTCCATGTGAAAACAGCTACGGACTAAATCCCTTGGCTTTCCACTTGTGTGTTGCTCCATAAAATAGAGACGATCTTTGCTGCTTTCAGTCTTGGTCTCGACACCATGTTCAAACGCTTTCATGAAAGAGTGATACTCCATTGGGTCTCCCTTAAAGATAGGAATGGTCTGTGGTGGCAGTGTTGACTGTTTTTGCTGCTTCATTAGGCATTCAGTAATGTCATTTTGTCTTTTCATGACAGTAACCAGAGTATCTGTTGTCACAGAATCATTAATTGGGATGGCAGCACCTTGTGCCACATTGTAACCAGCATTTCTTCCACTAGTGCGGCTGTGCTGGCTGCCGCCACTGGCTACAGAACCATCAGCATGGTTGACACCCATCACTGGAGTAGATGTTGGCACCTGCACTCTACTTCGTTTGGTTTTACCCGACACCACTGAGCACTCAAATAGTTCCAAAACACTCAATTGTGCATCAGCAGCAGCAAGCCCAGCTTGCAGCTCGAATTCCTCTCTTTCTGCCTTGAGCTTCCTTTCCTGCTCTTTAAGTTTTGATTCCTTCTCCTCTAGAGCCTGTTTTTGCTTTAAAGTGGCTGCTTTTGCCACGAGTGCCGCTTTTTCCATTTCCAACTGTACACGTATAGTTTTGGAGGATGATGCAGAAGATGAGCTAAACTTAGATTTCCCAGATTTCTTGGATGTAACTGACACACTGTCTTCAGGACAGACAGCATCATTTGCCTTACTAGCCTCTTCCTGGCGTAGAGTGGCATCATGTATCCACTGCTCCACAGTTATCACAAAGTCTGTGTAAAAAGTAGCTTTTGGATCAAACCAATCATTTTGGTCCTTGCTCATCTCTTCATCACATCCCAGTTGGCATAGTGCTTCTTTGACATAGTTATTCAGTTCACTGAATTCCAGTAACAGGTGTCTATACATGGGTAGCGTTATTTCTTTTACATTTCTCACATTTGAATCATAGTCCATTAATGCTTGCAATTCGTTCTTTGTCCCTGTAAGTTGACACAATTTAGCTTTCCTTGAGCTTATTTGCTTTCTCACATTCTCTTCCTTTGCTTTAGGTGTTGGCTTAACCACCCGTTTTTCAGTTACATTCTCCTCCATGATTACTTGCTTCAATTGTTAGTTGTTCCAAAATTCAGACAGTTAGTCTTTTCCACTGTTAACTAACAGTCACAAAGCACCACAGACAAGACTGTATAATTCACTTCCACTTCTTTAGCTGTGTTCCAACTGTTCACAAACAATTAACAGCAATATTCTTCTTGAGAAAGTTGTCACTTACATGTGTCGTCGAATACAAGCTCCTTTTTGTTCCATAAACCTCTTCGAAGGCTTCTTATCCACACTCAAGCGAGTTTTCTTACTAAATGTAGAGGTTTAAATGTCCATCTGAAGCATTGGTTTCTTACTCGTTCAATATTCCCCAAAAAACATTGTCTTCTTGTAGAAAAATAACTCACTCCAGGCAGATGTAAAAATGTACAAGAAATTTACTTCACAAAAAATAATAGTCCACAGGTTACAGAGAATGAGACGTTGAGACGGTAAGAAAACTGTTTGCTTGCAAACTCCAAACTTTTCTGCCACTGACCGACACAGACTGACTCTGTCCCACTGATCAAAGTGCAGCATCCAATCATCAATACACAGTACACCTGTTCACCTGATCAATACTAATTACTCAAGGTTGACATGACATATGGTCATGAAACAAACATATGAATTTAGCAGTAACTTGTCATTTTTAATCATTTATGTTTTATACAATTTTAACACCAAATGAAATATTGTAGATCGGCTATTTTTATGAACTATGAAATATTAGCTCTGTGGATTTTGGCTTCCACAGTACCTAACTGTACTGTACTGTACATATTCTGTGTTCTATATCTATGAATTCTATGTGTTCTAGATCTATGAATTCTGTCGGCCCCCCCCCCAGGCTAGTCTCAACAGCACCCTTTTACCCCCCCCCCCACCCCCCTCCCCCGTTCCCCCCTGTGTGTGTGTGCGTGTGTGTGTGTGTGTGTGTGTGTCTGGCCTGGCCTGGAAACAGCGCCCCTCCCTTAACATGTGTGGTCATAAAAGGTACTGTAGGGCAGGCTACATACAGACAGACACGGACGGACGGACGGAGACAGACATACCCACACACACGGCCACGTATAGGAGCGTTATGACCACCGCTCAAAAATGACTGGTTGAAAAGAGTGTTGAGCAAAGAGTAGTGAAAATAGCCGATGTACAAGTTCACAACAGTTTATAGAGTTCTGCTATTTTCATTACTATCAAATTGTCAATGTTTTTAAAATGATACAAAAAAAAGAACAGAAAACGATACAAGGTTTCAACCCGACAGCGACGATGTCATAGCAGCAGGCTACAGGCCAAGAAAAACAATGAGACTGTTGATTTTAATCTTGACTTTTTCTCTCAACTTTGTGTTTCAGACATTTGGAGCGGATGAGGTGGTGTGTACACGGGTCTACGTACGCAGCAGCTGAACACGATGATGTGGTGTGTACACGGGTCTACGTACGCAGCAGCTGAACACGATGATGTGGTGTGTACACGGGTCTACGTACGCAGCAGCTGAACACGGGCCTGCACCGTCCCCTCTGCGTCATGTCATGAATATACCCGTCTATATACAAACACACATCACTAAGCAACACATTACATTGCATACATAAACTGCTCAAAGAAATGAAGGGAACAACATGTTCCCTTAATTCTTTGAACTTTCTTTGAGCAGTCTACAGTATACTATACTGTAATAAATTAAAATAAATTAAGGGAACATTTTGTTCCCTTCATTTCTTTGAGCAGTATATTATGACCTAATTTTTTATTCAAGAGTGCATTGTTTACACAAAGATAACTATAAAACACAACCGGCCATATAACTACAATTTTCCTTCTATTTAAGTTTTGTTCACCTTTGGAAATAAAATTTCAAAATGATGATCCGTTTGTGTGTATTTGTCTGTACTTCCACATAGAGGGTATGCGCATGCTTAAAGTGAATAGCAAATGGAGTGGCAAAGTGAGTTTAACGTCATTTAACGTTGTTTAATGCAATCAAATAGGACTTTTCTGTTTGGATGTATGAGCCATTAAGGCCAAAAAGTAGTTTTATGCCACTCAGTAGGCATTCCCGCATAACTTCCTGGTATGATGATGATGTCACACGCATACCCTCTATTGTGCTTTTATGTAGCCTACTTATTTTATACTTAAGCTATTCCAATGAATGAATTTCAGTGAAGAAATACCTTCCTCAAGCTGGAGCTTGAGAAATTACTGATTTGACAATTTTATACTTAAAAAAGAACATTGCTAGTGGAAATAGCTGATCTACAAGCTCACAACGCGTCGCAAGCTTGCAGATCTGCCATTTCCACTACTTTTTGAAAGTGTTTGAAACTATATCAACTCATTTTGTGCCCCAGAAATTAGAGTTTCTGGGGTCCAGAGTGCCTCTCGCTGGCTCCATAAACGGCCAGTCTCTTATTTTGAAGGCCAGAAGTCCATAGCTTAAACACTTCCGGTTTGACGTCATCGCGCCATTCACAGGAAGCGGTCATCGTCCACATGGTGTTTGTGTAATGGCGGAACGGAGCTTTTCAACATGTGTTTTATTAGCGAGAATCTACTGCCATCCTCGCTTTGAAAGTGTTGTTTGGAGATAATGGACATTAAAGATGAGATTCCTCGTCTGCCTCAATGTTATGGGATTACTATTTTGTGCTCGTGGATCCGTGATGATGATAAATCAGCGAGGGAGATCGTCTCGGGACCTTCCGCGCATGTACCCGGTAGGATAACCGCCGTTACAGTAATATATTACTTTTCGCGAGACATCTCGGGAAGTCGGGATTGGCACTGCGAACATCAAAGGGAATTTCGCGAGATATCTCGGGAAAGGCACTAAATGAGTTAACATTTTAACATGGAAACGATTATGACGATTATGCAAAATAATTGGGATTCCCTCAAATAATTGCGATTAGACGATTATGTAATAATTGTGACAGCCCTAACCTCAGGGAGGGAACATAGGCATGATCAACAATATAAACAGTGGCAGGAATGACAAAAAAGAAGAAAAAAAAAAAAAAAAAAGAAAAAAAAAAAAAAAACACAAAATGACAACTACATGTCAGTCTATTCAAAGGACTTTAATGCCAAACACCATACTACACTAATGTACAACATCATAAAAGTTAAGAGCAGACGACAGTAGAGACACAGAATGGGTACAAACACTTTTATGTACAATCCAGCTCCCCCGCTAGAACTTCCTGTGGTTATTTTCAATATTAAACAGCGGTAAAATGTAAAAAAATACAAACCAAGTTATAAACGGTTCAAAGATTGTCTATAGCTGGTTCTGTTGACAGTTGCCTTAAAGGAGTTCCTTCAAATTGTTTTAATCGAATGTTTTGTTGCGAGCATCTAACCTCTTAAAACCCTGTAGGAGGATGACCTGGAGTCCCTCAGGGATCTATACTAGTAACCTTTCCGTTTTCGCTCTTACATTAAATATCTTGGCAGTAAATAGCCGATCAACATCCTCATAACGCCTCGCAATTGCGAGGAATTGTGAGCATGTAGATCGGCTATTTTCTTGCAAAGGCTTTCCCTGGAATATATGGAGGGTTTAAGTGGCCAAAGGCCTTGCTCCTGATGTAATTATTGCTTCTTTTTCATGAGATTTCATGGCTGACATTCATATGCACTCGACTGGAAATGGATGCTTGTCATATTGGGGGGATTGTTACATTTTTTTGGGGGTGGGTTGATTATTATTATTATTTATTTTACAAAAACAAAACAACTATTTGACAGGCATTAACATTGCGAGACCGTAACAACTCTTAGCTTTGACCTTTGCCCGGGATTTCATGACCCGTCAAGTAACTTTATAAAATATATATAGGGAGGCAAAAATGTACATACTGTATATCATACTGTACATCATACTGTACATCAGTGAAGAGAAGAGAGAGTGCTGATAAAACAACTTTCAGAAGCATAACGGTGTTGCTTGGCTACATTCAATCATCATAAAACTACAAAAGACGACAGAAGACGAGAGGAGAGAGGAAGAAAGAGACGCCGCTGACTTGGCGACACGTACAAAAACATTGTTTCATCAAAGAGAATGAAAAAAGTTTCAGACTAAAAACAAAGACATCAAGGACGACACGCGACTCAACAATACAAGACCACAAAGGAGAAAACAAGACAGCCTCTAATAAATGAACATCCTTTGGTAAAAACAGTATTTAAAATGTTTGCATTTTCTTAATATATGTATGTTTTTCTTGCAACCTCTAGCTAAAAGATGGATATAACTAGTTTAGTTAATGTACGCTACACATCAATGCACATCTCTCATTTTTCTTTTAAAAAAAGGAGAGAAAAAAAGGACTATATAAACAACCTATTTACAAGAACATGTTTGGGAAGTCAGAACTTCTTGTACTTTGATACACTGGACTGGCATTAGTTTTATTGCCATAATAGTTCTACCCAGCAGGTGACCAGAGATGTTGGTGTAATAGTGCACTGTTGCCCTCGTCACGGAAAGGAAAACATTCACAGACTATACAATTTACAGTTGGACGCCGGCGACAGCATCTCCAAGTTCTTATAGGAGTGGTTCTCAACCTCTTCAGGCCACGACCCCCCAAAACTAGCATTATTTGAGGCTTTACATTTTGTTTGACTCGGTTCCACAGACAAACATTGCGAAAATAGCCGATCTACAGGCTCACAATGCCTCGCAGTCGCAGAGGCGTTGTGAACTTGTGGATGGTCCGTTTAAAAAAATGTGCCCTCTTTTTCTTGTTATTTGACAATTTGGCCGTTATGTTTGACCATTTTCTATAGTATAGTTTGTTGATTACTTTTGATGCAATAATGGTCTTGGATTTTTTGGTTCTTAAAAGTCGTTCACTGTCATCTGGGGGGACCCCCCCCCCCCCATAATCATATGGGGACCCCCCTGGGGGTCCCGACCCATGGGTTGAGAACCACGTTCCTATAGAACAAATGCACTTTCACAGATGTCACGACACGGAATAGTTACTGGGTCCACTTTACAGCCTAAAAAAAAACAAAACACCCAATTCAGTGGTTCTCAAAACCTTTACATTTCAAAGATGTATCTGTAAGACAGAGTTACAGGCCCCTTAAGGGACCATTTAGGGAACCCCCAGAAGGGACCCTGAGGGTGCCCCGGCCCGGACCCAACCTCTGAGAACCACTGGCCTAAACCAACCAAATGGGTGGTCGGCGCTAAACGGTGGGTTCATTTCATCCTTCTTTGTACAAAGCTTGCCCAGCGTTCACTAAGTGCTCCTCGTGTGAACTGAGGTTCAATTGGCTGTCAGACATGTGGGCTTGGGGGGGGGGGGATCTTTCTGAAATGGTTAAACACACAGCAGGCGTTTTGGGTTGGGATCCGGAGGAATCGGGAGAAACCGGATCCATCATTGAGGAAACCGGAATCTGGAGCCAGTTTTATCACACGGTCAGAGTTGATTGTGTGGACGTCACGTCTGCTATACAACTACGACACCGGTGCTTCTCAAACCTTTGAGTTTCGAGGACCAACCGTAACTCTGAGAGTGTTAATATGGCACCAAATGGACCCGGAAGGGTCCAAATCCTAACAGGATCCCAACCCTAGTCATCAGGAGCAGAAAAGGTTCTCCAAAGCACCCTTTGCTTTTCTCTGTATTGAACATTCTCATTTAGATCTACAAGATACAGGTGCATCTGTCCATCACGCTGCCTGGATAAAACAGCTATTTAAATTACTAATAACATCGCATGCCTCACTGCGGTATATGGACATTACTTTCTCAATCTGTCAACTATATTTATATTCAATAAGTGGCAAAAAACAAACACGTATCGTGAGTCTGGGTTTTCATGGAAAGAAAATCCAAACCTCAGCCCACCACCGCTCTCCAAACGTTTGGCAACGGAGTCCAGACAACAACGGCAAGATCTGAGCGAAAAGGAAACCACCACACGAATACATAGAATTAAAAAACACACCGGCAGTCTCTTTTTGCTGCGTTGTTTTTGCTGCCATCGTTGTGATGGTTGTGGTGTGATTCCTGGTGATGAGGTTTATTAAAAAGAGTTGGTTAGTTGGTGGCGACTAGCGATTATAGCCCTCCTCCGTACTTGACGCGGTACTTGTTGACGTTGAGGTAATGCAGGACCTGGGGCGTGGAGGTGGTGGTGCAGTTCACCAGGCCCTCGCGCCCCTCGCCCATCAGCCACTTGCGGTTGGCGGCCGCCATGTCGGCGGTCACGTGTTTGTCCGCCCAGCGGTCCAGGAAGCGATGGAAGCGTCGGTGGTAGCGAGTGTTGACCCGCTGCTGAGACTGGAGGAGGAGAGAGACAAAGACAAGAGAACCGTCAGTCAGGGGGCCATCGTCTCATAAGATTATTATTAACCCATTTAGGGCCTAGAATTATTGAATGCTTTAACCAGTGGAAAAATAGCAGATATACAAGCTCACAGCGCGGCACCGAGTGCCGCGCTGCGAGCTTGTAGATCTGCTATTTTTTGAAAAAGTCGTGAAAATGTGTGCACATCTTTGAATATATGTATTTTTAAAGCGAACGTTTGTAACTCAAATATTTGCTTCTGGGGGGTCCCTGATACAATATTTTTAGATGGGGGTCCGTGGCCAAATACATATAATTTTGGGGGTCCTTCACATGAAAAGGTTTGAGAACCACTGACATAGTGGTCTCTCAAGAACAGACTAACTGAGCTCCAGTTTAGTGAAAAGGACCTTTTCTTTGACGATGGCTGGCCACTGTGTGTGGCCAGGTTGCTGACATAGAAACATAGGGTTTTCCAAAAATAATCTTAGCATTCAAAAGGGTCAAAATTGAAATTTTCTAGATTTTTCAAAAATAGCAGATCTACAAGCTCGCAGCGCGGCACTCGGTGCCGCGCTGTGAGCTTGTAGATCTGCTATTTTTCAATAGTTAAAGCATAAAATAATGACACACTATAATGTGTACCTGTTCTGAATGGGTTTAACATCCCATTTAGACCTGGAAGGCATTATTACGCATTATCACTTGAACCATTATTTTATGCTTTAAATAGTGAAAAATAGCAGATATACAAGCTCACAGAGTGCCACGCTGCGATTCTATAGGCTAAATGTCTTCTAAATCCTTCTAAGGTTTTAGAAAAACGCATGTTTCTACGTCGGTGGTTCTCAAAGCTTTTCATGTCAAGGACCCCCTAGAATTATATGTATTTGGCTGCCGACCCCCGTCCACCCTAACCCCCGTCCCATTATGTATTAGGGACCCCCAGAAGCAAATATTTGAGTTACAAATGTTCGCTTAAAAAAAAAAGATATATTCAAAGATTTGCAGATATGCAAAAAAAAATAAAAAAAATATTTTTCAAAAATAGCAGATCTACAAGCTCGCAGTGCCACACTGCAAGCTTGTAGATCTGCTATTTTTCAATAGCTAAAGGATAACATAATTCCAGGTCTAAATGGGTTAAGACCCTCAAAATGATACAAAGATTTGAGTAAAACATTTTACAGCGATGTTAATTGCTATGGAGTTTGTGTTCAGTAACAGTTAGGAGTCTGTTAGTTGGGAGTTAGGAGTCCAACCCTGGCTCCCTGTCTCACCACAACTTTACTAAACAGGTCAGGATTCCAACTTCATCCAACCAGGAGAATGAACTCAACTCACACAGGACAGACAATTCAAAACAACTGAAATTGGAAGTAACAAGACAAACAAATGAGCGCACCAAATTGGAACTGAACATTATAGAACTGAAGTTGATCTTGATTGGATGAAATTGGCAACCCACCATTCAGAACGGGTACACATTATTGTGTTATTATTTTATGCTTTAACTATTGAAAAATAGCAGATCTACAAGCTCACAGCGCGGCACCGAGTGCCGCGCTGCGAGCTTGTACATCTGCTATTTTTGAAAAATCGTGTCTTTTGAATCCTTCTAAGGTTTTTTTGAAAAACCTACGTTTCTAAGGTCCTTTTCACTTAACTGGAGCTCAGTTAGTCTGTTCTTGAGAGACTACTATGTCAGTGGTTATCAAACCTTTTCATGTGAAGGACCGCCAAAATGATATGTATTTGTCCACACGGACCCCCATCTCAAAATATTTAGTTCCAGGGACCACCCAGAAGCAACATTTGAGTTACAAACGTTGAGCTTTGAATATACATAATTATATTAAAATATTTGCACACATTTTCACGACTTTTTCAAAAATAGCAGATCTACAAGCTCGCAGTGCAGCACTCGGTGCCACGCTGTGAGCTTGTACATCTGCTATTTTTCACTGGTTGAAGCATTCAATAATTATAGGCCTGAATGGGTTAAACAAAAAAACATTGTTTTAAACAAAACACATCACTTTAAAAGTCTGACTAATGCCAAGACGAATAAAGTCTATTGTCAAGAATTGATTGGAAAACTCAACATTGACCGCTGCTTCAACTCTCAGCTGATGTCAGTATGTTATTTGTATCAAAATATATTCTAAACACAACATTGGCTAATTGAAGTGGTGACTTCATCAACAGCAAACAACTGCAAGCTTTGGATGAAGAACACATGGATAAACTAAGCACCACGGGACCCTGCCTCGTTACGTGTTCGCACAATGTTAAGCACCACGGGACCCTGCCTCGTTACGTGTTCGCACAATGTTACTCCATAAAGAGTGGATCAACAGAAATGACACGATGACAGAAGGGTGGAAACATGTTGCGTTTCTGTGACTACAGACTGCAGCTGCATTTAAACAGTGGTTAAATTAAACAGTACTCACATTTTAACCCATTTAGGCCTAGACTTATTGAATGCTTTAACCAGTGAAAAATAGCAGATGCACAAGCTCACAGCGCGGCACCGAGTGCCGCGCTGCGAGCTTGTAGATCTGCTATTTTTGAAAAAGTTGTGAAAATGTTTGCAAATATTTGAATATATGTATTTTCAAAGCGAACGTTTGTAACTCAAATTTTGCTTCTGGGGGGGTCCCTGGAACTAGATATTTTGAAATGGGGGTCCGTGGCCAAATAAATATCATTTTGGGGGTCCTTCACATGAAAAGGTTTGAGCACCACTGACATAGTAGTCTCTCAAGAACAGACTAACTGAGCTCCAGTTGACGTGAAAAGGACCTTTTCTTTGACGTTGGCTGGCCAGATTGCTGACATAGGTTTTCTCCAAAAATCTTATAAGGATTCAAAAGACACTTATAGAATCTTGTATTTCCCGGCAAAATGATGTCATCTCCCACATGATACACTACTGGCCAATCACAGCGCAGATCATACACCACCGGCCAATCACAGCGAGTCTTGCTGTCTCTTCAGGAAATAGCTTCCCTCAGCAACTGTGTTTACATTGGTGAAGGAATCTTGCCTGCTACTCCCTCAATTATGGTCTAAAAATGACCACCGCGGACCACCGGAACGGGGGTCCGCGCGAAAAACGGCCGAAAAAAGGGGGGGGGGAACCACCGCTCAGTTCACACGGGTGTGATTTTTTTTATATTTAAAGCATAAAATATTGCGTCATAATGTGTTCAGGCCTAAATGGGTTAATTTATTTTGCAGCATCAGTGACATCTTAACAAAAGGTTCTTCCTCTGAGGAAGACTAAAGACTCGTGATGACCAGGCCAAACATAACTCATGTGAAGCTCAAACAGTCCTGGAAGCAGAGATTAAAGATGCACCAGAGCTTTTCATTGTTGCTGTTGGGAAGATATTTGCGCTTTTTTTTTTCTTCATAAATGAAAGCCCTACTTCCATCATACTACAGCGTCACAGAAAAGCATAAAAAGTAGCAGAAACGCAAGCTCGAAACGTGGCTCTTAGCGTGAGCTTGTAAATCTACTACTTTTTGAATTTGAAACCTAAAGTAAGTAACAGTTTTGGACATAATGAGGTTTGTTTTCGCCCCACAGAGACGACTGTGTGTAAAGGACTGAAAGCAGAACTGAAGCTTGCATTGTTTACTGAATGCTAGAGCTAGACCAATATATTATCGGCCATTATTTGATTTTTTTTTACAACATGGCCATCGTTACCTGCAAGTATGCAGCACACACTTTCATCCTGGTGGCCCTATGTTGTGCATGCATATAATAATTGGAGAAGATTTTCAAAAGTTAATTTTGTATAATTTTTTCTCTCCAAAACAGCAGATCTTGTAGCTCACTACAACATGCCAGCAGATATATTGTCTAATTAAGCTCTAATCTACATTTGTAAACCTTTGTAGGCTGACATGAATGCTTCCTGCTTTGACAGAAGGTAATGAAAAAAGGCAGCTCTCTGAATGATGTCTGATGACTGGATCCTTGGCTTTTAAGGACAGATTTTGGCCCATCCCATCCACACTGGTATGAGTTTGGTATGAGTCTCAAAAAATCTAAACGGCAAAATAACAAATGGAAAACAGATTCCTTTTGTAAATCAGATTTGAACCACATTCCTGGTTTTAAGATGAGTGTCAGTCTAGACCAGGGGTGGCCAACTTTGATGATGGTGAGGGCCACTATATTTCCACCTTCATTCCAGAGGGCCACATTGCATATTGCTACGTCCTACTTTGTCATTCTAGTATCGCATACAATAGAAGCAAAAATAGCAGCTCAAAACGCATCGCGCTGCGATGCGTTTTGAGCTTGTAGATCGGCTATTTTTGCTTCTTTTGAATTGGAATCCTGAATTATTTTTTGTTATTTCTTAATTGGAATCCTGAAAAGTAACATTTTGATTTAATTATTATACTCATGTTAACTTTCTGAATCTAAATACAAATACATTGGACATAAAAATAAATAATAATAATAATGAATACTACTATACTAGTCATTAAGCTACTAATATAGACTGACGGAATTAAAGCAGGTTATGTTTGGAATTGTAACAGCTGAAATCAATAATATATCAGTATTCCGGTATTAACCTGAGGGCCTTATTAAGTGAAGGTGGGGGCCGCATGTGGCCCCCGGGCCGCCAGTTGCCCATGTATGGTCCAGACAGTGAAGTCTGATGTACTTCATTGTACAACAGTGTCGCTCGCCGCAAATGGCTGACAATCTTCCCGGGTAGATCGGCAAACGACATCCTACAGCTTTAAGTTTTACTCATGCCTACTGTAGGTCATTATTATGTCATTACTACAACTAATGCAGTCACAGCTGTCTGAATACACAAATCCAAATCTGAACTGTATGCAAACACTGCCTTACAGCGTTGGACCGCCAGTCCTAAAGATTGGATTCCAGATGTTTGTTTTTTTTTTTGCATTTTTCACAAGTTACCTGGAACACATTACTACTTTTTTTTAATGATTTAACTATTAAAAAATAGCAGATCTACAAGCACGCAGCGGGGCACTGCGAGCTTGTAGATCTGCCATTTTTTAAATGGTTTGAACATTTGTGCAAGTCTTTGAATATATTGACCCGATTCAATAATAAAACTCAAACATTTTCATGTGAAGGACCCCCAAAATGATAGGTATTTGGCCGCGGACAAATACCGGTCCGCGGTGTGTGAGTTTGACGACAACAGACTGCGGTCCTTACCTGGTGAGCCCGCGTCAGCGCCGTGTGTCTGTACATGTAGTCCTCGGACTTGCAGACGTACACCATCTTGTAGGAGTTGAGCTTGAACATGCACTCCATCTTGAGCTCGCTGCCGCCACCGCCGCCTTCTTGAGACTTATCCGACGCAGAAGAGCCCTTGGTCAGCATCTTCTGCTGCTGCAGCTGTTCCCACCCGCGCTGGCACTTCCTGATCCGCCGTAAGTTCCTGGTGATGGAGAGGCAAGACGGACAGCCATGAGTACCCACCAATCCCATACCGGGAGAAAGAAAAAACAAAAAAAGAATTCACTTCACTTGTGCAATTATAAAAAACCCACACATCAAATGATAAACCGCACGTTTACAGGGAAAGTTCGCACAAATTTCTAATCCCCCCCCTCCCACCCCTCTCGTACTATACAATGCTACCATTATGTATTTTGTGCTTGACAATATGTATGATTAAAAGATTTCGGCAACACAAATAAGTAATACATCGATTTGACAGTAATAATAATAATAATAATAATGAAAGAAAATTTGAGAGGACTGTCCCTTTAAACAAGTTTTTGTTCTCTCTTTTGGGATACCCGTCATGCACAGCCAACTCACCGAGGAACAGATTTAGAGATAGGGAGTCAAATCATTCGTGGAAAATGTTGATCTAAAAAGGAGCAGCAGAGGCAGCAGTAGTAATAATATTTCTGTACAGTGCACTTCCGTTTCGCTTTCAAAATATTGCTTTTGGCAAAAAACATTGATTTTCTTTTTTTTTTTCTTTTGATTTTTTTTAGATCCAAATTTTTGGTGCAAGCATTACAAAAAAATAAAAGTGGAATTAATTCACCCCGCTTTTTTGAATGAAAGGTTTAAATGTGTACTTACACAAAGGTTTAAAGGTTTAAATGTGTACTTACCACAGACCGTACAGGTGTGAGCGAGGACTGAGAGACTGTGAAGATTTTTTTGTTTGTTTGTTTGTGTTTTGCATTCAGGGCTCCACTTTAAAAAGACATGACAGTGAGGCCAATTTCAAAATAAAAATGGGAGAAACAACATTTTTATATTTGCTGCCAAATGGATTAAAAAAAACCAATCAATCCAAAGAAGAGTTATGAGTTGGGGAAAAGATAAAACCTTGATGCGGACATACCGTCACTGACAATGTACAGAGTGTTATGTGTTATGAGCCATGCAATGAAGACCAAGAAACTGAAGTGTAAAAAAAAAACAGACTTTTTTTTTTTACACTGCCGTTGAAAGGGTCGTTGTTGTGGTTTTTGCAGAGAAGAGTTACGTCTATTCTTGCGCTGCTTACCTCTCATAGATTTGATATATGAGGGAAAAACTAAACAAAAAGCAAAAATGCAGGTGAAACCACTGATAAATCATAGTCAGACGTGTACCAGATTTATGCAACGGTGTTGAACAAATATATATATATTTTTTTCTTTCCTTTTTTTCCCCCCTGCGTCTCTTTTTAACCACTTGAACCTTTTTGCATGCCTATTCTGGGGAACAGCCGGTGGAAATAAGCTGATCTACAAGCTCAACACACCATCGCGTTGTGGGCTTTGTAGCTGGGCTTATTTTCAGGCATTCGTTGAGATGTGGTATTAGAGGGAAATACTAGAGGACCCAGTACAGAGCCCTGCTCATCTAAATACATGTAGGGTATATAGGGTTCAAGTGGTTAAAGAATTCAATAAAAAAAAAGTCTACTGAAATGTTTATGATAATGGACAGCCATCTCAAAAAAACAAAATCGACATGTCAACAAGCATCGACGACCAAAGACAGACAAGGCTTTGATGTTAACAACACGACAGTCATCGTCATGACATCACACAAACCTCCATGCAACGTTGTAGAGGAGAAAGAAATACACCGAAAACATTTCAACAATACAATTCAGACCATCGTTTTATTTACAAGCCCTGCTTTCTCTTTCTCTCTCTCTCTCTGTACAAGTGTTGCTGTTCGTTCGTGTGCTTGGCTTTTCCTCTTTAAGACTTATTTATCATCTCTTAATAATACTTGTGAACTTGTAGAAAAAATAAGGAAAAGGAGGAGAAAAAAAAGTCACCCCAACCACAACGAAAACCAAAAAAAGAGAGTAGTAGTTGCAACGGGAGTGCACTGTATTCCACTGCAAATTATTATTACACACATCAAACAGAGCACTCAAACAAAATGGAACATTTGAAACATTTATATTTGTCTTAAACAGTGATTAAATAGAGTCACAATACAAGATGTTTTTTTTTTCTTCTTTTCTTTCTTTCATATGAATACAATCAATCACAAAACATAGGGCATGATTTACGGTAGCTAAGAAAAACCAGGACTTCACTTTGTATTCTTTTTTACTCATTATGGACAAATTCACTATAGAAAAATGAATTAGAAAAAGGGCCATCGCCGTTCAGTCTCAGACCAATGTCAAAAGTAGAAAGATTACTGTTGTGACAAAATAAACAAAAAACAAACAAAAAAAATGAACAATAACAGACATAAGTGTAACCCATTTGTTTTTTGCTTGGTCTCCAGCCTCACCATAAAAACATATTTGAAAGCAACACATTTCTTTCTTTTTTTAAATACAACTCACTGACTCAATAATTGCAATAACTGTGTCCAGCTAAGCTCCAACCCCCCCCCCCCAAAAGAAAACAAAACAACTTGTGAGCCAATACCAATAAAAACTCAGTCACGATCATAAATAAAGAGTCCCGTTAAAAAGGAACCAAATCTATGCATAAATAAATTCCCTATTTTTTAAAAAGATGACCGTTTTAAGTGCAATCCTCAGAACGTGAAGACGAGGAGTTCAACTGAAAAAAGAAAGAGACAAAAGAAAACTCCTCAAGTTCACAGCCTATGAGAAGAACCCTCCCCTCCCCTCCCCACCCCTCCAACCCCCCTTGCAAGCGCTTCTCCTAAAAACGTGTGGCGTTATGATCGCTAAAGGCCTTTTTTCCAAACCATTGGTTGGTGGTATCTGTCCGTTATCTTAATAGGGCAGGACGCTCAGAGACAAAAAAATTAATCATTTTGATTAACGGAGGCGCTTCTTAAGTCGGAGCTTGTGCCAAAAAAAAGAGCCAAAAAAAAGAAGGTGTCACTGGTTCTAGAGCTCTGAGAAATGAGCCCATATTTGGCAGCTGGTCTGGGGGGCGAGGGGGACATTTCTTGCCACACACACACACACACACACACACACACACACACACACACACACACACACACACACACACACACACACACACACACACACACACACACACACACACACACACACACACACACACACACACACACACGGCTGGCTTGGTGGGTTGACTGAGAGAGCCTTTAGGGAAGATGCTTAAGGTTGTTTCACACAAGAGGGACACACAGCTGGGGCCTCACCTGGGCAGGAACACAGGCTTCTGGGCCAGGTGCTCACGCAGCTCGGGGGACGCAGAGTCCGAGTTCAGGTATCTGCCCACATAGTCAGACCACCTCTGTGGGAGGAAGAACATGAAGGACATGAGTTCAGGTATCTGCCCACATAGTCAGACCACCTCTGTGGGAGGAAGAACATGAAGGACATGAGTTCAGGTATCTGCCCACATAGTCAGACCACCTCTGTAGGAGGAAGAACATGAGTTCAGGTATCTGCCCACATAGTCAGACCACCTCTGTGGAGGAAGAACATGAAGGACATGAGTTCAGGTATCTGCCCACATAGTCAGACCACCTCTGTGGGAGGAAGAACATGAAGGACATGAGTTCAGGTATCTGCCCACATAGTCAGACCACCTCTGTGGGAGGAAGAACATGAAGGACATGAGTTCAGGTATCTGCCCACATAGTCAGACCACCTCTGTGGGAGGAAGAACATGAAGGACATGAGTTCAGGTATCTGCCCACATAAGCCCATTTTCCACTGGCCCAACTCCACACCACTCCGCCCACTTGTGCTAGGTTTTCCACTAGAAGGACCTGGGTAGAGTGGTGTGAAAGTGGTACTAAACAGGGTACTAAAAAGTATCCACTCTAGAGTAGGTCTGAGCTAGGCCAAACAGGGCCAAACACTTCATAATGACTGATCACTCACTGACTTTTCATTTAGACCACCAGGATAGAGTTGTAATACATGATAATAGATTCTATTGTGTTATAACCACTATTATAATCTATTATAGTGTATTTTAATTATCATAGTAATAGATTAATACTTTATAATGTATTATAATCACAGTTATAATCCATTACAGTGCATTATAATTAGGATAGTTGTAATACAAATTTATATTTTACCAGTAAGACTCCCTAATCGGGAGATAAGCGACCAATAGGCCAAAAGTTTGTTTTACCAATTATCAAGACATACGGGCAGTTGACAGTTTGCCATGGTTACTCATTGAAGTTGAATCTCCATATATGGAGATAACCTACGCATCACACTAAGTCTGACCTCACCAGCCCATATTTGGGCATGAGCAACTTATGTCTCCATATATGGAGATATGATGACATCACACAGTCCTCAGCCGATGATGTGGCGTGATGTCATACAATACACAAACGAGCCCTACAGTATAAAGGGGCAATTCTTGCCAGGAAAGAAGCATTTCTTCGACTCAGACCTTATCGCCAGGGTTGGCTTATAGCAGCTGTCGGTAGATAATGCCGGTCTTATATAAGGGTCATTTGTGTACAGTGTGATTTGCCATGGTTACTCATTGAAGTTGAATCTCCATATATGGAGATAACCTACGCATCACACTAAGTCTGACCTCACCAGCCCATATTTGGGCATGAGCAACTTATGTCTCCATATATGGAGATATGATGACATCACACAGTCCTCAGCCGATGATGTGGCGTGATGTCATACAATACACAAACGAGCCCAGATATGAGCAGGGCAAAGGTGTGACGTGTGAAGTGTGACGTGACGGACGGCCGGTGGAGGTTTTGATACTAAACTGCGACCTTACGGTCGCAATTATAACCACAGTTAAAAGGGTCAATTTGTTTCTTACCGATAGGGGTACTTTTTTGTAATGGAAAATGTCGATATTTTTATGTGGTGCGGTGTGTGGTGTGGTGTAGTGTGGTGTGGTGCTAAAACTGCAGTCGAAAAGGGGCTATAGTCAGACCACCTCTGTGGGAGGAAGAACACGGAAGGACATGAGTTCATGTTGTCTAGAGCAGGGGTTGTCAAAGTGGGTGACGGGGCACCCTGGGGTGTCGTGACGGCAGTCCAGGGGTGCCGCGAGTGCATTTGATAATATTTGGAATTTATTTGGACACTTGAAAAGATATTTAAACTCCCATTTTAAACTTGAAGTACAAAGTTATTTTCAGTCAGTTCTAACCAAAATGGCTATTATCTCAACGTTTTCCTCGCAACATAATCACTAAGATATCGTCACTGTCGGGCAGAAACCTCGTATCTCCAAGTTTCAAATGTGTACGTCTTTTGGTAACGCAAAGCCCTGCTTCATCATACAAGACTGTCGCACAAAACTAGAGAAAACAGCCGATCTATAAGCACACAACGCCTCGTGTGCTTGTAGATCTGCTGTTTTCAATAGTTTAGTAAATGTTATAGATGATAAATACAAGATTTCCACCCGACAACGACGATATGCTATAAATATAAGGTGCACTGCTGGGAGTGAAAATTATAATGTATGGGTGCCTCGGATTAAAAAGATATTCATGGGGTGCCTCGGATTAAAGAGATATTCATGGGGTGCCTCGGATTAAAAAGATATTCATGGGGTGCCTCGAGACAAAAAGGTTTGGGAACCCCTGGACTAGGGACACCATTATCGTTTATTGTGATAAACGATGAATGAATGTTGGCGATATGATATGGGGCGTTCATGTTGGGATATCCCCAACATGAACGTTGGGGATATTTAGATTATCGCGATTATATCGTAGATCGCAATTTCTTTGGTCACACTAACAGATGTGCCATTTAAAACTTAACCCGTCCTGCCATTAGCAAGAGTCAAGACAGTAGATTTCCAGAACACTGAGCTTGTGGATCAGATATTTTAATGACCTTCTCTGACTTCTGATTCGGGTTCTGCACCCAGTAGTGGCCTGCACAAAATTCAGCGTCTATGACAGGGTTCCCCAATAGGCCGCCCGCGGGGGGCTACTGTCTGGCCCCCACCAACTATGACAGGGTTCCCCAATAAGCCATTTGGGGCCCGTGGGGGGCTACTGTCTGGCCCCCACCAACCCCAGTAATAATGATGGTATGAGAGCAGCAACAACACTAGTATGTCGTCATTGTCGGGTGGAAATCCTGTATCTCAAAATGTGTATGTTCTTTCGCAAGGTAAAGCTCTGCTTCATCATACAAGGCCGTCGCACAAAAGTAGTGAAAACAGCAGATCTACAAGCACACAACGCCTCGCGGTGCGAGGCGTTGTGTGCTAAACGAACGGTGCAAAACGAACGGTTTTTGGACATACAAGATTTTCACCCGACAACAACGATATCTGAACTGTCGGTGGAGTATCGGGAACGCCACCGTCGCCCCCTGCAATGTTGTGGCCCTCGGCTTGGTACCCGAGACATAATTTGGCCCTTGGGGAAAAACTAAGTACAGCCATGTTTGTGAAAATGAGCATGTTTGTCTGTTCTAACTAACCTCGTTGTCTGCAGGCTCGTCAGAGTTGTCCTCTTCTGTGTCGAGCAGCTCCATGGCCAGAGTGACACTCCCTCTGCTCTTCAGGAACATCAACTACACACACACACACACACACACACACACACACACACACACACACACACACACACACACACACACACACACACACACACACACACACACACACACACACACACACACACACACACACACACAATAAGTCCATTGCATTTATTAAAACAAAAATAAAAGCTCAAGCCTTTAACCTTTTTAATCCCATTGGGGAAATTCAGTTTCAGCCAGCCAGCCAGCCAGCCAGCTGAGTGCTGCTCACAACTAGAGCAGCACGGATGGGGGAGCAGTTAAGCAGGGGTTAAGTGACTTAGGGGACACTTTAGACACATTGCTGGCCTGGCCTCGAACCTGGGACAACTGGGGCCTCTGGTGGAGACCCAAAAGAGAGATTAGACCTTGGCCCAGGACCCAAACTAGTGAAAATGGCAGATCTACAAGCACACAACGCTGCATGTTCACTACTTCTCCAGTATTATTTCATTACATTTATGGCAGATCTACAAGCACACAACGCTTTGCTTTACGCTTGCATTTCCACTACTATATATATATATATATATATATATATATATATATATATATATATATATATATATTTTTTTTTTTTTTTTTTTTAATATATAGATTTTAAATCGATAAGAAACCCCGCCTCTTTATTTGTTTTATGGGATTTCAGAACATGAAAAGAAATCTGAAATGTAGGCGTGGTTATCTGCTGTTGTGGGGGGAGGGGGCGGAGTAATGCGTGCACATCATTGTGTTAGAACTATCAGAGACAGAGCGAAGCTGTCGCACTTGTTGCTGTTTCCATTTCGGAAACAATTTTCAAAACCAGCCATTGGAGGTGTAAAAAGTATAAAGATTCGGCAACTTCATGTTCTATAACCAGTTAAAATGGGCAAGTATTTTACAAAGAAGCTGTCTGAGCTTTTATCCATGGACACACTTTCTCCAGCTCTGGACTGTTTACCACGGAACCGAAGAAGAAGGGATGCTAAGCTATTGCCGATAGCTATTTTCTGTGTAGTGTGTGTGTGTGTGTGTGTGCGTGCGTGCGTCGTGACAGTGCGCGTGCACACACACACACACACAACGTCCACACACGACGCGTCGCGAAAGTGACGCGTTGTGAGCTTGTATATCAGCTACGTAGCCGAGCCAATAGCCGTAGCAGCAGCAGCTTCTCATATAAACACGTTGGTTTCGGCTCTACGGCTATTTAGCTCTAGCCTAGTAAACTGCAGGAAGAGACTGGTTTACAAGGCTAATTTAGTAGCTGATATACAAGCTCACAACGCGTGAGCTTGTAGATCTGCTATTTTTCGTGTGTGGACGCGCGCGCACACACACACACACACACACACACACACACACACACACACACACACACACACACACACACACACACACACACACACACACACACACACACACACACACACACACACACACACACACACACACACTACACTACACTACACTACACTACACAGAAAATAGCTATCGGCGATAGCTTAGCGTCCCTTCTTCTTCGGTTCCGTGGTAAACTGTCCAGAGCTGGAGAAAGTGTGTCCATGGATAAAAGCTCAGACAGCTTGTTTGTAAAATACTTGCACATTTTAACTGGTTATAGAACATGGAGTTGCCGAATCTAATCAACAAGTGCCCCACTGCGACAGCCCTACAGTCTATGCTCTGAACAACACAACGAGACGCCACAACGAGGGCAGAATGAAACCACGCCCCCCCTTGATACAACTCTATATAAAACAAACGTTAATATTAATTAGATATGCCTACGTCACATTGCACAATAGAACAGTGTGAGCTAATATTTAATGAGTGGCGTGAAATATTTCTTTTCGACCTAGAAACTGGAAGTACACAGAAATAGCTACAGAGACAGCAGAAAGCTCTGAAACCCCAAGCCTATGGGCAAATTGAACCATATCACTGCTCCCTATCACAAGTGACTCATTGATATCTATACTATAGTTTTGCGGGTCAGTCAGTAGGTCAGTCACTCAGTCAGTCAGTAAATGCTTTTCCACTACAAACCACCCACCAACAGGGGGTGGTGACGTGCGGACTGAAGTTGCAGTGTCTCTCTCTCTCTCTCTCTCTCTCTCATATATGTGGTTTGCCTGCATGCACGGGTCACTAATGCACCGGGTGCATTTGATGTGTGTCTTATCTTCCGACGGGTATGGCAAGCGCATACATCCCCATATTCTATTCACCTAATTTAGCTGTTAAATTATTTGTATCCATCAAAAAATATACACTCCTCCATGGGTTGCTCCTTACATTATGATGCTCCCACATTCTCACACACGCACCAGTTACAGTTAATTTCTCCATAACCCACACTCTGCACATATATTGGAGCACATATCTTCAAACGGGTAAGGTCTAGTAATATATATTTATAGAAAAAGTGATTTTCTGTTTCATGGCCTTTTAAATGTAGGGAAAGAAAATGGGATTTTTATTCAAGTCATGACCCATAGAAATCGGTCCGTGACACACAGATGGGTCCCAAACCCACTGTTTGGGAAACAGTGCTCTATAACCACTCAGTTATGGCCGCTATTATGATGTTATTAATTCCAAATGCCAGATTCCTAGAAGGCGTTTTAACCGTACCTTGAAACAGTTCTCGTCAGACATGAGCTGCTCTGCTTTGCGCTGGTAAGCTGCCTCCACCGTGGACCTGGAGGCCTGGGTGGAGAGGGCGCCCCCTGTGGCCTTGTTGGTGTTCTCCGTCAGGTAGAGGTCCGTCACACGCATGCAGATGTCGTCGCTGACTATGTGCTGGAGCTGAGAAAACAGGGGGAAAAAGGGATCTAGATCAGGAGTCTTCAACAGGGGGTCTGGGACAAGGTTTTGAGCACCACTGATATAGCAACGTTATGTTTTTCAGAAAACTGTTAGAAGACATTTGTAGAATTGGACAACTTTGATTTGTGGCTCTTGTCTTTTAGACACAATAAGCCCATTCCCAAGATGCACTGCTTTCATGGGCAGATGTGACTTATGGGGGCTAGTAGTTTTACTGTAAATAGTTATATTGAAATCGCCGGCTTATTGTGTCTAAAAAGAAGTTGCACGCATGCCCCCACTGAAATGAAAATCACTAATATCGCTAAAACTATAGAAAGCAGTAAATTAAATGATTTTAACACAAAAAAATATATTTTCTCTAATTATAATCTAAAATATAAACCCTTGTTGTAAAAAATAAACAAAGTTGTCTTTTAAAGGCCCACTTCACCTCTGGGACAACCAGATCTTAGATTTTATCATGCTGCATCATATGATGCAATATGCATCACTAGTCATGCTGAAATACTAAAATATCTCAAAACACAGATTGAACACAAACAATAACTCAGGATTGTGTTGATCGTGTCCCAAACAACAATACAATAAGATCTGGTTGTCCCAGAGGTGAACTGGGCCTTTAAGGTACCCTACATCTAGCATCCATGGAGTGTGCGGTGGTGTTGGTACAGACCTGCCTGACGATGCTCTGGATCAGCTTGTCCATGGTGAAGGCCTGGTACGCGTGGATGGTGAACATCTCCCTCAGGGAGTCTTCGTACTGCGCAGGCTCCATGTTACCGTCCAGGAGGTTCCTCACCATCTCCAGGAAGGCCGAGTAGTAGTCCTCCACCTCCACATCTACTGTAAGGAGACAGACCAGTGACCACATGAACCCTGGGTGACATACAGTAGTAGTCCTCTACTGTGAGGAGACAGACCAGTGACCACATGGACCCTGGGTGACATACAGTAGTAGTCCTCTACTGTGAGGAGACAGACCAGTGACCACATGAACCCTGGGTGTCATACAGTAGTAGTCCTCTACTGTGAGGAGAGACCAGTGACCACATGAACCCTGGGTGACATACAGTAGTAGTCCTCTACTGTGAGGAGACAGACCAGTGACCACATGAACCCTGGGTGACATACAGTAGTAGTCCTCTACTGTGAGGAGACAGACCAGTGACCACATGAACCCTGGGTGACATACAGTAGTAGTCCTCTACTGTGAGGAGACAGACCAGTGACCACATGAACCCTGGGTGACATACGGTAGTAGTCCTCTACTGTGAGGAGACAGACCAGTGACCACATGAACCCTGGGTGACATACAGTAGTAGTCCTCTACTGTGAGGAGAGACCAGTGACCACATGAACCCTGGGTGATATTTAGCAGGGGTTCCCAAACTTTTTTGTCTCAGGGCATCCCATAAATCTTTTTTTAATCCGAGGCACCCCAAACATTATAATTTTCACTCCCAGCACCTTATATTTATAGCATATCGTCGTTGTCGGGTGGAAAACCTTGTATGTCCAAAACAGTGTTTTGTATTTATCATCTATAAAATGTACTAAACTAGTGAAAACAGCAGATCTACAAGCACACAACGCCTCGCACCGCGAGGCGTTGTGTGCTTGTAGATCGGCTATTTTCACTAGTTTTGTGCGACAGTCTTGTATGATGAAGCAGGGCTTTGCTTTACCAAAAGACGTACACATTTGAAACTTGGAGATACGAGGTTTCTGCCCGACAGTGACGATATTTTAGTGATTATGTTGAAAAATAGCAGATATACAAGCTCACAGCGCGGCACCGAGTGCCGCGCTGCGAGCTTGTAGATCTGCTATTTTTTTTAAAACGTGAAAATTTGTGCAAGTCTTTGAATATCTTTGACACGATCTTTGACCCGACTTCCAAATCCTTCCTCTAAATCAGTGGTTCTCAAACTTTTTCATGTCAAGGACCCCCAAAATTACAGGTATTTAGCCACGGACCCCCATCTCAAAATATGTTGTTCCAGGGACCCCCCAGAAGCAAATATTTGAGTTACAAATGTTCGCTTTTAAATAGATATATTCAAAAGACTTGCAAAGAAAAAAATAGCAGATCTACAAGCTCGCAGCGCGGCACTCGGTGCCGCGCTGTGAGCTTGTATATCTGCTATTTTTCAAAGGTTAAAGCAGTCAATAATCCTAGGCCTAAATGGGTTAAAAGCGTCTGCTAAATGCCTAAACTAAACTGTAAAGTGTAAAGATGTAAAACTTACTGGGCTCCTTCATCCTCAGCTGGACGGCCGGGTTGTCGCTCTTCTCCCTCTTGAGGCCCAGCACCTCGCGCTCCCACTCCCGCTCGCGGGCGTCCTCCTCGATCTGCCGCTCCGCCTGCGCGTAGATCCTGAGCAGCCGCGCGCACAGCATCTGGTGCAGGCGCACCAGGATGTACCAGTTGTTGTTGACGTAGAACAGGTTGTAGGGGTCCTCCAGGCCCCGCAGCTTCTGAGCCCCCGTGCTGGAGAACAGCAGCTTGGACGTCTTGGTGGTCCCCGGCGTGGTGGTGGAGGAGGAGGAGGACGGGGCCGAGCTGTTGCCCCCCCCGCTGCTACTGCTGCTGCCGCCGCCGCCTCCTCCCGGCAGGCCGTTGTGCTTCTTGGTGCTGCTGCTGGTGGTGGTGGTGGTGGCGTCTTGGTCCGTCTCCCTGGTGGGCGGGTTGGGGTTGTTTGAAGACGGGAAAGAGGAGCACTCATCAGTGGGTTGCTCACAAAGCTAAGGCCATGGCTATACGGAGCTGGATTTTTCATATATCCCGGTTTTTCAGATATCCACAGTATCTAGGTCCACACGACAAAGATATCTAGGTCTAAAATAATCTGAGTCCCCAGACCTCCACTAGGGGGACAAGCACACACACAGTAAAGTCTTAAAATCGGATATTTTTCAATGTCTTCACTTATTTATCCGGTTTAAAAAATATCCAGCTTCGCGGCCGAAATATCCAGCTTTGTGTGGCTGCAAGCCCCAACCGCACAAAGAAATCTCTAGCTTCAGAAATATCCAGCTCCGTGTAGCCATGGCCTAAGGGTATCGGGTGCACGGTTCTGGCAGCAATGAACTTTTAACAAAGGAAATCAGCACTCACTGATCCACAGGTTGAGAAGCACTGATCTAGAGCAGGGGTTTTCAAAGTGGGTGACGGCCGGGGCACCCTGGGGTGCCGTGACGGCAGTCCAGGGGTGCCGTGAGATCATTTGATAATATTTGGGATTTATTTGGACACTTGAAAAAATATTCAGTATCATTTTAAACTTGAAGTACAAAGTTATTTTCAGTCAGTTCAAACCGAAATGGCTGTTATCTCAACGTTTTCCTCGCAACATAATCACTAAAATATCGTCACTGTCGGGCAGAAACCTTGTATCTCCAAGTTTCAAAGCCCTGCTTCATCATACAAGACTGTCGTACAAAACTAGTGAAAACAGCAGATCTACAAGCACACAACGCCTCGCGATGCAAGGCGTTGTGTGCTTGTAGATCTGCTGTTTTCACTAGTTTAGTACATTGTATAGATCATAAATACAAAACGAACGGTTTTGGACATACGTTTCCACCCGACAACGACGATATGCTATAAATATAAGGTGCTGGGAGTGAAAATTATAATGTAGGGGTGCCTCGGATTAAAAAAATATTCATGGGGTGCCCTGAGACAAAAAAGTTTGGGAACCCCTGATCTAGAGGAGGGACTGCCAGCATTTTAATAAAAGTTGCTCACCGGCGTTTGAAGCACCCGGAGCTGTGCTCTACTTCCTTAATTTTTTTTAGCACCAAATTTGGGAGCCAAACACTTTTTTGAGCACCGAGCAGGCGCACTAGGGTTTCAAACAGTAGAAGCATGTGCAGTGGCATTTTAAAAGCAGCAGTATTGCACCTATTCTGTAAGAATTGTTAACGTCTCTCGTCGGTGTGACAGGCAGGCCTTTACATTAGGGAAGGATATTGCCATGTACCTGACAATTCGAACCGATTCCAATTCAGAGGGCTAGGATTTGATTATACATTGATTACCAATGCATCACGATGCATCTCGATTGCAATACGTGATTTAAGTGCTTTCTAATGAACCATAATGAAAAGAGATTAAGTTACTTCCATTATCTTTTATTGATAGTATAAACAAATGGAAGAAAGTCCTTTTAGTAAAATAATATGGACTTATAACGAAGGCGTCTCAATAGTTCTGCTAACCAACCCAAATCTGGCTGCTGCTTCTCTGTGCAATTAGCAATCAAACAAAGCAATTAGCAATCAAACAAAGCAATTAGCAATCAAACAAAGCAATAAAACTATCAAACTAAAACAACGTAATGTGCAGTAGGTGCAACAAAGCAGTGCCTGCATGTTTTTTTTTTTTACATTCCTGAACCGATTCATAATCATCCATGTCCGCAATATCACGATTAATCTATGAAATGATTTTATTTTCCACCTCTTAGTTAGTCTCGTGTAGCCAGACAACTATTCCACAATCTCCGAATGCTATATAGAGTCTGGAACGGCAGCCCCCGAACGGCGAGTATCGGAAGTAGCCGCTGCTGCACTTAATTGTAGTCCCATTGGAAACATAACAGAAACACAATAGCTCAGACAAAGTCATTTGAGCGGCCTATTCTTCTTATGGGTGTATAGTTTTAGAAAACGTTTGAAAACAACATGGAAGTAACACCAACAACACCAGAAAAAGACGAAATAACGCCCCCAGAAATGTTGAAAGGAGACAAACGCTTCCAGTAGGACATGTTATTGCTACTGCACCAAGGGAGCGGTTGCGTCACATCCGCTTTATCTCGCACTCATCATTTCTATTCCAGTTTGCCAGACTGTATGCCGGGAGCATTTGCCCAAATCGCGGAGGCAACAGTCTGGCCACGCGAGACTACCTCTTAGTTTACATACCCGTCTGCGGCTTCCTCGTCTTCGTCGTCGTCGTCCTCCTCGGCGTCGGAGAGCTCGCCGCGCCGCGCGAACAGCATGTCGGGCAGGAAGTGGTGGACGACCTGCTTGATCTTGTACTTGTCGTCCTTCTGGATGCCGGCCTGCCGCTTGACGTGGTGGATGATGAGCGCCGCCGCGTCCTCCAGGATCTGACTGTCCTCGTACGGCAGGCTCATGTGAGGCCCGCTGGGCGGCGGGGACGACGTGTCCTCCGACGCACGCTCCTGGCGCTGTGGCGGGACGGACGGACGGAGACACGACCAATAAGATGGGAGGCAAAGAAAGACATTAGCGGCCAATTTAAAATGTAGGGAATTGTAGGCACTTTTTTTTTTAGCTCTTAACCCATTCAGAACGGGTACACATTATTGTGTATCATTATTTTATGCTTTAACTATTGAAAAATAGCAGATATACAAGCTCACAGCGCGGCATGCGAGCTTGTAGATCTGCTATTTATGAAAAATCGAGAAAATTAGAATTTCTATTTAGTGTCTTTTGAATCCTTCTAAGGGTTTTTTTTTTTTAAACCTATGTCAGCAATCTGGCCAGCCATCGTCAAAGAAAAGGTCCTTTTCACTTAACTAGAGCTCAGTTAAGTCTGTTCTTGAGAGACTACTATGTCAGTGGTTCCCAACATTTTTCATGTGAAGGACCCCCAAAATGATATGTATTTGGCCACGGACCCCCATCTCAACACATTTAGTTCCAGGGACCACCCAGAAGCAAAGTTTGAGTTACAAACATTCGCTTTGAAAATATATATATTCAAATATTTGCACACATTTTCACGACTTTTTCAAAAATTGCAGATCTACAAGCTCACAGCGCGGGACTCTGTGCCGTGCTGTGAGCTTGTAGATCTGCTATTTTTTAATAGTTAAAGCATCCAATAATTTTAAGCCTAAATGGGTTAAAATGTAGGGAATGTAGGCACTTTTTTCCGGATCCGGGACTACTATCATCTAGAACAACTATAGGATTCCAGGTCAACAAATGAACCTGGGATCTGTCTAACAACATGCTTTCTAAGTTACTTTTTAACGTGTGCCTGAGCCAGCAAGGTGGTCAAGGCCAGGGCAACCAGTTAAAGAAATCTGCTAAATCTGCCATTTCTTCAACTAGTTTAACCTTTGCTTTCAGGAAATATCTGAGAGCATCAGGGTTTAATGGAAGAAGATTCTGAACATGTCATTCCTTTGGTGGTTTGACCACTTCAGATACTATTCAATCTTCAAATAGCTAATAACCGAGATCTTAAAAAAACATATATAATAAAATAATTGGCACGGGACAAGCTTTATTTGAAGAATCCAAATGACTGAAATCAGTCAGGGCTTTAATCCATGCGGGTGCTTCCCATGACAGAGGAAAAGGTGTTTTAGTGGTACAATACCAACATAAAGGTTTAGAAGAAAGAAAAAGAAAAAGTACACTTACCTCGTCATATATGGTCTCGATTTCGTTGAGCAACGTCTTGGAGCGAAACACTTTGGTGTCGTTCTGTTTGAAGTTGATGCCCTGGTGGTCCAGTGACTTCAGGTAATACTTCTCGTTCTGCTCCCTCCAGATCTTGTTGAAGCCCCGCTGAGCTTCTCTCCACTCCTCCTCTTTCATCTTTAACCTGAAAACAACAAGTCACCACAAAAACCTAAATGTCACCCAACCTTGAGAGGGGACCCGCTATGCTGATGTGGAAACAGTCACACGCTAAAATTAACACATTCTCTGCCAAAAAAAGAAAAACCTTTGTACTGCTTCTCCGTCAGGCCCGAGGAACCCGAGAATTTAATAAGCTTTAATTAAAAAAAAAAGGTTGTATCGCAGCGGAACTAAAATAGGCCGGAACTAATCCTCCGCGAACGGTTTCAACAAGGACCCAATATGGGGACGGACCTATTAACTCTTTTACTGCTTCGGACGTACCCGTTCGCCCCAATTCTGAACGCGGCGCGTTGCCAATTTGGCTCGTTCTTTTTTACTTTGTTTTGATGTCTGTAAGCTGATGAGGGGTCGCGCGGGTGTGTACAGTAAAAAAATCTCCCGTAACGCTGCTCTCAAAAATCCACTGCACGTCAATAATAATGGAGTCCCAAATCACTTCCTGGCTGTTCTCTATGGACAGGAGCTAGACAGCGCATTGCTATGCTCTGGACCACGGCAAGCAGTGTGGGCCAATTCCATTCCATTCTCATGGGAATGTTGAACCAGAATTGTCTTTTTTTTCCCTTTTGTGTTTGTTGAGGTGTATTGTTTTTTGTTTTTTTTTGTTCTTGTCTGTTTTTTTTCTGTATGTTTATTGTTTGTGAGATGAAAAAGTGTGAATAAAAGAATAGCCGATCTACATGCTCACAAACTCCTCGCGTTGCGAGGCGTTGTGAGCATGTAGATCTGCTATTTTCACAATTTCTGCCTCTAACATTTGACAATTTGGCCAGTGTTTAATTTGTCATTTCAGAGGTATTAACAAAATCAATAACCAAAGACAATGCATAACTATTTTTTCCAGGACCCTTGATCAATTCCAAAACTTTTCCAGTACTGGAAAAATATTTTTTTCTAATTTCTAAAATATTTCCTGGAATTTCATGACGGTGGGAACCCTGTGGATAATAACTCATTTCTAACCTCTTGAGTTTTTGAACCCATTCAGGCCTAGAATTATTGAACGCTTTAACCAGTGAAAAATAGCAGATATACAAGCTCGCAGCGCGGCACTTTTTTGAAAAAGTCGTGAAAATGTGTGCAAATCTTTGAATATTATGTATTTTCAAAGCAAACGTTTGTAACGCGCTGTGAGCTTGTATATCTGCTATTTTTCAATAGTTAAAGCATAGAATAATGACACACAATAATGTGTACCCGTTATAAATGGGTTAAGGCCACCTTGGGGTCAGGGACAAGTAACTGTATAAGAAGTCATTTCTAACCTCTTGAGCACTATGGGGACCGTTCTAACCTCTTGAGCACTATGGGGACAGTTCTAACCTCTTGAGCACTATGGGGACAGTTCTAACCTCTTGAGCACTATGGGGACAGTTCTAACCTCTTGAGCACTATGGGGACAGTTCTAACCTCTTGAGCACTATGGGGACAGTTCTAACCTCTTGAGCACTATGGGGACCGTTCTAACCTCTTGAGCACTATGGGGACAGACGCAGCAGGGACAAGTAACTGTATAAGAAGTCATGTCTAACCTCTTGAGCACTATGGGGACCGACGCAGCAGTAACTGTATAATGAGTCATTTCTAACCTCTTGAGCACTATGGGGACAGTTCTAACCTCTTGAGCACTATGGGGACAGTTCTAACCTCTTGAGCACTATGGGGACAGACGCAGCAGGGTTCTTCTTGAGGCCGTCGATGATGTCCTGGGCCTTGTCCCCGTATATCCTCTGGATGGCCTTGCGGTGGATGACCTCCGAGCAGCCGCCCATGGTGTTGTCCAGCTTGAAGCGGAGCTGCTCCTCGGCGGACATGCGCGACAGCCTCCGCTGGACGGTTTCCAGGGCTCGTATCGTCGACAGGTTGGATTCCAAGACCACGTCGAGCTGAAGGGGGTGAAAGGTTGGGTATTAAGTTGCTAGAAACATCTGTTGCATCAGTCAGTACCTGAGATGAATAACAGTCTAAGTCCGTATTTAAAAATTTTGGATACAAACATTTTTTTTGATTTATAAGACTGTAAACCACAAACTAGAAGTTTTTAATTTCTTAGTCTTTATGTACTCCCCCCTTTTTTTACACTTTCCATAAGTATTATGTCTTATAATTCCTAATATATATGAATATATTAGGAATTATAAGACATAATACTTATGGAAAGTGGAAAAACAGTATATCTCCAACAGTTTGTGGAACAACAGTCTAAGTCCGTACAAACAATATTCAGCAGACAAAGGGAGCAGATAACATTAAAACCGACAATAAAAAAAAAATGAGGGGGGATTGCATTAACAATTTAACAGATTAAAAATGACTAGTTTGTAGTTTACAGTCTGGTAAATCCAAAAATATATATATTAAAAAAAAAAAAAATATGGACTTATACTGTTATTCGTCTTAGGTACTCAGATTTATATGCCGTCAACTTTGGGGGGGGAGGGTGTGGGGGGCACTGCCCGAAAAGGTCAATCACTGGTTTAGAGCAGGGGTTTTGAAAGTGGGTGACGGCCGGGGCACTCTGGGGTGCCGCGACGGCAGTCCAGGGGTGCCGCGAGATAATTTGATAATATTTGGAATTTATTTGTACACTTGAAAAAATATTATTTAGTATAATTTTAAACTTGAAGTACAAAGTTATTTTCAGTCAGTTCTAACCAAAACGGCTATTATCTCAACGTTTTCCTCGCAACATAATCACTAAAATATCGTCACTGTCGGGCTGAAACCTCGAATCTCCAAGTTTCAAACGTGTACGTCTTTTGCCCTGCTTCATCATACAAAACTAGTGAAAACAGCCGATTTAAAAGCACACAACGCCTCGCGATGCGAGGCGTTGTGTGCTTGTAGATCTGCTGTTTTCACTAGTTTAGTACATTTTATAGATGATAACTACAAACGAACGGTTTTGGACATACACGGTTTCCACCCGACAAAGACGATATGCTATAAATATAAGGTGCTGGGAGTGGAAAATTATAATGTATGGGGTGCCTCGGATCAAAACAATATTTATGGGGTGCCCTGAGACAAAAACGTTTGGGACCCCCTGGTTTAGACTTTAGAGGACTCAACCAATCCAGCTTTGATGACTAAGACTGAAGCGAATGATTCAGTGTTTCAACGGTACCAACCTCAAAGCGCTCGTCTTCACATCTGTAAATGTGCTCCTCGTACTGCGTTTTCTTTGAGCTGACGAACGTGGAGTCCTCCGACCACGACGGGAACGACACCCAGGTGTCGTTCAGAACCTGAAAACGTTCCAGTGTGTTGATTAGGAAGCTGCTGTTGCTCAGCTGATGAATTGGATAACAATCTGATATTTTGCCTTGAGTGTAAACATAAAGTAAGGGAGATAGACAGAAGAGTAACAGAAGAGTGTCACTCATCGAAAACCAGTAGATAAACTAGCTCATACGTGGTATATCCATTTCAATATGTGACACGACCATTTTCAGCACTCAACCAACTGTAAAACCAGGCATTACGACAACATCAAAGCCCGCCAAAATATTATTTTGTTGACAAAATCAACTCCAGATTTAGCCCCACTAAAATCTTATGATATTTAGTAGGCTAAATCATAAGATTAGACTTAAAGTTAAAACATTTCAGATGGCTAAAACTAAATTACATTTTACTCAAACAGGGTTCCCACACATCTTTACCAATTAATTTCCAAAACTTTTCCAGAAAATTTAACATGATTTCCAGGACTATATAACAATAATTCAGCTCAATAACGAGTCGCTTACTCCTATGCGCGCAAATAATCATATTTCAACTGGGGATCCCGGCACCCTGACGAGCACTAAGAGAGGAATTTTGTATAATATGGTTTTATTGTGAAAATAGCCAATCTACATGCCCACAGTTGCGAGGCGTTGTGGGCATGCTATTTTCACAATTTCTGCCTCTAATATGAAACAATTTGGCCAATTACAATTGATTTTGTATTAACAAAATCAATAACCAAAGACAGCTATAGCTATTTTTTCCAGGACCTTCCAGGACCCTTGATCAATTCCAAAACTTTTCCAGTACTGGAAAAATATTTTTCTAATTTCAAAATATTTCCAGGAATTTCATGACCGTGGGAACCCTGCTCAAATGACTATGACAAAACCTAAATCTAAATCAGCAGTAGTTCCATTTCCCGTGGGGGACCGGCAGGACTCTGACCTCCTTGCACAGCGGGGTGCGTCCCGTGCACTTGGGCTGCTGGTAGCTCTTGGGCAGCGCCCGGTAGCTGGAGCCCAGCCTCTTGCAGGAGGCGTAGTCGATCTCCATGGCGATGCCCTCGGTGGCGCGCTCCTTGGGGAAGGTCTCCACGTGGGACGACTCCCTGTAGCCCAGGAAGTTCTTGAACCACGTAAACAACTCTGGGAATTTTCTGTACAATCAAGAATTCAAGGATAAATTATTTTTTTTCGAGTCAACCCTTTTTACTTTTAATTTTAGAAATGTTGTGTTGACTATTTTCTCATTTCTAGTTAAATATTACGAATACTTAATTCATAATGCATACATTGAATGTTGACTACGTAAGCCATTTACCATGAGAGGGAGTGGGTTGTTGGCTGATATACCACTGTTTCAGTGTTGTGGCACGAGGCAAAGTCGAGTGCCAAACAACCCTGAAATCAGCCAACAACCCACGACCCTCGAATGGTAAATTGCTTTTCTACCACTTCTACCATATAAATGAAAGAAAACACAGTTGTAACTTGCAAGGTTATTTAGTTACAATCTTTAATTGTTTCAGAATACAACAGTGGGCCGGGGTCCATGAGCCAACTCAAGGTTGTTGACTGATTTACCACTGTTTTAAGCCAATCAGAATCCAGTATCTGAACATGTGACCACAAAAAGTGGTAGAAAAATCCATTTATTCTGAATGAAGAAGAGCAGTGAGGTTGAAATGCGTTATTATGCAGTCATCTAATTATATATTCTTCTGTAGCACCAATACAAACATCTCTTTTAGAGCTGTGCTCCAGGAAGGAGCTAAGCTCCAACATCTGGCTTTGTCCGGGCTCTGAAGCGTGGCTTACATCTGGCCTACATCTGGCCTACATCTTGTCACAAAGCGCTCAAAGTCTGCTGTACGCCCCAGGGTCACATTGGCCAAGCTTTGTGGGACGCTTAATGAAAGACTTAACTCATAAATAGCACCGCTCACTTCACACTAGGTGTGATTTTTGCAAAGCAAGGAGCTTCCAATCCAATGTCTTGTATTAGGGATTATAAATCCATGACAGAAAGCCAAGTTTTTATAACTTGTCCCCGTTTCTCTAGCTGTCTAGCATATTAGCCATGAGGCGATAATGTTACGTGTAGTTTCAATGAATGTTGTGAAGAGCAGACACTAGTGTAGCATGTACAGTTGTGCTCAACATTAATCAACTCCCTCAAATGTGTCCATTAGTTGAGCCACTGTTGCTTTGACTTAGAACTTGTGAACTATGCTCTGTACTTTTTGGAACATTCAGTGCAATTGTTTTATATCCTTTTCCTTCTTTGTCAAAGCAATAATCTCTTCTCTGAACTTTTCTGACCATTCCTTAGGCCATGTTTCTAACTGCTCTAATCACAGTCAACAAGTCAACACATTTCTAGTCAGGCCAGATTGCACATCTGATGCAACTATTTAAGCCCTTGATTAGTCGATTGCAGTTGATTACAGATGTTTTCAGGTGTAATTAAGAGTTGAATAATTGAAAGTGAAAGTGGTGTTGAAAGTGGCATTTAGCATTGCATTGAAAACACAACAAATGTTGCTTTTGTTGAGCTATTTACATTGTTCTTGTATGGTTTATATATTTCATTCAGTTGTCGGTTTGTGAATGTAGCCAATAAACCAGCTTTGCAGAGGGGGGTTGAATAGTTAGTGTGCTCGCCTGTAAGGCGAGCACACTTTAGATGTCATTATTATTATTTAGATGTCATTATTATTATTTAGATGTCATTATTTCTATATTTATTTATCTATCAAGTTCTCCTCAAAACTTTGGTTCCTTTCTACTCCTACATACTTAGTGAGAAAATGAAAATAAAAACATCAATGTGTTCAGCTTAGAGTGGCGAAGTGTGCTATTATTTTTTACAGCAATCGGCCAAATGGTGGCGCTGTAGGAAGCCTTCGAAAGTGCGAACTTTGAACAGGTATAGCTCATGCTGTGTTTGAGGTACAGCCATGAAACCTGTATACACGTATGAGTCTCCTCATGCAGAACAACTTTTACGCTCTGACTTTTGACCTTTGACCTATAGATCCCCCAGAATTTTGAATTATATGAAAAACAGATTTTTGCGATCCATACCCCAGGAATGGAATGACCAGCTGCACCAGCTCTGCACGGGAGATCACCTCCTGGTTGAAGATGAGCAGACAGCGCAGGAAGTTGTCGTAGGCCTCAGAACTCCGGAGCGCCTTCCTTACCTGTTCACACAAATCACAATTATAATTTAGGCATTTAGCAGATGCTCTTAATCCAGAGCGACTTGCAATAAGGAAGGACAGCATATATGGTGAAGCAGCTTTCTGCTTCTACGGACCGACAGTTTGGAATAAACTCCCACTACACCTAACTCCCACTACACCTAAGACAGGCAGCCTCAGTGGATAGCTTTAAAGCACAGCTCAAGACCTATTTCTTTACTCTTGCTTTTAGCTTGCTTTTAGCTGAATTCTTTAATCTCTTTGATGCTATTGACGTCCACGCTGTTCTGAAATTGTTCTTCAATGTTTTTATTTTTCTGCTTTATTGTATTCATGTGTATTTAAGCACTTGTGCTTCATTTTCTGCTCTGTAAAGCACATTGAGCTGCATTTCATGTCATGAAAGGTGCTATACAAATAAATAAAGCTTTATTATTATATGGTAATACAGCAAATGCAATTTTTGGGATTTAAAGGGCCACTTCACCCCTGGGACAACCCTATCTTATTTTATTGTTGTTTGGGACACGATCAACACAATCCTGGGTTATTTTTTGTGTTCAGTCTGTTTTTTGAGATATTTTAGTATTCAGCATGTGCTAGTGATGCATTTTGCATCATATGATGCAGCATGATGATGAAAAACGCATCACTGGATGATGCAAAACGCATCACCAGTACATGCTGAATACTAAAATATCTCAAAAAACAGACTGAACACAAAAAATAACCCAGGATTGTGTTGATCGTGTCCCAAACAACAATAAAATAAGATAGGGTTGTCCCAGAGGTGAAGTGGCCCTTTAATTATACTTGCACGCACCAAAATAGAAGATGTAAAAGCTCACCAGGCCGGCGCCACATTGCCACGCGCGGTGAGCTTTTGGATCTGTGATTTTTGGCAAGTTGTTCAACAAGTATTAACAAGGCCTTAATGTCTGAGAGACATCAATAGAACACCACAGTGGCCTACACCTGTGTGTGAACGAGTGGGCAAAGCCTTGGACAAAGTCTGCCTTCTCCTGGGTGGGTATCATGTCCAACATCGCCCTCGTGTGTTCAAAAGGTGCAATGTCTTGGATCTCAGATCAATGTTTCTCAGTGTTTTAACATTTCAAGGACCCTCATAAGTCTATGTATGGTCTTTGGTGAAATCCCATCTTATCTTATCTCAGAGTGTACAAATGGCACCAAATGAACCTGTACCATTTGGTTCTAGAGCTCCTGTGGAGCGGCCGGATGGGAACCGCAAGGTTCCCAGTTCAATCCCTGGCTTGGCGGCTTCCCCTGAGTTAAAGGACAACTTTGTTTATTTACAACAAGGGTTCATATTTTAGATTGTAATTAGAGAAAAGAAAAAGTGAGAGTTAAAATGTTTTCATTTGCTTCGTTCTATTGTTTTTTCGCGTTTACCGTGCTAAAATGTGGGGCATGCGTACGCATTGGGGCATGCGTACAAGTGGCTAAATATGTCTTTTTAGACACAATAAGCCAGCAGTTTCTTTATTGCTATTTACAGTAACACTTCTAGCCCCCATAAGTCACATCCAACCATGAAAGGTTGCGTTGTATCTTGGGAATGGGCTTATTCTGTGTAAAATGACATTTTAGCCACTTGTACGCATGCCCCCCAACCACTGAAATAAGAATCTCTAAAACAATAGAAAGAAGTAAATGAAATCAATTTAACACTCATCTTTTATATTCTTTAATTACAATCTAAAATATAAACCATTGTTGTAAAAAACAAAAGTTGTCCTTTAAGCCCTTTGCACACAGGACAGTTGCATTTTTTCCGTTTGCTGCATGAATAAAACGCATTGGATTTGGTGTGCAATGCTGTGCAGAATCGGCGCTGCGGATCCCAAAAGGAATCATAAAAGGAGTGATGAGTTTTTTACCGCATGCGACAAGACGCACGAATGGAACTGGGTTCGATCGAAAGAGAAAAAGGCACGGCCGCAGCCACTCGTCGCACGGCTAATTCGGATCCGGTGTGCATGAGGTCGTAGAGAATCATTGTTTTCTTAAATAAAAATGAAATTGTCCGTTTTATCCGTGCGGATAAACGCGCTTGTGTGCAAAGGGCTTTAGTGTGGAAGTGTCCTTGAGCAAGACTCTGAACCCCTAACTGCTCCCGGTGAGCAGCTTGGTGCCTTGCATGGTTTCCTCCTCCATTGGTGTGTGAATGTGTGTATGAAAGCACAATCTATGAAAATCATTTTGGATAAAAGTGCTATATAAAATGTGCCATTTACCACCATCAGTTTTTTTAAGCCCCTCAAGGAACCCTGAGGGTCCACTTTGAGAACCACTGCATTGGACATGGGTGGATACAATGTATCCAGTCTATCCACCCGTTTCTGCCATCATTTACTGTAGAATTATTTGTGGGACACTTCCGTAGAACAGCAGACATACAAGCTCACGTCGCGTCGCAGATGCAACCGCTGTGAGCTTGTAGGGGACGTTGGACACTTGTGGATACAATTGAGAGACTTGTCATCATTGCCCAATCTAATAAAAAGAAAAGCAAAATCTGGTCCTGGGTGGAATGTCAACATGTGAGTGAGTGAGTAATAATAATGACACTGACCTTTTCAAAGAACAGAGACTCTGTTCCAGTGCTGTGTTTGCTGGCCTCAGCCATGGCGTGGTCCTTCCCCATCAGTTTAGGTTTCTTCTGCAAGGGAGAACCATGACATTTACACAAAATGTATATTACACAACATTTATAACATGTCTGTGTCATTTATAATGACACAGACATGTTATAAATGGTGTGTATGTGTATGACATGTTATAAATGTCATTGAAGTATCTCTGGATGCTGCTTAATGACTAGACCAGGGGTTTTCAAAGTGGGTGACGGGGCACCCTGGGGTGCCGCGACGGCAGTCCAGGGGTGCCGCGAGATCATTTGATAATATTTGGAATTTATTTGGACACTTGAAGAAATATTTAGTATCATTTTAAACTTGAAGTACAGAGTTCTATGTCAGTTCTAACCAAAATGGCTGTTATCTCAACGTTTTCCTCGCAACATAATCACTAAAATATCGTCACTGTCAGGCAGAAACCTCTGTCGCACAAAACTAGTGAAAACAGCCGATCTACAAGCACACAACGCCTCGCGAACGCCTCGCATCACGAGGCCTTGTGTGCTTGTAGATCTGCTGTTTTCACTAGTTTAGTACATTTTATAGATGATAAATACAAAAAGAAAGGTTTTGGACATACAAGGTTTCCACCCAACATCGAAGATATTCTATAAATGTAAGGTGCTGGGAGTGAAAATTATAATGTAGGGGTGCCTCGGATAAAAACAATATTCATGGGGTGCCCCGAGACAAAAGTTTGGGAACCCTTGGGAACCCCTGGACTAGACTATAAATGAGTCCCTGCCAGGCCAGTGTTGATATTACACACATGAGCTTCAGGCAGTACCACTTATCATCCAGTATGTGTCAGTATTGGAGTGTCAGAATATTGTGAACAGTAGTAACATAACTGTAATAGTGTGGAACAGTGTTGATTTTGTCGACTAAAAACTGTGACGAAAAATGTCCGACTGACAAAATCGGAATAAAAAATAAATAAATTTGTACATGAAGAGGCGTGTCTACCTTGATAGGGGGTGTGGCCCCGCCCACCCCAGAGGGTCTCCTGATTGGCAGACCGTTCTGGTTGAGCCTCTGCTTGGTGGCCAGCAGGGGTCTCTTCACCGTGCCACCGTGGTCGTTACGCACAGACTCCGCCCTGTCCGCCGTGGTCTTACTGAGCAGCTGTGGAGAGAGAGGGAGGGGACAGCTGTCATCCCGCTGTCACGTGTACCCAACCACACAACAACATAGCAACAGACTTACAAGCTCACAACGCGTCACAGATGGGAGGTGCTGTGAGCTTGTAGGTTTGTGTTTTTTTTAGGGCTGGGATGCGATTAAAATTTTTAATCTAATTAATTACAGGCTCTGTGATTAATTAATCGCATTTTAATCGCACATTGATATTTGACCTGAGAAGCATTTCTTCTTTTCAAGTGATTCTACAAGTGAGTTTTTTAAATCTAAATTTTGCATCCACTGGGCCAAGCAAAGCGCTCTGATCGGCTACTTCTCCCTTTGCGTTTGTTGTCTCTTCTTGGTTGGTGCATCGCTGTGATCGGTATGCCCGGTTCTGTGGTGCAAAAACTAAGTGCGATTAAAATGCGTTAATTTTTTTAATCGCGTTAATTTTCTGTAATTAATTAATTGCAATTAATCAGTTAAAGTCCCAGCCTTAGTTTTTTTTTTCTCGTAAATGATCAAACTACAGTGTCACGCAAAAGCATCAAGATCCGCAAGCTTGTGGTTTTGATCTTGCCGATCTGCTACTTGCTACTTTTGATGCTTTTGAATCCTGAGAAGCAACAGTTTTGGTTTTGTTCTCACAGACAAAATAGCAGGCTGGGTAATGTACTGTAGGGCTGTCACGATATGACATTTTACATGACGGTTAGTTTTCTCTCAAATAATTGCGATTAACGATTTAATTGTGCTTTTGTCGTTGACAATTGCATTTCTGTTTGGCTTGTGGGCTTTGAAGTTGCACATGGCAGATATGACACATAACCTTAAATATACAATGAAATTACTGACATATTTGACAACTTTATACTTAAAAAAGAACATTGATAGTGGAAATAGCCGATCTACAAGCTCACAACGCGTCGCGATGCGACGCGTTGTGAGCTCGTAGATCTGCTATTTCCACTATTTTTGACTTTCTTAAAAATATATGAACATTTTTCAACATGGAAACGATTAAGACGATTATGAAAAATAATCACGATTAGACGATTATGTCATATTGTGACAGCCCTAACTGTAGGGCACAATGACTGGCCAACTGGACCAGTCAAACCTGCCTTATTGACTGCAGTGAACTGAACACTCACCGCTGAGCTGTTGGCGTCCGGGAGGAACTGTCCAAACTCTGAGAGCAGGTCCTCCTGGTTCTTGAAGAGCCGGGCCACCTGAGCATAGACCTCCTGCTCCGTCAGCGCTGGGGTGTAGTTCCCCCCTGCTTCTTTAGCGTTCCGCTGCTCCTTCTGAGAGGTGGCATGGGGACAGGAGAGGTCAAACTACCTCCGTACCGTAGTAGGAAAGCTGGCGTTGTGCAGTATTATGCATCAAAATAGCCTTTATAAACACGTTATTATATCATGTGCGTCTGGCTGTGACACGCTTCCAAGTTTCTTCTTCTTTGAGCTGTTTTTTTTTTTTCCGCACTGATTTTTGACATTGCACTATTAGGTTGTGTTGGTAGTTTCTGAGTATTTTGCTTTGTTTAACTAAGATACTTGTTGCACTAACTAGCATTGACTGCTATGGTCTCTTTGGACTCTGGATCTCTGTTAGTCCAGTAATTTTAGGGTTAGACCTAGAACAAATTGCAATAGTAGCAAACTCAACTGATTTTGTATCCTCATTATGTCCTTAGTGAGGGAAAAAAAGTCCCAAGGAATCCCACCGGGGCAAAGTTTTGAAAACGACCTATCTACCTTCACTTACTATACACTACAATATAAAGGAAAAAATGACTGAAAAAAATCTGCTTTAAGTGGGATGTGAGGGGTCAAACTAGGGGTTTTTAATTATTCTGAATCCATTGCAAGCATTTGTTTTGCACGAAAAACATTCCTTGGGCCAGAAATGGCCACTCAAAACGTCAATTTTCATCAATTTTCAGTCTTTTGGGGTCCGTTTTTAGCCCAAGGAATGTTTTTCATGCAAAACAAATGCTTGCAATGGATTCAGAATAATTAAAAACCCCTAGTTTGACCCCTCATATCCCACTTAAAGCAGATCTTTTTTCAGTCATTTTTTCCTTTATATTGTAGTGTATAGTAAGTGAAGGTAGATAGGTCGTTTTCAAAACTTTGCCCCGGTGGGATTCCTTGGGACTTTTTTTCCCTCACTAAGGACATATTGAGGATACAAAATCAGTTGAGTTTGCTACTATTGCAATTTGTTCTAGGTTTGGACAAATTTTGGCCTAAAATGACTGGACTATGTGGACACTGTACTATTTTGATGGTTGTGCCCTAAGACACTTTATGTATATATATATATATTATATATTATTCGCCCCCCCTCTCTTGATGCACCTTCTCTTTACTGTTACAGTACTGTTCTTCTTTCTTCCTACCTTTTTCTTACTTCTCTGTAACTTTGTAAATAACTGTATACTGCTGTGCTACCACTGGGCAACTGAGTTTCCCCCTTGGGATAATAAAGGTATCTATCTATCTATCTATCTATCTAAACACTGTAAATATTTATTTGGTTTACTATTGCCAAAATAAAGTTTCAGCACTTGAGCCACATAACATTTTCTAAAAATAGCAGGTATACAAGCTCCAATGTGTCATCTGACATTTCTGCAAGTTTTGAAAATGGGTGGAAAAAGATTACGTTTAAACACGGCTGCCAGCATAGAGTGAATACGCAGCGCTCCCTTTGAAGACAATTCTAAACATACACTGGGATTAAAGCAAAAATAAAATCTCACATGTGAAACATTTCGTAATGTGCTATTTGTCAAGCAGTGCGATTAAGACCTGGAATTATTGCATACTTTAACTATTTTTGAAAAGGTCGTGAAAATGTGTGCAAATCTTTAAATGTATGTATTTGCTGCCTTGTCATATGTATTAGGGATGTGAAAAAAAATCACGCTCACCGCGACTCAAAAAGTATGAGTCGAAAAATCGAAAAATATATATATATTTTTTATTTTTCAAAAGTTTTCCCCCCAAAAAAGGTTTTAATCGTTCAAAAACGTTATAGGTCTAAGCGTTAATGTTTTCCATATGTGAGAGGACCGTGTGTGTGTGTGTGTGTGTGTGTGTGTGTGTGTGTGTGTGTGTGTCGGAGACGAGTGCATGCCTGCATGTGTTGTGCATTCGCATGCATGCGGCGCTAGTCAGGTCCGCGGACTACTGGTTGAGAAACACTGCTGGACCGGGCTGATGCGCGCGTCATAGCAGTGCGCGCTGACTTGCCTGACTGTATCAACTCTATGGACTGGATGCTTTTGTTTACCTCCTGCCTCTGCATGCATGCTTGACACGAAAGCTGGCTTGTTAATGGCAGCGTCGCCGTCGTGTGCGATGATCGCAAAATACACGTTAATGCGACACACCCGTTGACTCGGTCGGGGAGAGAGCGAGTCAGACACTGCTCCACATTTGATACACTAGCCTGGGGTGCGCTAGCCTGAGCGCCCCCACTACGTTCTATGGACTTTGTAACTCCGCTTCTAGTCTCTAAAGAACAGACTCCATGCTAACGCAAGGAAGAGCAATTATTTATTATAATTATTATTAGGGCTTTGATGCAAGTTCTGATGGGTGCAGCTGCATACGTTGTGTTGCTTAAAGTAATGCGCCGTTGTGCTCTCCTCTCAGCTGCTGCTTAGCGAAAAAAAAAAGTGAAAAAAGTCGATCGTCGCGACGCGTCGATTCGCCAATAATGCGTCGATTAACATCTCTAATATGTATGCTTCCATTCTTGTCAATAAAGCTCATTCAACCTAAATGGTCTTGCCCCCTGAAATGTATTTTTAAAGCGAACAATTGTAACTCAAATTCTGATTCTGGGGGTCCCTGGAACTAAATATTTTGAGATGGGTGTCCGTGGCCACATACGTGTCATTTAAAAGGTTTGAGCACCACTGACATAGAAAAATAGGTTTTTCAGAAACCTGTTGGGATTCAGGAGACATTTATATCAGGTCAAAATATTCAAAAAGAAAATATCAGCTCTCCCACACTAGCACTGTTTCTTTAACAATGAATACGATATGATGAGGCTGGACCGTCGGGTGAACACGAATCCATTTATATTAACCCATTTTAGGCCTAGAATTATTGAATGCTTTAACCAGTGAAAAATAGCAGATATACACTGTAGATACTTGTAGATCTGCTATTTTTGAAAAAGTCGTGAAAAATGTGTGCAAATCTTTGAATATATGTATTTTCAAAGCGAACGTTCGTAACTCAAATTTTGCTTCTGGGGGGGGGCCCTGGAACTAGATATTTTGCGATGGGGGTCCGTGGCCGAATAAATATCAGTTTGGGGTCCTTCACATGAAAAGGTTCACGATTTTTCAAAAATAGCAGATCTACAAGCTCGCAGCGCGGCACTCGGTGCCGCGCTGTGAACTTGTATATCTGCTATTTTTCAATAGTTAAAGCATAAAATAATGATACACAATATAGTGTACCCGTTCTGAATGGGTTATTACTGATAATGAATTGTGACCTGATAGGTGTGGAGGATCTCCAGGAAGGCTTTGTAGATGTCCGGCTGGCCCTGGAAGCGGTTCTTGATCTTGTTGACGTAGTTGATGGCGTGGTTGAACTCCACGGGCTGGTTGTTCTGCAGCGGCGGCCCGCCGGCGCCGGAGGGCGTGCTGCTCACCGGGGTGTGGGACTGGACCGACGGGGAGCGGGGAGACGCGTAGCTGGGGATGGAAGGGTTGTTGGGCTGGCTGGTGGGGGTCAGGGCTGGAGACTGCATCGGCTGCTTGGAGACAAAGAGGATGGCATCTTAAATTAAGACCAGGGACACATCTGTGTCACTTTAACCATTGTTAACATTTTTTAACTCAAACATTTGCTTCTGGGGGTCCCTGGAACAAAGCATTTTGAGATTGGGGTCCACGGTGAAATACATACAATTCTAAGGGTCTTTGACATTAAGCATTACTGAGAACCATTCGGATTCAGAAGATGTTTTTAGGTATTTTTCAGGTCTTAACTCATCTACTGCTTATGACTAGTTTGACGAGTTATATTTATGGGTCCACTCTGCCTATGACGAGTATGACGAGTTTGAAAAAAAATATATATACTTAAAAATACACTTAAAATATACACTTAAAAACCTTTAATTTTCTCAAAAAACTACAGTGCGCCTTATAGTCCAGTGCGCCTTACATATGGATCATTCATTGACATAGACATTCCCTTTAGCACAGCTCCATCTGTTGGATGCATAACTCAACAGTAGCGTCTATTATGTGCGCCTTATAGTCCGGTGCGCCTTATATATGAAAACAGTTTGAAAATAGACCATTCATTGAAGGTGCGCCTTATAGTCCGGTGCGCCTTATAGTCCGGAAGAATACGGTATATATATTTTTTTTTTCTTTTTTTTTGTGGACCCCATTAAATCTAGTAAACATGATTTCAATCGCGATTTTGAATCTTCCACCCCCATACAACCCCATCTTTCATACAGGGCAGCCATCTTTGTTTACATAACATGTAAAACATAATGGCTGCCATCTCAAGAATGCCTGAACAGATTTCCAATCCGATTTTTTGAGCGGTGGTCACAACGCTCCTATACGTGGCCGTGTGTGTGGGTATGTCTGTCTCCGTCCGTGTCTGTCTGTCTATATGTAGCCTACAGTACCTTTTATGACCACACATGTTAAGGGAGGGGCGCTGTTTTCAGGCCAGGCCAGGCACACACACACACACACACAGGGGGAAGGGAAGGGGGGAGGGGGGGGGGGGGGGTAAGAGGGTGCTGTTGAGACTAGCCTGGGGGGGGGGGGGGGGGGGGGGAGACAGAATTCATAGATCTAGAACACATAGAATTCATAGGGTGTCAGACCGCCATTCCGAAACACCTCCATTCCGAAACAGGGTTAGGGTTAGGGTTAGTTAGGGTTAGGGTAAGGGTTCGGGTTAGGGTTAGAAGTCAATGTTCGGAATGGCGGTGTTTCGGAATGGCGGGGTGTAACCATTCATAGATATAGAACACAGAATATGTACAGTACAGTACAGTTAGGTACAGTAGAGTACAGTATACAGTACAGTGAGGTACAGTATACAGTACAGTAAAGTACAGTAAGGTAATACGCAGTTATTACTGTTGTTTGAGCACGCCCGAGTTTTTTCAAAACTTTTTTTTTCCAAATCTTTTTTTTTTCAAAAACTTTTTTTTTTTCAAAAACTTTTTTTTGAAAAAACTTTTTTTTTTCAAAAACTTTTTTTTCAAAAACTTTTTTTTTTTTTCAAAAAACTTTTTTTTTCCAACACTTTTTTTTTTTTTTCAAAAAACTTTTTCTTTTTTTCAAAAAAAGCGGCCTGAACTCTAGACTTTTGCGGCCCGAGGGGAAGGGGGGAGTTGGTGGGTAAACCACCGCTCAGTTCACACGGGTGTGATTTTTTGTTTGAAAGCTGTGAACAGCCTGCACAAACATGGTGCATGATCTGTGCATGGGCGTGCATGATCTGTGCACTATAAATTACATGGAAGTCTATGGAGACTTCTGGCAGGGAAATCCCAAAGACGGCATGTTCAAAATGGCAGTAGATGAGTTAATAGGTTAATACTACTGTACTTTTACTCAAGTAATTTTGAATTCCGGGCTTTTACTTGTAACAGAGCATTTCTCCATTGCAGCATTGATACTTTAACTTGAGTAAAAACTAAATATAAGAGTACTTTTTTCCACCACTGTCTGCGGGCAGGCACGTACTTTGCTAGTCTTGGCTGCAGTGGGCTGGGAGGGCATGGCCGGTGCTGCGGTGGTGGTGGTGGTAGTGGTGGCGGGCCCACCACCGTGCGGGCTCGCCTGCTGCTGCTGCAGACTCTGGTGCTGGTGGTGGCTGAGGACCGGGACCGGCGGCCCGGTGATGGGGAGGTTCTGCACCGAGATGCCGTGCGGGGTGATGTAGTGGATCTGACCCGGCGTGGTCACGTTGACCAGGTCGTTGGTCTGCACCTCGATCTTGTAGCCCGGCGGCAGGAAGGTGTTGAAGCCCATGATGAGGTCCGGGTGGCCCTTGAAGAGCTGGGACACGCGACTGATCACCCCGGGAGTGTCTATGCTGTTGTTGAGAGAGAGAGACAGACAGAGAAAGGAAGGCATGTTCTCATGTCAGTCATCTTCTCGTGGATTAACACGTTTACTTATGGAAGATAGAGCATCTGTGTAACTTTAGATTTTAACCACTTTTAACCATTATTTTATACTTTAGCTATTCAAAAATAGCAGATATACAAGCTCATAGCGCGGAGCTATTGGCGGCGGCGCTATTGGATTATGACTGTAATGATCAGCAGATCTGTGAATGAAGAATAGGAAAAGGGTCTGACTGACAGCTGATTACACCTGAGGCGGGCGAAACTCACGTCAAGTGTCCTGCATAAACTAACGCTATGCTTCATATTTAGTAAATCTCTATGGGAACAATGAATGGTCTATTATCGGCACGCAACCTGATCTCATAGAAGACATGCTGCCTTCTATGGAATCCAACCTGATCTCATAGAACAGTAGTAATAGAACGTTTTTGTCTCAGGGCACCCCATGAATATTTGTTTTAATCCGAGGCACCCCTACATTATAATTTTCACTCCCACCACCTTTATAGCATATCGAAACTATAGTGAAACTAGTGAAAACAGCAGATCTACAAGCACACAACCCCTCGCGATGCGAGGCGTTGTGTGCTTGTAGATCGGCTGTTTTCACTAGTTTTGTGCGACAGTCTTGTATGATGAAGCAGGGCTTTGCTTTACCAAAAGACGTACACATCTGAAACTTGGAGATACGAGGTTTCTACCCAACAGTGAGGATATTTTAGTGATTATGTTGCGAGGAAAACGTTGAGATAATAGCCATTTTGGTTAGAACTGACAGAAAATAACTTTGTACTTCAAGTTTAAAATACCAAATAGATTCCAAATATTATCAAATGATCTCGCGGCACCCCTGGACTGCTGTCGCGGCACCCCGGGGTGCCCCGTCACCCACTTTGAAAACCCCTGTCATAGAAGACATGCTGCCTTCTATGGAACCCAAATGACTGAAATCAGTGGTGGCGACTGACAACTTTAACGCTGCAAAGACACTGGCAGGAATGTCTCTACTGGGGCTCTTGGCTCAGCATGTGACCTCAGCTTCCCGTCTCTCCACACTCTCACTCCTAAATAAAGCTACAGAATAACCAGGGTTCCCACACATTTTTACCAATTAATTTCCAAAACTTTCCCAAAACTTTTCCAGAATATTTAACCTAACTTCCAGGACTATATAACAATAATTCAGCTCAATAACGAGTCACTTACTCCTATGTGCAATGCCCAAAGACAGGTAGTGTATGCCAGTGGTTCTCAACCTTTTCAGGCCGTGACCCCCCGAAATAATCATGTTTGAACTGGGGACCCCGGCACCCTGACGAGCACTAAGAGCAGAGGAATTTTGTATAACACGGTTGTATTGTGAAAATAGCAACGAGGCGTTGTGAGCATGTAGATCTGCTATTTTCACAATTTCTGCCTCTAATATTTGACAATTTGGCAAATGTTGAATTTGTCATTTCAGAGGTATTACAAAAATCAACAACCAAAGACAATGCATAGATATTTTTTCCAGGACCTTCCAGTACCCTTGATCAATTCCAAAAACGTTTAATATTTTTCTAATTTCAAAATATTTCCAGGAATTTCATGACCGTGGGAACCCTGAATAACTAAACGTAAAATTGCTTTTACATTGTACATACATCAGACACATTGTCACATGGCAAAAACAAGTCACACTGAGTGGGGAAAATGTTCCCCCCAGAATAGGGATAATGGGGTTCAAGTGGCTAAACATCAAGTATAAAGTTATTTTCAATCTGTCATAATGGAAATGGATATTCTCTCAAGTTTTCCTTCTGGCACGCTGTATTTTAGGGGGAACTATTTATGTACCACAATATGAAATAAACAAAAGTTGCTGTAAAGTAACAATGTAATTCAGGGGTGCCATGGTTGAAAACGTTATTTAGAAGGCCAAAGATGTTTGGGAACCACTGGCTTAATGACTTCAGTGCATTAAACTGTGATTAACGTTGACATACGTCAAGTTGACCAAAACACAAAACTCACCTCTGGGATTTGAACTCTTTCATGATGTCAAGGAAGTCATTATAAACTTGAGGCTGGTTCCCAAATTGTAGCTTCACTTGGTCCAGATAGGACAAGGCATCTTCAACCTACAGAATAAAGTGAGCTCAGTTAGAAAACATCATTAGCAATTATGTCATTATGTGATGTCAATAACACAACAGACACTAGACACACAATATAAAAGGATGAAAGCGTTATCCTGAGCTCAAAGATACAAGCAAAGATTCTACAGATTATTTTTTGCTTCCGCTCATACAGTCTAGACTCTAGAGCTCTGATCATGAGAAAGGGATAAAGCGGATGTGAAGCCTTCTCTGCCTTCTTCTGTTTCGTCTTTACAGTCATGCAAATGTATCCCAATATAAATCAAAACTATCTAAGCATATATAGCTTGCTGCTTAGTAGTAATGGAAATGAAAAATATATTTTGGTTATCGGACATTCCAGCTTCCGTTACTCGGGTTTCAGGAGGTGTAGTTCCATATCCTATATAGCATTTAGGAGGTGTAGTTCCAGACTCTATATAGCATTCAGGAGGTGTAGTTCCTGACTCTATATAGCATTCAGGAGGTGTAGTTCCAGAGCCTATATAGCAATTAGGAGGTGTAGTTCCAGACTCTATATAGCATTCAGGAGGTGTAGTTCCTGACTCTATATAGCATTCAGGAGGTGTAGTTCCTGACACTATATAGCATTCAGGAGGTGTAGTTCCTGACTCTATATAGCATTCAGGAGGTGTAGTTCCTGACTCTATATAGCATTCAGGAGGTGTAGTTCTAGACTCTATATAGCATTTAGGAGGTGTAGTTCTAGACTCTATATAGCATTTAGGAGGTGTAGTTCTAGACTCTATATAACATTCAGGAGGTGTAGTTCTAGACTCTATATAGCATTCAGGAGGTGTAGTTCCTGACTCTATATAGCATTCAGGAGGTGTAGTTCCTGACTCTATATAGCATTCAGGAGGTGTAGTTCTAGACTCTATATAGCATTTAGGAGGTGTAGTTCTAGACTCTATATAGCATTTAGGAGGTGTAGTTCTAGACTCTATATAACATTCAGGAGGTGTAGTTCTAGACTCTATATAGCATTCAGGAGGTGTAGTTCCTGACTCTATATAGCATTCAGGAGGTGTAGTTCCTGACTCTATATAGCATTCAGGAGGTGTAGTTCCAGACTCTATATAACATTCAGGAGGTGTAGTTCTAGACTCTATATAGCATTCAGGAGGTGTAGTTCCTGACTCTATATAGCATTCAGGAGGTGTAGTTCCTGACTCTATATAACATTCAGGAGGTGTAGTTCCTGACTCTATATAGCATTCAGGAGGTGTAGTTCCTGACTCTATATAGCATTCAGGAGGTGTAGTTCCTGACTCTATATAGCATTCAGGAGGTGTAGTTCTAGACTCTATATAGCATTTAGGAGGTGTAGTTCTAGACTCTATATAGCATTTAGGAGGTGTAGTTCCAGACTCTATATAGCATTCAGGAGGTGTAGTTCCAGACCCTATATAGCATTCGGGGATTGTGGAATAGTTGTCTGGCTACGTGAGACTAACACATTTAGAACAGAACAATGCTGCACATGAAAAGTATGTGCATGGTTACGTTACAGATACCTTCAATCGTTGAAACTGCTGTCCCTGGGTGGAGGTCATGGGGGTGGGAGGATGGGGGTGACCCTGCACCACCGCAGGCCCCCCTGGTTGGGACTGAACCGCTGGGGTGTGGGAGTGGGGTCCCACGTGGGCCGCGGGACTGCTGTGTCCATGTCCGTGCCCACCGGAGCTCTGGGGCATCGTTGGAACCTTGGGAAGACATTACAAGAACCGCCCCGGTTTTAACGTCAAGCTGAAATCAAGGCTATTATAGTTAACACATCGCCAGCCAGACACACTCAGACATGTGTGGTGATCCAATGAAACGCACTGCGTTCTAGTGATGTGTCGTTCATAAGAACGAATCACAAGAATAAATCATGAACATTTCGGTATGAGCGAAAGCATGAACTTAAAGTGATCCCTGACTAATACGACAAATATGTCTTAATACATTATAATTGTCCTCTATAACTACAATGTAAAATTAAAAACACCTTAAATATTTTATTTCTTCTAGAAATAGCTAATCTTTCACTCAGTAGGGGAAATGCCTGTCGCAAGTTGATGATGTCATAAATGTCATGTGTCATTTTTATGGCATGCATGTGCAAAAAAACAAAACACAAAAACATTTGAAATATTGATTTGATGCTCATATTAACCATAGGAAGTATTAAGTTTGTTTTTATTTTCACATGCATGCCATAAATTCCATAGGATAGATCACACTTGACATTTATGACATCATCAACTTGCGACGGGCATTTCCCCTATTGAGTGAAAGATTAGCTATTTCTAGAATAAATAAAATAATTGAGGTGTTTTTAATTTTACATTGTAGTTATAGAGGACAATTATAATGTATTAAGGCATATTTGTCGTATTAGTCAGGGATCACTTTAACAGTTTAAGGAAGTGAACAAGTTCGTTCAAGGCGATGATTGAACGAATAACTGACGACCAACCCATCACTAACAGGTACTGTGTACAGTATGAGTTTGTATCCCACCATCATAAGACCAACTAGAATAACACCACATAGCGCTACATTAATTGATAATATATTTACTAACGTTATAGATAGAAAAATAATAAGTGGAATAATTATAAATGATGCAACTGACCACCTGCCAGTCTTTGCAGTCATTAAGGGCGGTATCAGGACCAACAAAGATGCAGAAGTACACATATTAAGTAGAAATAAAACACATGAGGCAATTATGTCTCTTAAAAAAGATTTAACAGAACAGGACTGGGAAAATGTATATGTAGAAGATGTGAATGTATCATATAATTCTTTTTTATCCATATTAACTGCCCTCTACGATAAGAACTGCCCTCTAGTGAAGAAAACAATTAAACGGAAATTTAGTGAGAAACCGTGGATAACTAAAGGGATACAAAAAGCATGTAAGAAGAAGAACGCACTTTACAAAGAATTCCTAAAAAAGAGGACAACAGAGGCTGAACACAGTTATAAATTATATAAAAACAAACTTATAGGAATTATGAGAAGCAGTAAAAGAGCCTATTATAGTAAAGTACTGGAGGAAAACAAGAGTAATATTAGAAATACATGGAAGGTACTGAATGGCATTATAAAAAAAGGTGCAGGTAAAGTAGGATATCCAAATTATTTTCGGACAATTAATAAAATAACTATTGATGAAATGAGTCAAGTGGCAGATGAATTTAATACATTCTTTGTTAATGTTGGTCCTGATTTGGCTAATAAGATTCCAAAGACTGGTTATGATAACAAGGTAGAAGGGAAAACTAAAAAGATGTCTAACTCTATGCTTTTGAAGGGAACAAATGAAAAAGAAATAATTGACATTGTCAACAATTGTAAGGCCAAGACATCCTTGGATTGTAATGGCATTGACATGGCATTTGTAAAGAGTATTGTTGAATGTGTGTCGAAACCTCTTGCATATATCTGTAACCAATCATTAAAAACAGGAATATTTCCTAACAAGATGAAGATTGCAAAAGTTATACCTATATATAAGGCTGGCGATAAACATGAATTAACAAATTACAGACCAGTTTCCCTCCTTCCACAGTTTTCTAAAATACTGGAGAAAGTTTTTTACAAGAGGCTAGATGAGTTTATTTCCAAAAACAAAATATTATGTGAACAACAATACGGTTTTAGGGCTAATAGGACAACAACACACGCATTAATAGATTTTGTGGAAACAGTAACCAAGGCATTAGTAGATAAAGAGTATGCAATTGGAGTATTTCTAGATCTCAGTAAAGCTTTTGATACTGTAAATCATGACTTGTTAATAAAAAAATTAGAGAGGTGTGGAATTAGAGGGGTAGCGCTGGACTGGGTAAGTAGTTATTTGCATAGTAGAAACCAATATGTACAAATAAATGACTGTAAATCGCAGAATTTGACTGTTAAATATGGAGTTCCTCAGGGTTCTGTGTTGGGCCCTTTGCTCTTCATCTTGTACGTTAACGATCTATGTGAGGTTTCGGGACTAATGAAAACAATAGTCTTTGCAGATGATACAAACTTGATCTGTTGCGGAGAAAACTTGGAACAACTTCTGGATACAGTGGAGCAGGAACTGAAGACATTAAAGATTTGGTTTGATTCTAACGAATTAACGCTAAATTTAAGTAAAACAAAGTATATAATATTTGGTAATCGTAGAATAAATAATATTAAAAAACTAACAATAAATGAAATAGAAATTGAAGAAGTAACTGAGGTCAAATTTCTTGGAGTAATTATAGATAATAAAATATGCTGGAAGCCACATATAAATTATATAAAAACTAAAATAGCCAAGTCAATTGCAATATTATACAAGGTTAAAGATTATTTAAATAAAACTGCATTATATCTGTTATATTGTTCCTTTATACTACCATACATAACTTACTGTATGGAGGTGTGGGGAAACACATATATAACAAATACTTACTCAATATTTATACTTCAAAAAAGAGCTATACGAATTATAAATAAAACTAATTATAGAGAACCAACTAATAAACTCTTTATCCAATTAAAAACTCTAAAATTCAAAGATCTGGTTGACCTGAAAACAGCTCATATAATGTACAAAGCAGAAAATAAAACATTGCCGCACAACATCCAAAAGTTGTTCCAAGGGAGGGAGTGTCATTATGATTTGAGAGGTATATGTATGTTTGAACATCCATTTGTGAGGATCAATGCAAAACAACACTGTATATCAGCAAAAGGGGTTATTCTATGGAATAATCTTAGAGACGAACTGAAACAAAGTGTATCATGGAACAGGTTTAAGAAAATGTATAAAATAGACATAATAAATAGATATCAATTAGAATAGAAATGTACAGCAGATCTGGTTCAGATCTGGATTGTTTTGACTAGTAAGCCTGATTGATTGTTTATTGTTTATTTTTGCTTTATTTTTTCTAATTCAAGTGTATAAACACTGGGGCGGAAAACCATAATACTAACAACTGTAAGATATTTATGTTAGAAAATGCAGGGGTAGGACTAGATAAGTTGCACAAACTTCTTCCTACTCCTTTTTCGAATATGGATTATAATTCAAGGAAGATATGAAATTTTGGGTGTTATTCTTTTTTATTTTTAAAAAAATCTAATTCTTCCTTTTATTTTATTTGTCTTTTTGAATATTTTAATTTGTTCGAAATAAATAAATAAATGAAATGAAAAAAGGTTAGTAGGAACACGACGGTGAGCGTGTTGTACCTGGTAGCCCTGGGGGATGGAGTACTGGATTCCGGCAGAGGGCTGCATGTTGTCAGAGACAGAGACCGCGGCCTCCAACACGGCAGGGGCTGGAGCTAAGACGCGGGGCTGGAAGTTCTCTGCTCCCCCTGGAGCTCCTGGGAGACGCCGGGCCTGCTGCTGCTGCTGCTGAGCTGTATAAATGGGTTCCTGGTCCTCCGCGCGTCTCTTCATTGTATACTCATGCTCGAAAGGGCGCTAAGAAATAGACACAAAGAATGGGAGGATTACATTTTTTTCCTTTACAGTTCAAAATATCTTTTTTTTTTAACAAAACAAAAAATACCATTAATGGTTCCATATCTCAAGTCTCCATGGGGTGAGTAATCGATAGAAAAAGATATTTTTTGGGTGAACTATAGTTTAAGGGAAAGATTCAAAAGCACATGAGCGCATGTGTGCATACATGTTCACTGGGAGAGATGAGGGAGTAAAGCCTAAATTATGTGCATCACATGTATCCTTTTTGGACTGCATGATACAGTTAAGCAATTAACATCCCATCAGGTTTGGCATTTGGATCGAAATCTCTTCTATGTTTCCTAAATGTTAAAGAGTATTTGTGTGTGGTCGAAACATTGTTCAAACATTGGTGAAATTAGTTGGTGAAATTATTTCATAATAGTCTAATTGCAATTATTTCACACACTAATTGTCACAATCGTTTCCATGTTGAGAAAGATTTGTACATTTTGGAACATTTTCAAAAAGCGGAAATAGTAGATCCACAAGCTGACAACACGTTGCAATTGTATATCTACTATTTCCACTATTTTTGTGTAACACATTTTGAGTATAATATATTTTGGCCATAATCATATACTTATTTTGATTATTGGTATCAGTCATTCCTTTGTGTATTTTTATTGTTAGCATATCTGTCTCATTGAACTTTTGATTACAAAACCTAAAAATGTAATCAACAATCACAATCATTTTTGCATGACAATTAAACCGTCAACTAAAATGTCATAATCACGTTGTCCCTATGCGATACATCCCTAGAATAAACAACCTGGAAACTGAAAGTCAAGTCACTGTGACAAACCCCACAAAATCATTTGACAACTTGACTTTTCCAACTGACAGTGAACGGACATAACGAAAGCCATAAAGGAGCACAGATATCTCAACTACTTACAACAGTCAAAGCTCAGGTCGGTGGTCATTTTAAGATCAGACAGACTTTTTTTTTTCCCCCACTGGGTTTCCATAACGACAGGCAAGCGGCCCCCATTGTTATGTATGGGTGCATGCATGCACTAAGCTCTGATGCCCCCCGTTTCTCCACTATCATTACATTATTCACCATAACTGTCTGTATGTGTGGGAAAATACTGAATATGAAGGATGTGACAGATGTCAAGAATGCACTGAACGCAGTGTGTTTCATTGGACCACACACAACATGTCTGAGTGTGCAGGGGCTGTCACGATTTATTATGACATTTTACTTGGCGATGAATTGTCGCTCAAATAATTGCAATTGATTGTGTTTCTGTTGTTGAACATTGTAGCATTATGAAATTACATTTCTGTTTGGCTTTTAGGCTTTGTAAAAGGATCGCAGTTTTGTATTTTAAAACAAAATGCCAGACCCCAGAGGGTTAACCTTTGCGCTTTGATGAAGAATCTGAGATCATTTGGATTTTCTGGAAGATTGAACATGAATATGCATTCTATTGCTAGTTTGGCCACTTGAAATACTCTTTGAAAATAGGCCATCTACAACCTTACGACAAGTCGCAGCCTGACATGTTGTGTAAGCTTGTATTTCGTTGCATGACATGCTTCCATAGAGATGCAGACTATGGAATCCAAATGACAAATTGTGTCGTGGACTCGTGGTGTCTGAGAACATTGCTCCATGAGGATGTGATAGATGTCATGATGAACTTGTGTGCGTTTCATTCGAGCACCATGCATGCATGTCAGTTCTCACATGGAAGAGTTCAAGTCAAAGAGTACTGATCAGCATTGACAGATGACCACTGTTCCTCTCTGATAATTGCAACCAGCAGGCAGCTCCCAACCTGAATGTAATGGACTGACTACTAGTTCTGGCTGGTGCCAACTCTCACTTGGTGAGGAATCACAGAAGAAGAGAGTTGCTGCAACATATGTGAAATTGGAATTCATGCCATCTTTCTTGGAAAATGGCAAAGCAGAGTAGAGCTCATGCCCAAAAAAGGTTGCACCCCATAAAGTGCACTGACAGAGAGAGGGTCCCTAACTATTATGTACACTACTTTACAGATTGAGCCTAATATAATGTACGCTAGTTTACAGACAGACCCTAAGATTATGTACACTACTGACAGTGTGGACCCAGTCCCAGCCTGCTACTTTTGATGCTTTAGTGTGACGCTGTAGAAGTATGATCAAGTAGTGCATTGATTGACAACACAAAAACACACAAAAAGTTTAAAAATTGACGTTTCTGCCCAACAGCAACAACACTATACAGTCCCTTAAGTTGATGTATGTACGCTACTTTAAGACGGTCCCTAACAAACGTGCAGTCTCCGCAACATCCAATACACAACTTTACAGACGCTCCCTAACAATCCGTCATAGGCTAGCTAGAGGAGGAGACACTCAGCTCTGCTTATGCTTGTGCCATAAAGAGACGCGGTAGGTCGAGTCAGTCAGTCAGTCAGTGTGTGCGAGAGCCGCGGCTGTCGACTCGGACTCAACGATCCGTCGTTCTCCCGTATCCGAAAGTCCGAACCCCGTGTCCTCAATGAACCGCTGTCCGGTCGGAGAATCCTAACTCTGGGCCTCAAATCTACCATTTTACTACACGAAATAAACAACAAGACGGACACGGTCTGCGCTAAACAGAGAGCAGAGCAGCCACCCAGCCAGGCTGAGGCTCGTCTCATCCCCTCCCCCTCTCTCTCTGTCTCTGGCTGCTTGCTTCAGGAGGGAGCTAAACCCCACTCAGCTGTCCGATCCTAGCTGACGTCGCTCGGCCTCTCGTCTCGTCCCCCTCCGCTTCTAGCTCACCGTGTGTGTTTGTGTGTCTCTCTCCCTGACTGTGCTTGTGTGTCGATGTTGTCAATAGAAAGGTACTATATCCCTCAAAGAAAGCCACGAGTGTATTTTAGTCGTGAGTTGAGTGTAATCATCATCATCATCGCTATTCTCCACGCAGAAGTTTGAGCTTATTTTGAGCATCTTTCTTCCCCCCACAACAAGAAGCGATCAGAGCTGTGAAGACGTTTTACAGAAGATACCACCAGTCACTTACGACCCCCAAAATAAACACCACCGATCGAACACTTTTTCTCACGTCTCTCAGACAGTGTGACCCTCCCTGATAACACGACGGTGCAACACATTCAAGACCACCGGACTGCCTGCCCGGCCCGGCCCGCCTGGACCCTGGCTGGATCACAGCGGTGTCGGCTTGGCCAGGAGGGGGGCTACACTACACTACACTACACTTGTTTACGTTAAGCTTAAACCATTAAAGTCCGTCGTACCACGACGTTGTCACTTGCCCGGTCGGACCATAAAAAGCATCGGTATAACCAGCCAGGGAGACGCGCCATGATAACTCAGTTGGGACAGTATCAGAAATCGCACATTAAAGAAATGTATTTAATGTCACTCAGTACACAGACCAACCCTCCCCTCCTCCTCCCCCTCTCCTCCGTCCGATTAGCGTTAGCCTTCTCGTTGCTAATGTTAGCTTAAGGTTTGTGAAGGTAGAATAGCACTAGCACCACACTGACACACACACAGAGCTGACATGTTAACATTCATGTTTAATATCAGCAGGCTGGGAGTGGAGGGGGGCTGGACAGACAACACAAACACACAACAACAACACAACAGCCTGTGGTAGAAACCAACGTGCTGCTGGATTCTGGAACGCTACTCTCGTCTCGTTACTTCACTTAAACAAGCAGTGCTGGTGGTGTTAAGTAACTAAGTACTTTTACCCGAGTACTGTTACTTAAGTACAATTTCGATGCAGTTGTACTTTACCGGAGTATTTTCCAAACTCCAGTACTTTAACTTCTACCCCGACTGAATCTCAAAGAGGCAAATGTTGTACTTTTCTACACTACACTTACTCGAGAACTTTAGTTACTCGTTACTTTAGCAGATATTAATTATAATATTACGAAACACTCATTATTAACCACTTTCGCCCAGACTACTTGAAAATAGCAGATCTACAAGCTCACAACGACGCGAGCTTCTTGGAGGTCGGGCTATTTTCAAACATCTTTAATAGTGCTTTTACTTTGGGTGCTGCTTTATTTCGATGCCAATACTTTCGTACTTTTACTCGAGTACATTTTGAATTCCGGACTTTCGTCTCCACGTTGCAGTAGTGATACTTTTACTTGAGTAAATCGTGTGAGTAGTGAGTTTTTCCCCAACCACTGCACACAACAACAAGAAGAAGCACACTGATGATAGAAACGTGGTGGTTGAACCAACAACTGTCGTTCCTTCACTTTGCAAGGTGAGCTAGCATAGCAGCACAGCTGTAGCTCCATGGTTATGGGGTTATAGCTAGAGTAGCTAGCTGCTGGGGGAGGTTTTTTAGCATTTTAGCATCTCGGGCTCGATCAAAAAAAAAGAAAAGACACGTTTCCCACCGAACCACCGCGTCAACACGTTCTGTTCTCTTCCACAGGAAAACAGCACATTTCATTTGAATCGGGGGCAAAGCAGCCGCGACTGGAGTGAACGTGAATTAGCCGTTCGTGCTAACCGTGGCTAGCTGGCTGCAGTCATTATATCTAATATACCAAGGCATTCAACGATGCTAGCACAACATGCTAACTTACCTTTTAACGCGAGCCTCGCCGACCAGCCAACAACGCGTCCGCGCCGACACTTCTTTTAGAGGTTTTTATTTTATCGGTCACTTCTTCTTCTTGGTAAATTCAGCGCTCCAAGTGTTGAGGTAAAACGGCTGCTAGAGTGAAGGTGAGCGCGCTAACAGCAGCTAGCCGCACCGCTAACAACAATCTGCTCTCTGCTGTGGGGAAAGAAACACAGAGGAGCGACGGTCCGTAGACACGGAGGGCGTGGCCACGGCGGCCCCGCCCCGGACCCCGCCCACCCTCTCGCCGGTTGGCCCGCGGCTCGAGCGCAGGGCCAATGGCGCGGCCGTACGCGTGGCGCGCGCACGGTCCCATAGGCCGGCGGCACGCTCGCGCCAAGTACAAAAAAAAGCGATGCGCCAGGGTAGCTACAGAATGTTGAAAAGGACGCAAATAGGCCTAATGTTTTTTTTTTCTGGATGTAATATAAATTCATGTGTATATATTAATGTTGTTTTTGACAGCACATTTTGATTTAGTTTTAGTCATAGTCTTTTGAATAAAATGTCATTTAGTTTTAGTCATAATTTAGTCACCTGAAAAGTTTTAGTTTTAGTCTAATTCTAGTCGACTAAACATCATACGTTTTTAGGCGACTAAATCTACAGTTGATTTGGTCAACTGAAATGTATTTTGGCAGGCCTTTGATGGCATTGTAATGACTGATTTTACACTTGGTTGTGTGCTGAAAATAGCAGATCTACAAGCTCACAACGCGTCACAGCGCGACGCGTTGTGAGCTTGTAGATCGGCTATTTTCAGCATGCAACACCTGAGAGCAACCAAACATAAAATGACTCTCTTCTCCACTAGTACCTCCCTAACGTTTTAGTCTAGTTTTTATTTTGTAGACGAAATTGTCAATATATTTTGTCTTAATTTTAGTCATCACAGCTTAGTTTTTATTTCGTTTTTATTTCGTTTTCATCAAGAAAATGCAGTCGACAAACATTATTCGTCATAGTTTTAGTCGACAAAATCAACACTGGTATATATAAAGAAACGTATATATGTGGTATTGCATGTAACACATTACAACTTGAAATATTAAAGAATTCAATTACAAAATGATCGTTCAAATGCAGTTATTCGTTTAATTGAATGAAGATACACATACAACTGAAAAGACCCATTTATAGTTAAACTTAACATGATACAGTCTACAGAGACATGCAGTGTCCACTACAAGGCCACACCGGACAAACTATATACAGTAGGCCTAACTAACAGCACCTAAAGGTTTTGTGAATGTGTTCACTTCAGAATGTGGGGCAGCAGAATAGCTTTGATGTTAAAGAGGAAGTGAAAGTTTCAATATGACAGCCTCTTCTTCTACTTCTGATAGAGCCCTGAAAGACCCAGGTCAACTAAGTTCACATCTCTGTTTTTGTACATAGGTTATAGTTGTTTGTTGTTGTCAAGTATTTATTGTGTTCATTTTGTATGCTATTTTGATGAATTGATTGAATACATAGCACCAGGGACGTGCTGGCCATTGGGAAAAGCGGGCCAATTCCCGAACGGCCGGTTCATTCCCGGCCGGTCCAGACCGACCATTAGGAAAAAATAAAAAATAAAATTTCGGCCCTCGTTCCATTTTGGGGGCTGGGCGTCCAACAAAGTAAATTGTCACTGTTGGGCAGAAAACTCGTATCTCCAAGTTTCAAATGTAGGCCTATACATTTTTTCGCAAAGCAAAGCCCTGCTTCATCATACAAGGCCGTTGCACAAAAGTAGTGAAAACAGCAGATCTACAAGCACACAACGCCTCGCACTGTAGATCGGCTGTTTTCACTAGTTTAAATCATTTTTAAAATGGTTTTGGACGTACAAGGTTTCCACCCGACAACGACGAAATATAACTCATGTAATTGGCCCACTGGCTTGTCACTTGTCATGAACTGAAATGGCAAATCTTTGAGTAGCAAAGCAGCGCGCAATGAGGGCCTCTACAACTCTTTTTCCCGGGCTGAATCAGGGGCCCAGCACGTCACTGCATAGCACCACAATGGAACACGTCCCCCAGGCATTTTTTTTAGATTATCCTTTTAGCCTGTACCACGTGAGGTTTACTAAAGTATTCAATCAATCAATCAATCAATCAATATTCATCTGCAGAGAGAATGTGACAGAATATTGATGTTGCAGAAGTGCTGTCTCGACTATTGTGAAACCACAGTCCACTGCAATACAGCAGTGGGAAATTAAGTCCATTTACATGAGTACTGTACACATTTGAAGTAGGTTGACTTGTGTATTGTTATTTCTTGATACTTTATACATCCTTGCTGTCAGGCAGAACGCTCTTATGTCCATATTTTAACTGTTTTTTAGTTAATTAACTACAGCAGATCTGCTGTGAAACAGCTCTGGACAGTTTCCAACAGACAGATTTCTAATTTCACCAGTTCATCTCACATTAAAATTAAACCTCCCAACATTATTATTGTCTCAAGTTTACACGAGTAAAAGAGAGGGAGAAAATAATTGTTGTACAAGCTCTCCTGACTTTTTTTTTTTTTTCAATTTCAAGAAAAGGGTAAGGCATAAAGGGTAGAGAACAGAGAAAGAAACAAACAAGAAACACAATAATGTCAAAGGTGCATGGTTAAACACGAAATAGAATGAGGCAGAGTATTATGCTTCTTGTGCAAGCAGAGACAACATTTGGAGCATTGGCATGTCTTTACTCTACTCCAGGGGTCTTCAACAGGGGGTCCGGGACCCCTAGGGGGTCCTCAGAGTTACTACAGGGGGTCCTCCAAATCTTCCAATCCTTTTTATATTAACAACTTGAAACCTAGTGTCCATATTCTGAGAACTTTAGCCGAAAATAGCCGATCTACAAGCTCACAACGCCTCGCAGCGGTAAAGAGGTTTGGTGTAGAGGGGGAAAAGAGCAGACTAAGTACAGTGAAAGGTCAAGTTTATTAGGTAATGACGGCTCAAGTGGTTAAATATTTGAAAACACAAATTGACCTGAATCCAAAATACACTGATGATTGTGCTGTCAAACGATGAAACTATATGGAATCTATGAAAAGGTTGTGGGGGTCCCTGCTTCATCTCTCTCTCAACTAAGGGGTCCTTGGCCTGAAAACGTTGAAGACCCCTGCTCTACTCAAATTATTTGGCAGCTTAGTTATTTGTTACTTGCAGATTTGGAATTGTTCATACAAAAGATTGGAGTTGGTTGCTGTTGTAATAACCAACAACGTGCTGCTGTCACTTGCAGACGTTTGGCACTAGTATATTTTGATGTCAATATCTTTGTACCCAAGTAACATTTTGAATAGATAGATAGACAGACAGACAGACAGACAGACAGACAGACAGACAGACAGACAGACAGACAGACAGACAGACAGACAGACAGACAGACAGACAGACAGACAGACAGACAGACAGACAGACAGACAGACAGACAGACAGACAGACAGACAGACAGACAGACAGACAGACAGACAGATAGATAGATAGATAGATAGATAGATAGATAGATAGATAGATAGATAGATACCTTTATTACCCCAAGGGGGAAAATCAGTTGCCCAGAGGCAGCACAGCAGTGTAAGGTTATTTACAAAGTTACAGAGAAGTAAGAAAAAGATAAAATAAAAAACAAGAACAGAGTATAACAATACAGGACTTGAAGCAGATAATTTCTGCATTGATATTAGACTCTAATTAGACTCTAATAGAGTACTACTTTTACGTAAAAAAAGAAAAGAACTGAGTACTTCTTCCACCACAGTATAATAGTGTATATTTTAAATATATAATATTAGATTTATACATTTTATGGCAATGCATTAGCCTGGTTACAGTCAGACCCTGAATCGCTATTCACGCCCCTTTGGAGTGAAACGAAATGTCAATTCAGGCTGAGTGTCAGGCTAGCAATGCATATGAGAGAATGATGTAATTATTACATTGTGATATCTGTGTAACGTATTATTAAAGCTGCACTATGCAACGTTCCTCTTATACCTGGGATTTGAACCCATTTTCCTGCACAAGTGCTGACATTTTTACCATTGACCTAATAGAGCCAGCCTGCTTGCACAGGGGATAAATTGAGGTCAAAATTCGTGTCAGATCTTGTGTTTATATGACCTTTGACACCATCTAAATCAGGGGTCTTCAACGTTTTCAGGCCAAGGACCCCTTAGTTGAGAGAGATATGAAGCAGGGACCCCCCACAACCTCCATATAGATTCATTGTTTGACAGCACAATCATCAGTGTATTTTGGATTAATGTCAATTTGTGTTTTCAGATATTTAATCTCTTGAACCGTCACTACTTAATAAACTTGACCTTCACTCTGTACTTTGTCTGCTCTTTTTCCTCTCTACATCAAAGCTCTTTGCCGATCTACAAGCTCACAACGCCTCGCAGCGCGAGGCGTTGTGAGCTTGTAGATCTGCTATTTTTGGCTAAAGTTCTCAGAATATGGACACTAGGGTTCAAGTGGTTAATATAGAAAAGGAGAAAATAACTTTCTATCACTCAAAGATTTGGAGGACCCCCTGTAGTAACTCTGGGGACCCCCTAGGGGTCCCGGACCCCCTGTTGAAGACCCCTGATCTAAATGTCTCAATAGAAGAGCAGGGAGAGACAATTGTAAAAGTTATGTTGTATTAACATACAGAACACAGAATAGTGCTGCTTTAAATCAGTTGAACCCAAAAGATGGAGAAGCAGGGGGTGTCCTGTTCAACAATAACGTTGTTTCTCTACCACCAACTGACAGCATAATATGGAATAATTATTATTGTAACTTCTTAATAATACACAGAACATAATGATAATTTGTTTTAACCAAGAGTGTAAATGTCTATTACAAATTACATTATTATTACAGAATAATGAGTGGATTAAAAAAACATACAAAAGGTGAGTGTGTGTTCATAATGTCATGTGGCATTCTTTATCATTAAATGTCTTTGTGGTTTTAACCCATTTAGGCCTAACCTATAGATAAGGGCTAAATCAGAAATTAGCCTACAAAAACAAATATTTGCTACATACTGTACATGTACTGTAAGCCCCTCCCAAAGAGCAAAATGTGTTCCCGGCCTTTATTGCTGCTACTGTACATTGCTGTGCTGAGGAACCAAAACCAACCAATTGCAGGGTTAGGCTTATGTACACAAGATGTAATAAAAATCGAACCTCGGTTCGAAGTGAAGCGGTTAATTCTTATTCTATGTGTTCTAGAGCTATGAAATCTGTGTTCTAGATCTATACATTCTGTGTTCTAGATCTATACTTTCTATGTGCTTTAGTTCTATATTTTCATGAATTCTGAATGAATGAATGATTTTGTCTGGACTGGAGGGCCAAATTGTCACGTGAAGCTTGACCAATCCTCAATTCTGCATGCACGGGACAGACATGGGACAGACAAAGCCACACCTTGGAAGCGGCTTTCACCGCTTCAAAAAATAAAAATAAATGTTGGATCTTGACTTTGATGACATCAGTTCAGGAAGATGCATACGGCAATCAGAAGCACTCCTAGCGTGATGCTGGAAGCCACTTGAGGAGCTGGAGGAAGAGATGAGAGGATAGCATTTAGGCGTGCATGAACTTATGAACACAAAACCACTTAACAAGCCCTATTGCTGGTGCACTGCGTCGGAAATAAGTGATCTACAAGCTCACAACACGATGTGACGCGACGCTTGAATATTGTTGGCTATTGTCGACCTGGGGAACGGAGAAGTAGGCCACACATGTGTGAGCAATTAGGGGTTAAGAGTCTTGCTCAGGGACACACATCGACATTGCTACGGCCAGGGTAGCAATGTCGATGTGTGTCCCTGAGCAAGACTCTTAACCCCTTATTGCTCACGCGCTCCTTGTGGGCAGCGAAGCAGCTGGGTTGGGCTGCAAATACTGAATTTCCCTCGCGGAAGGAGTAGGTATCTATGATATGATTGATTATGAGCATCCGGCCCAGCCCTTTGACCATCTCAATCCAGCTCTCGAAGTCCTCAAAGAAAATGAAAATGATCCCCTCCCAAAAAATACCTGCATTCAATATTCACATCTGTATGTACAGTATGCACTCAAAATGATCCCAAGTATAAGTAGTTAACATAGCGTCAGAATCATTTTAACCACTTTATCCATTCATATTCAAAAATAACAGATCTACAAGCGTCTACTTCTTTTTTTTTTCTTTTTAATACAAAAATCTCTTTTGGGGTCTCTGTACACACAAACCTTTCAGATGGGGATCCGCAATTTTGGGGTCCTTGCATGGCTTGGGAACGTTTGGGAACCACTACATGTGTTAAGAAGATTCCCCACGCCCTATGTTTAAGATTCTTTTTCTGCTTTTCTTATAAGGTACAGGTAGTTCGTTTGAACTAAGTGAAAGTGAAAAAGCCTTCCAGGTTGGGGTCAACCAGTATGTGTGACATTAGAATACGTGTGATCAGCCGGTGTATCCTTATAGGCACGCTCGTATCCAAAGGCAAGGGACTTAAAAAGTGCAAGAGCAAGAGTGAATGAACATGAAACACACATTGATAGACCACTATACGAGTCCTCTCAAACACACAGCAAAACTCCAACCACTGACTTATTTCACAAGAGTTCAGTCACCTGGCCCAAGCCTGGAGGCCAGGATAAGGAGCTAGGCCAGGGGTCGGCAACCCAAAATGTTGAAAGAGCCATATTGGACCAAAAAAACCCAAAACAAATCTGTCTGGAGCCGCAAAAAATTATAAAAGCCTTATAAATCGTTGTTGTCGGGTGGAAACCTTGTATGTCCAAAACTTCGTTTTGTATTTATCATTTAAAAAATGAACTAAACTAGTGAAAACAGCAGATCTACAAGCACACAACGCCTCGCGGTGCGAGGCGTTGTGTGCTTGTAGATCGGCTGTTTTCACTACTTTTGTGCGTCAGTCTTGTATGATGAAGCAGGGCTTTACTTTGCGAAAAAAAAAAAACATACAAATTTGAAACTTGGAGATACAAGGTTTCTGCCCGACAGTGAAGATAAAAAAAATCGTTAAAACAAAAAATATTTTTTTTCCTCTTTTCATACATTTTTTAAAAAGCTCCAGGGAGCCACTAGGGTGGTGCTAAAGAGCCGCATGCGGCTCTAGAGCCACGGGTTGCCGACCCCCGAGCTAGGCAGACTCTGTGGTGAGGAAGGGTTTAATCCTCTGGAATAATAATATCTTTTCCCACAGGGGAAGCTTTCAGCTTCACCCAGCTGAGTGCTGCACACAGAGGAGCACAGAGGGCGGAGTTAGGGGAATAGACCCGCCCACTCTCTGAGTGGACTGCTTCTCTTGGTCTGGAAGTGGCATATGACGCGCGTCTTTCTGTCGGTGTCTTGGCGCACCGACCGATGAAATCAATGCAAGACGGAGGAGGGGTGGGTCTAACTTTTGAAAATCAACAGAAACAGTGGAGGGAGGGGTGGCTCACCAGAGCTCTTAATTGCTCCCTTTGAACTTCAAAGGGGTTCTGAACTGCAGTCATTGATTGAGCCATACAAGTGTAAATAGCTCGTTAGTGCTTCTCTCTAATCAATGAAACATCAAAGACGACAACTTGATTCCTGTCATACAGGGGGAGGGGGAATGTTTTGTGTACACAAGTCAAACACAACCCCTCCCACCAGATCTCTTGTGATTGGGAATGTCACATTTTAAATCCCCTCCCCTTTTAAATCAAATAGAATAGGGACAACTTCAGACTCAAGCTCCAGCGCAGAGTCTGAAATCAGGCTAGAGTTAGGGCTCTTGCTGGGACCTCCGGGACCTCCGGAGTCCTAGGCCAGCTTACTAACCTTTCAGCTATGGCCGCCCCAAATGCCAACCTATAGGTGTACATGGGACATGGGAGCGCTGTGGCTCCAAAATGGACCTGGGACTTTAATCAACAAGCCTGTGACATCTGATATCTATGACGTATGACACCAAATTTGGGCAAGGTTTCAGTGTGATCATAAAGTCCCTTCATATAATGACCCGGTTAAATGTTTTCCAACCAATCTGAAGACCATTGTGGTGCTGGATCGTATTAATGCCTCAGTGCTCCGGTGTTCCCCGGCGCGTGTTGATGTTCTGTCTGCTGTGTGTGTTGTTGTGTGTGTCCACGGCCCAGAGGAGGCTCATGTCGTCCACGGTGGCGAAGCCGCAGGTCATGTTCGTTCTGGGGGGGCCCGGCGCCGGGAAGGGGACCCAGTGCTCCAGGATCGCGGCGACCTACAGCGGCTACGCCCATCTGTCGGCCGGCGATCTGCTGAGGGCAGAGCGAAGCCGGGAGGGCTCCGAGTTCGCCGCGCTCATCGACGACTACATCAAGGAGGGCAAGATCGTTCCCGTGAAGATCACCATCGACCTCCTCAGGAAGGCCATGGAGGAGACCATGAAGGTGAACGAGCAGATGTGCTGCTTCCTCATCGACGGCTTCCCCCGCAACGAGGACAACCTCCAGGGATGGAACAGGGCCATGGACGACAAGGCGGAGGTCAGGTTTGTCCTCTTCTTCGACTCCGACGTGGAGGTCTGCATCGACCGCTGTCTGGAGAGGGGGAAACGGAGTGGACGTGCGGACGACAACCGAGAGAGCCTGGAGAAAAGGATCCAGACCTACATGGAGTCCACGAGGCCCATAATAGACCGGTATGCCAGAGAGGGCAAGGTGCGCACCGTCAACGCCTCTCACAGCGCGGAGGAGGTGTTCGCCCAGGTGAAAGCCATCTTGGACAAAGAAGGTTGGACAAAGAAGGTTGAGTTTTAAGCAATGCCGCTTTCGCGGTTACCTTCTTAGGTTTTCATCAAGTCGTGGACGGCCTGATCAATGAAGAGAGACGAAGTAGTGATCACGTGGTCATATTTCTCGTCACTTACACGCTACTTTTTTACTCTCTTAGTATGTTATTATAAGTACGATGCAATACTATGTTCTGCCAATGCATATATCTAGATATCTGTGGCTCTGTTGGGCTCAATGTCCTCTCAGACAACTAAATGGGTATATGACAGTACGAAGAAGGAAGTTTACATTTATTGAAATACGAGAATATATGTCTGGACGTACTACAAGTGCGACCTGATAAATATGACAGTCATATCTTGTTTTATCAGTTACTACAGTATATGATACAGTTGACATTCACAAGTTAATTCATAATTCATATTTTCATTACTTTTCGTATTCTTTTTTTTTGTCTCTTTTGTAAATGCAGCACTGCTCGTTCAAGAGTGTGTGTGTGTACGTTAGAATATGTGTATCCTCGGGATCCAGGCGTTTCATTCAGAATATGTGTGACAGACAGACAGGAGCTACTGTACAGCAGGCTGCGACCCCCAAAATATTAATATTTGATTATTTATTTGGTGGAACCCCCCACCCTGACAAGCACCTGGAATTGCAGGAGTTGAGGCATTGCATTTAGTTTGACTCGGTTCCACACGTAAATATTGTGAGAATAGCCGATCTGTAAGCTCACAATGACACGCAACGTGAGGCGTTGTGAGCATGTAGATCGGCTATTTCCACAATCTATGTCGCTTTCTCAGGTAATATTTCACAATTTGGCCAACGTACAGTTTGTCGATTTTGACGCAGTAATAGACACATTTCTTATTTTTTGCAGTATAAAAAAGGTCTTAAAAGTCCTTAAGTGGTCGCTTTAGAAATGTGCAGATACCCTGTATACTCGTATACACACGTCTTTCTAGAGGAACACACCCCAGCATAATTATATAGTGGCTGATCGAGGGGAAAAAACAAATACATTAAATAATAATATTTGACTATATGTTTTCAAAGTTATCTAGTTAACCTTTAACAATTGCATAATGCATCACATAATAAAACGAGTTGACTTCTTCGTACACAGTGCCAGACACTGGGCGAATCTGTGTGATGAGTCAACTAGTTGGTTGCTACAGGCAACACACTATTGTATTCGGTCCGAGACTCTTTCACCAGCAAGGTGAACCTGCTTTTTGTAACGAACGTAAAAGTGAAGCTTTTGTTCATACTTTACACACTGCTGTCACTGTTGTCATGCTTCATATGACATCACAATATCTAATATGAATGGTAAGACGGAATTCATTTCCCAGTGGATTCCTCACGACTCGCGTCAGTGCGACCACTCTTGCAATTTCCCAGAATTGCACCTTTCTAGTTACTTGCGCAAGCTGAGCGCGCAATACTGTAATGGGCTGGGTATGTACGTATGCATGCAGTTGACTGGGAATTTTGAAGACCGTAGCCCTGAAACGGCTAGGGATTCTGGGAATGTACAGTTACGTATGTACTGTATGTATGTTAGAGCATTCAGGAATAGTGATGACATCACGCTCTGGCTTGATGTCCCTTTTATGCCCATATATGGAGATCGCTGATGTCATCACGAGTCACACTTAATTACGTCCTTGTCCGTTTTATGACTGAATGAATGAATGATTCTGTCTGGAGGGCCAAATTGTCATATGAAGCTTGACCAATCCTCAATTCTGCATGTACGGGACATGTACAGGACAGACACGGGACAGACAAAGCCACCTTGGAAGCGGCTTTCACCGCTTCACAAATCTGACAGATCCATCTTGATCACATGACTATAGAGATATTGTGTACAGATTTGCGTGATGTAGGGATGACATCTGTAGGAGTAAAAACATTGTCCTCCTGGTGGCGCTATAACAGGCCAACCTGCAAAAGTTGGAGCAGATGTTCTGCTCTGGCACCCAGGGAGTGTGCATGCTAGTGGTGCGCAGGCCGACCCGGTGCACAAGGTTTCAGACCTTTTCAGGCGGGCGGCGGGCAGGCGGGTTATCACCACTCTCACGTGCAAAAAATAAATAAGAATAAATGTGAAATGTGGCCTACATCTGGCCTTGATATGGCACACAGATATGGCACAAATGGCTCAAAGTTTGTTGTACGCCCGGGGTCCCATATTGGCCAAGCTTCGCAGAACGTGCTGCGATTGGCCAGAGGAACGCTTGATGAAATTAACTCATGAATAGCACCGCTCACTTCACGCCAGGTTTGATTTTTGGAAAATAACTAACATAGAAGTTAGTTGAGGACGGACGTGTCTCATCTTACCATGTGAAGCAGCCGCTGTAGCAGCGGTGGCAGCATCAGCAGCTGCAGCGGTAGTAGCGGCGGCAGTAGCAGCAGCAGGCACGGTGACGCCGGCAGCGGCCGGGGCAGCCGGAGGAGCAGGAGCAGCGGTGGCCGCGGTGGTGACGGGGACGGTGACGGCCGCGATGGCCGGAGCGGGGGTGGTGACCACCAGGCTGACCGCCCCGGAGCGGAGGGTGTAGCTGCTGCTGAACACGCTGTCCTGCATGGCCCTGCTGCTCTGGCCGCACACGCTGGGGCACGACTGGGACGGCATCATGGTGATGCACAGGTACACGGTGCACTCCACGTACATCTGCAACCACAAGTTACTGTTAGATGCTCTTGTTCTGTCAGTGGGGGCTTCAGATCATAATAAGAACCAGGGACGTGCTGGCCATTGGGAAAAGCGGGACAACTCCCGAACGGCCGGTTCATTCCCGGCTGGTCCAGGCCGGCCATTAGGAAAAAAAATTAAATAAAATGTCGGCCTTCGTTCCATTTTGGGGGCTGGGCGGCCAACAAAGTAAATCGTCACTGTCGGGCAGAAAACCTCGTATGTCCAAGTTTCACATTTGTAATTCTTTTCGCAAAGCAAAGCCCTGCTTCATCATAGAAGGCTATCGCACAAAAGTAGTGAAAACAGCAGATCTTCAAGCACACAACGCCTCGCGGTGCAAGCTTGTAGATCGGCTGTTTTCACTAGTTTACATAATTTTTAAAATGGTTTTGGACATACAAGGTTTCCACCCGACAACAACGAAATATAACTCATGTACAGTAATTGGCCCACTGGCTTGTCACTTGTCATGATCTGAAATGGCAAATCTTTGAGTAGCACAACGCTATAAGAGAGATCTCTCTCTAGAGCACGCAATGAGGGCCTCTCCAACTCTTTTTCCCGGGCTGAATCAGGGGCCCAGCATGTCCCTGATAAGAACATTAACATTGTGAAAAAACTAAATCTAGAATTTGCCACGGAGAAGGACAAGTCTTGCCACAGACACATATGTCCATGTATGGACATATTACACTCGACGCCCCACGACGAGCTAGCTCTTCAAACTCGCGTGAGAATGACAAGCGTGACGTCATTCGCACGCAAAACCGCAGAGTGCGGTCTGCGGCACCGCGACTGATGCAAAAACTCAAATTCACATAATGCAATGCATCATGCGATAATGTGATCAGGATATCCGGTTTTGCATACAGGCCAATGTTATGAAATTCACGAAAATGGATGAATCTCGTAATCTAACTCTAGATCACGTTCTTGATCAAAACAAGCCTTATTTCTCTACCGAACATAACAATGCACAAAAGGCCGCGGTTGTCATTTTTCTCTTCTGTGTGAAAGAACATACGACCATAGCAATCGGATTACATTTGGACCAGTGGTGCCTTCATGGAGCCTCGGAAATAAGGGGGAAAAAAATTAAAAACCCTGGCACTGGCTACAGAAATAAATGTAAATGGGTGGCTCCAGTGTTGCCGTGGTCTTGGGTCGCGCGCCCCCGACGACCCATATCTTTTTTGAGCCAGGGTCTCGCACCCCCCAAGTTCACACCTCGACAACTGTTTTAACAAAGAAACGAGCCTATATGCATATCAATAGACCTGTATAGTAGGTGTTGAGCGACGTTCGCGACCCCCCAAACATTGAATCACCACTGCACCACTGGGTGGCTCTGAATGAGTTTAATGATCCCTGCTAGGGTGTCCTGAGTGGAGGTGTGAGTGAGAAGGAGAGAGAGAGAGAGAGCAGACCCACCGCGGTTCCCTGGGCCTTCATGGCGCTCAGGTCCAGCCGGTAGATCTTGGAGTTGTCCGGGGAGGAGATGACCTCCAGAGTGCTGTCACTGGATGAACACCTGCCACAGGAGAAAGAGAGTCCATCAGTATGAATGGAAGAATGGAGAGAGAGTCCATCAGTATGAATGGAAGAATGGAGAGAGAGTCCATCAGTATGAATGGAAGAATGGAGAGAGAGTCCATCATTATGACGTGAGCTTGTATTTCTGCTGTTAACCGGAAGTGTCCCGCAGATAATGCTACGGTAAATTCTTGCAGAAACAGGTGGATACAACCTGACCTGCAAATACATATTTACATCATTAAGACCGGGAATGCATAATTACGCATTATTTTATGCTTTAACAATTACCAAATAGCAGATCTACAAGCTCACAGCGCTGCGAGCTTGTAGATCTGCTATTTTTGAAAGATGGTGAAAAAAGTCTTTGAATATTTTGACTTGATTCTTGTGTGTTTCTATGTTAGTGGTGCTCAAATCTTTTCATGTCAAGGACCCCTCAAAATATGTTGTTCCAGGGACCCCCAGAAGCAAGATTTTAGTCACAAATGTTCGCTTTAAAATTTTGAAGATAAAGATTTGCACACATTTTCACGACTTTAAAAAAATTGCAGATCTACAAGCTGGCAGGCGTGCTGTGAGCTTGTATATCTGCTATTTTTCAATAGCTAAAGTGTAAAATAATTCCAGGTCTTAAAGGGCCAGTACCAGTGGTGGAAAAAGTTCACATTTTGTACATAAGTAAAAGTATCAATACTGCAATGTAGAAATACTCTACAAGTAAAAATCCGGAACACAACATTTACTTGAGTAAAAGTAAAAAACATATTGGCATCAAAATTTACTTAAAGGGGAAGACCACCCATTTTCAATATTGAACTATGTCATCAATATACCTTAGAGGAGTTGTGTGGAAATAAAACAAAGGTTCCCCCTCTTCTGTGTTGCCTAGAACTGGAGGATTGATTTTGGGGTTTGTATTGTAAAGTACAATGTGTGATGTCATCAAGTTGTAATTTGCAATACAAACCCCAAAATCAATCCTCCAGTTCTAGGCAACACAGAAGAGGGGGAACTTTTTTTTTATTTCCACACAACTCCTCTAAGGTATATTAATGACACAGCGACGGCTCCAGAAAATTGTGACTGGGGGGTCTGTGGGGGGGCTGGCTTTTTTAGAGTGGGGGCTAACCCCCCGGCTCCACCGGGCGCGTCGAGCGACAACGCTCGGAACGCTCCCGTTTTAATTAACGAACGGTGCTCCACTGGCGACATTGCGGAACAAACTGTCCATAGACGGGTTTCTGGTCCACGTTACACTGATAAAACTAGATGCGTGCGCAGGGTCAGTTACCAAAATTAGCCAATGAAACCAGGTTTAACCAGCGCTCCCCAAAACAACAGGTTTGGGGATTGGACGGAATTGATTACATGATACAATCAGCTGTGCATTTAGTCTCAATGTTTGTAAACAAGATACCCGTCGTATATGATTTACATAGAAGTAGGTCAGTTGTCTTTCACATATTAATATTAGGGCTTTCAAATTATTACAATTTTTTATCAGATTAATCACAGCTTAAAAATGAACTAATCATGAATAATCACAAATCAAAATATGTCCAAAATATGCCATTTCTTTCCTTAGCCTATATTGTTGTGGGAATTGAAAGATATAGGTGGAATAAGGCATACATTTATCATACAGTATGCATGTATTATTATTATTATTATCATTATTATAATTAGGCTTGATATGCAGGATGAAAAATAAAGTTGCCCATTTGAGGAAATTTTTGCCGAAAATAGCCGATCTACAAGCTCACAAGGCCTTTCAGCACGAGAAGTTGTGAGCTTGTAGATCGGCTATTTTTGGCAAGTGGTTAATATAAAAAAGGAGGAAAAAATGTTTATATCACACAAAGATTTGGAGGACCCCCTGTAGTAATTCTGAGGACCCCCTGTTGAAAACCCCTGACCTAGGCTACAGAGAAACCATTCTCAGTTGACACACATGCACAGACAAAATACAAAAAGTTAAAATGTCTTGCCATAAAAGACAGTGCCTTAGTTGCTCATCTACAGTATGTCAAATAAGGGTCATTCTCAACGAGCCTCGTTAACCCAACACAGCTGGCTGGCAATCTAGTATTGCATTCACCGTGATCACTTCTCCTGATTCTAATCCAAGCAAGTTGGAGAAAGAAATCGTGGATTTTACTTTGAGATGACAACAGCTACAAAGGTAGAAGTACCTATATTCTGATCTATGATGAATTATTCCAGTGGCACTGTATCCAAGACGTTTAAAAAAAACTTTTTTAAACGTCTTTTGAGATGCCAGCTCTGTCTCTTCTCCTCGTGCAGTGTGTGTGTGTGTGTGTGTGTGTGTGTGTGTGTCTGTGTGTAACGGGAGGGGGGAGAATTAAGTGGCTGTGTTGCAGACCACGTCTTCTACCGAGAGAATGCACTTCTGATCAGTGAACAGGGCTGTTAATAGCAAAGAATTATCTTTATAGAAAATACATTTTATTGTATGATTTTACATAGAAGCAAGTCCATTTTCTTTCACATATTTATTATCTTTTATTTATTTATTCTGTAAATATTTTTCATTACAATTGGGTCTGTGGGGAGGGGGGGCTGAGCAGGGGCTAAGCCTCCACCAGAGGGGGCTAGAGCGCCCCCTAGCCCCCCCCTGGCGCCGTCATTGTAATGACATAGTTCAATATTGAAAATGGGTGGTCTTCCCCTTTAAAGTACCAAAAGTATAAAGGACACATGATGCAGAATATCCCGTTTCAAAAGTTTTCAAATTTATAAAATGTGTAAAAAAAAATCTTTTGAAAATACAAGCTCACAATGCGACAGTGTGAGCTTGTAGATCTGCTATTTTCAAATGTCTGAAATATATATTGGGCTGAAGTGGTTAATCTGTTTTGCAATAAAAATCCAAATCTACAAAGTAACTACCCGTATTTTCCGGACTATAAGGCGCACTTAAAAGCCTTTAATTTTCTCAAAGAACTACAGTGTGCCTTATAGTCCAGTGCGCCTTATATATGGATCATTCCTTGACATTGACATTCCCTTTAGCACAGCTCCATCTGTTGGATGCATAACGCAACGGTAGCGTCTATTATGTGCGCCTTATAGTCCGGTACGCCTTATATATGAAAACAGTTTGAAAATAGACCATTCATTGACAGTGGGCCTTGTAGTCCGTTGCGCCTTATAGTCCGGAAAAGACTGTAGTAACTAAAGTTTTCAAATAATTGTAGTGTAGTAAAAGTACAATATTTGCCTCTGAGATGTAGTGGAGTAAAAAGTAAGTTTATTTAAGTACAGTTCTTGAGTAAATGTACTTAGTTACTTTACAGAGTACACAGTACAATCCTCCATTGTATCGATTTATCCATCCATCCATGATTAATTATATCCATTTGTAACTCTGAGAGAAACTCTCTGAACTCTGTACAAATGGAACTTTGAAGAGTTTAAATGAACACTTGAGAATGTACTAGGGGCATTCACCAAATATTCCAATATCAAAGACACTATTCGACGTTGTTCACCAAAGTCGAATATTCGCTTATTTATTTTTTTAATTTTATTTTTTTCTCTATAAATAAATATATAGTTTATAAAGCTTGGCTAGATAGGAAGTCATAAGAATGAGTTGTCAAAGCACCTGGTGGATGAATTTGTTAATGCTTCTCAAACCTTTTTAGGCTGTGACCCCCAAAATAAACATATTTAAACTGGGGACCCCCACCCTGACAAGCACTTGGAATTGTAGGTATTAATGTGCTTTGGTTCCACAGATAAATATTGTGAAAATAGCAGATCTACATGCTCACAACGCCTCGCGTTAGATCAGCTATTTTCACAATGTTCGCCTCTTGCTTACTTAATATAACCCTAACCCTAACCCTAACCCTAACCCTAACCCTTGACAGTTTGGCCAGTCCTGTCGAATATTCGACTATTCGAATACTTTGAGGTCGAATCATTTGAATACTAAAAATCACTATTCGTGAATGCCCTGGATTGTACTGTGTGTGTGAAGGAACGTTTCTTGTAAGGACATTCCAGTTTCTCTGTCAACGCGGCTTTTATTTACAGAACTTGTCCAAGTGGCTCAGAGTGCAGGAGAGAGCATTACATTAACATGTGTACTGTATGTGTAACCCCAAATATCAATGCAATGTACTAAGGTTACTGAGGTACGCAGTTATTCCATTAAAGGATGTGTAACACTGGTTCCTTTCAAAGCACATCTATCAGTACTCACCATGGGAAAAGAATATCTCTCAAGCTTCATCGTGTTTTAACCATTTTGACAGATATGTACAAATATGTTTATTGCATATAGCGTCTCGTCTCTACAAGCTCAAAACGCTTCGTAGCTTGTGGACGTGCTCCTTTTGGTACTTGTGTGTGATGCTGTAGTATAGCTCAGGGGTAGAGAAACCGTTATTAGAGCACGAAGGGTTCCCAGTTCGAATCCGGGCTCCCCCTGAGTTAATGTCGAAGAGTCCTTGGGCAAGACTCTGAACCCCTAATTGCTCCCGGTGAGTAGGTTGGTGCCTTGCATGGTTTCCTCCGCCACCGGTACTATGAATGTGTGTGTGAATGGGTGAATGTAATGCACAATCTATGTAAAGCGCTTTGGATAAAAGCGCTTTATAAATGCACCATTTACCATTTATGATCAAGTAGGGAGTTAATTTACGAGTTGCCCGACTGCAACGATATGCATTTTGTCAATAAAGATGTCAATGAAAGAATAAATGAATCAATGAATCAATCAATGAATCAATGAATGAATCAATCAATCAATCAATCAATCAATCAGTACTTTTAGTTCACTAACCCTTGGTCCATAAGCACATGAGCGTTGGCCATGTCCTCTGTCTCAGCCTCCATGCATTTCCCCACTATCAGCTCGGCTCGGTTGATGCTGCAGTTGGACATCACGTGGAGGTCCAGGTAGTTGAGCTTGGAGCCCAGGGCCCCCTGGGAGCTGGCGGTGGTGGCGTTCCCCCCGCCCGCCGCAGGGGAGCTGGCTGTGGTGGCGTTCCCCCCGCCCGCCGCAGGGGAGCTGGTGGTGCTGGTGGTGCTGGCGGTGCCGGTCCCAGAGCCCGCTGATGAGGACGATGACACGTCGCGCCGCTTGCGCTCTGGCCGGGGTAGGTGGAGGTGGCGGAACCTGGGATTGCGCGTGGAGCTATAGGGGGTAAGGGGGGAAATTAATTAACACCCATTTAGGCCTGGAATTATTGAACACTTTAACCTGTGGAAAAATAGCAGATATACAAGCTCACAGCGCGGCACCGAGTGCCGCTCACAGCGCGGCACCGAGTGCCGCGCTGCGAGCTTGTAGATCTGCTATTTTTGAAAAAGTCGTAAAAAATGTGTGCAAATCTTTGAATATATGTATTTTTTAAAGGGTATGTTTGTAACTAAAATTTTGCTTCTTGGGGGGGGGGGGTCCCTGGAACTAAATATTCTGAGATGGGGGTCCGTGGCCAAATAAATATCATTTTGGGGGTCCTTCACATGAAAAGGTTTGAGAACCACTGACATAGTAGTCTCTCAAGAACAGACTAACTGAGCTCCAGTTGAGTGAAAAGGACCTTTTCTTTGACGATGGCTGGCCAGATTGCTGACATAGAAACATAGGTTTTTCAAAAAATCTTAGAAGGATTCAAAAGACACTTATAGAATCGGGTAAAAATTCTAATTTTCACGATCTTTCAAAAATAGCAGATCTACAAGCTCGCAGAGCGGCACTCGGTGCCGCGCTGCGAGCTTGTATATCTGCTATTTTTCAATAGTTAAAGCATAAAATAATGATACACAATAATGTGTACCCGTTCTGAATGGGTTAATACAATGCAGTTTTTTTCCCCTTCTTATTTCTTTTCTTTCATAAGAATAAACACAAAAACAGGGAACAAAAAATGAGACACAGAAAGAAACAACCCTAACCGTCGCAAAGAAATAAAACAACAAATCACTTGAATGTACAAAAAGAAAAGGGGACCAACCAACCCGGCTCGCGGTCCCTCTCCCGGCAGGTGGAACTCCAGCCACAAGACAAAGGCCCCGAACAACTGCCTCTCGGTGGGGATGCTGACGTGGTAGTGTGGCCCGCTGGCCACCAGGCCGGGGATGCGACAGGCCAGAGGGAGCACCAGCCTGGGCTTCCGCTGCACCATGGTGAAGCGCCTCACGCTCTGCAGGGTGTTGGTGTAGACCAGCTCGTTGCCCGAGTGCTGCAGGGGCGGAGGGCAGGGGTCGGTTTGTTTTCATGTTTATTTTCTTTTTTTTTTACATACAAAACAACATATACATTACAATAAAAGACTACAATCAAAGTTCAGACAAAACAAAAAAGCATACAACATACAAAAAAAAAACACAAAAAACAAAATACCCGACACCAACACGACACATAAGAATATAAAATAATCATGACACAAAGAGCACATACATCACATCAACATCCCGATTCCTAAGCCACAAGGCCAGACAAATGACCGTAGAGAGAAAAAGCAGCTACCCTACTCCTGGTTCCTCCATCAGATAGGAAAGATCGTTGCCCTTGACATACTGAATAAAATTCCCCCATATTTTCTCAAATAGCTCTTGTTTGTTTTTGAGAGTGTATGTGATTCTTTCTAAAGGAAGGCATAAAGATAGTTCCTTAGACCACTGAGCAATGCTAGGTTTCCCTGTCTTTTTCCATGAAAGGGCGATAACCCTTTTGGCTTGTAGGAACCCAAGATCCAGACATTTTATCTCGCAGTTTTTTATCTTATGGCCGATCGGGTAAAGGCCTAATAAGAAGAGTTTTGGATCAAGCTCAATGTTAGTAAGTAGTATCCGTTGTGGCAGGGGTCAGTTTAGCTGATTCTAAAAAATTTCTTCTAAATCAGGGGTCTTCTACGATTTCAGGCCAAGGACCCCTTAGCTGAGAGAGATAGATGAAGCAGGGACCCCCACAACCTTTTCATAGATTCCATATAGTTTCATTGATTGGCAGCACAATCATCAGTGTATTTTGGATTCATGTCAATTTGTATTGTAAAATATTTAACCACTTGAACCATTGATACTTAATAAACCTGACCTTTCACTTACTCTTTGCCGAAAATAGCCGATCTACAAGCTCACAACGCTGCGAGGCGTTGTGATCTGCAATTTTTGGCTAAAGTTCGCAGAATATGGACACTAGGGTTCAAGTGGTTAATGTAAAAAAAAAGGTGAAAAAAGGTTTCTACCACACAAAGATTTGGAGGACCCCCTGTAGTAACTCTGAGGACCCCCAAGGGGTCCCGGACCTCCTGTTGAAGGCCCATGTTCTAATGTATTTGACTGTGGACCCCCATCTCGAAATATTTAGTTCCAGGGACCCCCGGAAAGAAAGATTTGAGTTTTCAAAACATATAGGCTATTCAAAGATTTGCAAGAATGTTCATGATTTTTCAAACGCTGATTTACAAGCTCATAGCGCGGCATGTAGCATGTCACAAGGAAAGCTTGGGAGAGAATATATGTTTCCATTAGGACAGATCGAAAATAACTTTTATACTTGAAGTTTAAAGGGGCACTCCACCACTTTTCAACCTATGTTCATATAATTGGTCCTCACTCAAAAATAGCATTTTTTTTGGTGGGCTGTGGGCAGGTCAGAAACCCATCGTCTTGTGACATCATCGATTGCCAATCCAGCTTATAGAAACTGCAGGCTTTCTATTCCTGAAAAGTTGCAATTTTAAAGTGAAAGCCATTGTTCTCGCGATAATAAAAATCGAAATATTTTTTTCAAAAATATTGATTAAATTTTTTTGGGGGGAAAATGATGATGTCACAAGACGATGGATTCTGAACTTCCCACGGCTCTCCTAGGAGACTTGGACTGAGTAGAAAAAAATTGTGACATTTTATCATGAACATTAGTGAGGACCTATTATATGAAGACATTACCACTGTCTTGGTTCCACAGTCAGAACCAGAAGTGAGGCATTACCACTGTCTTGGTCCCACAGTCAGAACCAGAAGTGAGACATTACCACTGTCTTGGTCCCACAACCGGTCAGGGGGATGACGGCGGTCAGGTGCGTGCTGTTGTATGTGACGGGACAGGTGGCGCTGTTGAGCTGCAGTTCAGACAGTGCGATGTTGGTCAGACTGGTCACTGGGAGCACCAGACTCATCTTTGTGTTCTGACACGTCAGCACTGGAAGAAATAACACGCAGGTTTTAGGGTTTTAGATCAGGGGTCTTCAACGTTTTCAGGCCAAGGACCCCTTAGTTGAGAGAGAGATGAAGCAGGGACCCCCACTACCTTATAATAGATTCCATTTAGTTTCATTGACTGACAGCACAATCGTCAGTGTATTTTGGATTCATGTCAATTTGTGTTTTCAGATATTTAACCACTTGAACCTCTTTTTCCCCTCTACACCAAAGCTCTTTGGTGTAGGCGTAGTGAGCTTGTAGATCTGCTATTTTTGGCTTAAGTTCTCAGAATATGGACACTAGGGTTCAAGTGGTTAAAAAAAGAAGAGAGAAAGGTTTCTATGTCTGTGGCTATGTTTTGGCATTTTGCACAAGTTTGCACTTTGCACAATTATGCACTTTGCACTTGAGCTTTGCACTTTTGCACTAACTTAAATCTTAGTTAGTTAACTTAAATAAGCAGTGTAGTTTTTAACAACTTAACACTGATTTTAATGTGGTATTTAAGACTGTATAGCTGCTGCTTGGTTTTAGCGCACAATGAATTTCACTTGCCTTTTACATGTAACTGGTATTGTTGACAATAAAGTTGAACCTGAACCTGAACCTATCACTCAAAGATTTTGAGGACACCCTGTAGTAACTCTGAGGACCCCCTGTTGAAGACCCATGGTTTAGATAAATAAGACAGAAAAGGAATTCAAAGCTAGATAACTCCCTGACATTTTGAGCTGCATGTAACTCTGATTGATTTAAAACAGGAGTAACAAGTAAAACGCCCTAATAGTCCAGTCATTATATGAAAAAACCTAAAACAAATTGCAATAGTAGCAAACTCAACTGATTCTGTATCCTCATTATGTCCTTAGTGAGGGAAAAAAAGTCCCAAGGAATCCCATCGGGGCAAAGTTTTGAAAACGAGCTACCTACCTTCGCTTACTATTCACTACACTACACTATAAAGGAAAATATGACTCCCAAAAAATCTGCTTTAAGTGGGATGTGAGGGGTCAAACTAGGGGTTTTTAATTATTCTGAATCCATTGCAAGCATTTGTTTTGCATGAAAAACATTCCTTGGGCTAAAAAGAGACCCCAAAAGACTGTGAAAATTGATGACCAAGGAATGTTTTTCGTGCAAAACAAATGCTTGCAATGGATTCAGAATAATTAAAAACCCCTAGTTTGACCCCTCACATCCAATTTAAAGCAGATTTTTTGGGAGTCATTTTTTCCTTTATATTGTAGTGTATAAGTAAGTGAAGGTAGGTAGGTCGTTTTCAAAACTTTGCCCTGATGGGATTCCTTGGGACTTTTTTTCTCTCACTAAGGACATATTGAGGATACAAAATCAGTTGAGTTTGCTACTATTGCAATTTGTTTTAGGTTTAGCCTAATTTTCGCCTAAAATTACCTGACTATAATGGCGATCATTTACGATAAAGAAAACACATAGTTTTGATTTACTTTCAGGATATTGATTGATAAAGGTTTGCTTGTTTATTCATAAATGTCTTGTATCAAAGGACGTCGTCTTTTGATTATCATTATTATTAGTAGTAGTACAGAATTATTGTAGTGTACTGTATCACTGACCTGCTCCTGTTGGAAGACTTTCAGTCTGTCCTAAAGAGAGAGAGAGAGAGAAATAAAACATCGATTGGATGTTTACATGTCTTATAAAATGTGTGCAGAAAAAGCCTTCACAACTGTACACAGTAAAATTCTCATTGTGTTTAAACCCATTCAGAACGGGTACACATTATTGTGTATCATTATTTTATGCTTTAACTATTGAAAAATAGCAGATATACAAGCTCACAGCGCGGCACCGAGCTCGTAGATCTGCTATTTTTGAAAAATCGTGAAAATTAGAATTTTGTCCCGATTCTGCAAGTGTCTTTTGAATCCTTCAAAGGTTTTTTGAAAAACCTATGTTTCTATGTCAGCAAAGAAAAGGTCCTTTTCACTTAACTGGAGCTCAGTTAGTCTGTTCTTGAGAGACTACTATGTCAGTGGTTCTCAAACCTTTTCATGTGAAGGACCCCCAAAAGGCCACGGACCCCCATCTCAAAATATTTAGTTCCAGGGACCACCCAGAAGCAAAAATTTGAGTTACAAACGTTCGCTTTGAAAATACATATATTCAAAGATTTGCACACATTTTCACGACTTTTTCAAAAATAGCAGATCTACAAGCTCGCAGCGCGGCACTCGGTGCCGCACTGTGAGCTTGTATATCTGCTATTTTTCACTGGTTAAAGCATTCAATAATTCTAGGCCTAAATGGGTTTTAAATAGCCTATTCAAAGTCACTTTAAATAAAGCAATGTGTGTGCAGGGGCCAGAGGGAGAGAACTCACTCAACTCAGTCTCAGAGGCCCCTTTTCCAACCAAAAAAGAACGTTGGTTCTAGAACTGGTTCCTTTGATGCTTTCACAGAAAACTGGCGGCCAATTTTTGGTTCCAGTTCCGAACCAACTTTTAGGGTTCTGAACCAAATTCATTTTCAGTGGAAACTCTGAACTGGTTCAATATTAGGCTGGAACAAGAAACTGGAACCTGGTGGAAACGGGGCCAGAGTGTACAAACATAACCCTTTTTGCATGTACACCCTCCGAGTTACAAATGGATACATTAAAGGACAACTTTAGTTTTTTACATCAAGGGTTCATATTTTAGATTGTAATTAAAGAATATAAAAGATGATTGTTAAGATTATTTCATTTACTTCTTTCTATTGTTTTAGAGATTCTTATTTCAGTGGTTGGGGGCATGCGTACAAGTGACTAAATATGTAATTTTACACAGAATAAGCCCATTCCCAAGATACAACACAACCTTTCGTGGTTGGATGTGACGTATGGGGGCTAGAGGTGTTACTGTAAATAGCAATAAAGAAACTGCTAGCTTATTGTGTCTAAAAAGACATATTTAGCCACTTGTACGCATGCCCCCATGCGTACGCATGCCCCCATGCGTACGCATGCCCCACATTTTAGCACAGTAAACGCGATAAAACAATAGAACAGGGCAAATGAAAACATTTTAACACTCACTTTTTCTTTTCTCTAATTACAATCTAAAATATGAACCCAGGTTGTAAAAAAAAACAAAGTTGTCCTTTAAAAGAGCATTGCTTCAGAACTCTTCATAAACAGACGTCAGGGATATACGTATAATAAGTGGCAGTTTGCTTGTGAAGAAGGTCTTACTTTGGTACAGCCACACACATCTGGGCTCAGACTGCAAGCTGTAAAACACAAACAGTGGAACTTCTTCAGACACGTTCTCATAACAAATACACTCCTGCTACACCATCAACATGTGGAACGCCCTTCCACAAGCCCTAAAGGAGAGCAAATCCCTAGCCTCCTTCAAAAATGGTATTGAAAGTCACCTTCAGACAGCTGCTACCTGTGACTTGTAAATAGACTAAGCCCCCATGCCCCCCCCCCCCTTTTTCTTTTTTTCTGCCTTTGTATTTGATGTTATGCTTTTGAAATTTATTCTAGATAAAGTACTATGTTCTATCCGTCTGTCTTTCAATGTTATATGAGATACTTAAAGTGTGGTTCCTGTGGAAATAAGCCTCGGCTTTCTAGGATCTCCTTTTAGTTGACCTTGTACCAGTGATTTGTACTGTCATGAAACTGTACTTTTTTCTATTGCAAACTTCTAATAAATTCTTCAATCAATCAATCAAAAAACACTCTGGATATCAGCAGTGTTATATCCTTGCTGTCGGGGTGGAAACCTCACACACACGTACTGTACGTCCAAAACTGTTGCTTTTCAGAATTCAAATTCCAAAACAGCTCAAAACACTGCGTTTCGAGCTTATAAATCTGCTACTTTTTTTTTTCCTTTCTTTTTTTAAAGAGACACATAACAAATTCAAATACATGACAATGAAAATAAAAATATAAACTGCAATAAAATAACTTGAATGACACCACATACGAAAAACAAAAACAAAAAAAAAAACATCAACTTACAAAAAATAAAAACAAACAAAAATAGTACATGACACTAACACGACATAAAGATATTAAATAATTACTAAAATGAGCACGTATACCATTAACACCCACAGAGTTCTATGCCACAAGGCCGAACCAGTGTCTGCAGAGAGTGCAATTACCCCACTTCCGATTCCTCCATTAAGTGAGAAAGATCATTGCCCTTTACATACTGAATAATGTTCCCCCATATGTTCTCAAATAGCTCTTGTTTGTTTTTAAGAGTGTATGTGATTTTTCTTTCTAATGGAAGGCACAAAGACAGTTCCTTAAACCACTGAGCGATGCTAGGTTTCCCTGTCTTTTTCCATGAAAGGGCGATAACCCTTTTGGCTTGTAGGAACCCAAGATCCAGAAGTTTTATCTCGTTGTTTTTTATCCTATATTTTATCCTAAATCTGCTACTTTTTATGCGTGACACTGTAGTGTGCTCAAGCAGGGTGTTAATATGACAACAAAAAGAAAAAAGGGAAAACACACAAAAAAGTTAAAACATGAGAGAAGAGGTTTCTGCCCGAAGTATAACTTAACTTTACTAGTTTTGAAAATGCTTGACAATTTGGTTGACAATAAAAATGTTTGAAACGAAAAATAGAAGATACAAACTCACAGCGTGGCACCTGAACGTTTGTGCAAGTCTTTGAATATTTTGACCCGATTCGATATGTGTCTCTCTTCTAAATCCTTTTGAGCACCACTGACATGAAAACATAGGTTTTTTTGAAAAACCTATGTTTCCATGTCAGTGGTGCTCAAAAGCTTTTCATGTCAAGGACCCCCAAGATTATAGGTATTTGGCCACGGACCCTCATGTCAAAATATTTAGTTCCAGGGACCCCCAGAAGCAAAGATTTGAGTTACAAATGTTCGCTTTAAAAAAATACATATATTCAAAGATTCGCATTTTCACAACTTTTCAAAAATAGCAGATCTACAAGCTCGCTGCGCGACACTCGGTGTCGTGCTGTGAGCTTGTATATCTGCTATTTTTCAATAGCTAAAGTATAAAATATTTCCAGGTCTTAAAGGGTTAATCATGAATAATGATCTTGTGTTGTTTTCTTTCCCCCCCTATGCACACACGGTCCCAGAGCGCCACCTACCTGTTGGTGTTGGCAGAGAAGCAGATGGGCACCAGAGGGGCCAGTGAGTTGGGACCTCGAACCCATGTCAGGTTCATGCTGGCCAGGGAGCCTGCAGTACTGAGCTGTGACCTGAAGAGGGCAGGAGGGCCCACCACCGCAATCTCTGAGACACTGGCAGACAGAGAAAAATAAATAAAATTTGCAGTGGTGGGAAAAGTACTACATTTTTGGAGCGGTGAAAGCGCTCCCAATAGACAGGTATGTCCGTGGGTATGTCCGTGGGTGGGTGGCTGGGTGGCTGGCTGGCCGTGTCCGTAGCCTGGCAATACCTTGAGTGGCCACACACAACACACTAGTTAAAGGAGGGGCGCTGTTTTGTGCAGGCCAGGCACACTCACCACTCACTCACAGGCACAGTTTACAGTTTAGGCATTTAGCAACACACACAGGGTATAGCTGCTCAGATTCACCGCTCCACTTCGAACCGAGGTTTGATTTTTTACTCAATTAAACGTATAACAATGCTACAGTCCAGAATTCAAAATGCAGCCTTTGTAACATAACAAAAGCATTGGTGAGCTCCACACCAAATGCACAATGAGGTATAAAAAAGGGCTTAAATAGAAAAGTAGCCAAAAAGACAAACAAAGGCAGACATAGTCCACATAAAATCATATGTTCAGGCTTACACGTCAATGGTTTGTCACAAGATGTCACCCTCAGCAACTGTTGAAGGCCAGCACTATATGGACTACTAGGGCATTCACGAATAGTGATTTTTAGTAGGGTTGCGGTATCGGTACTCATGGTATCGGTACTCGCCCCGATACCGGCCTATTTTGCGGTATCGGTACTCGTCAGATACTGCTCACAAAGCGCCCGAGTACCCTGTGTGTTCCGCCACTTCGCCTTTCTCTCTCTTTCTTAAAGTATCAAAAGTAAAAATACAATATGTTTGAGCATAGCAGATCTAAAAGATCATGCACAGTACAGGAATTTCCATGGGCTAAACCTGAAAAAAAAAGTGAAATGTGTGGCAGTTGTGCCATGTTCTGGGAAAGCAATGCAATTTAATGTGTTATACAGCCAGAAAGTGTACTCGTATCGGTACTCGGTATCGGCGAGTACTCAAAATGAAGTACTCGTACTTGTACTCGGTCGGCAAAAAAGTGGTATCGGGACATCCCTAATTTTTAGTATTCGAATTATTCGACCTCAAAGTATTCGAATAGTATTCGACAGGACTGGCCAAACTGTCAAATATTAAGTAAGCAAGAGGCGAACATTGTGAAAATAGCAGATCTACATGCTCACAACGCCTCGCAACATGTAGATCTGCTATTTTCACAATATTTATCTGCGGAACAGAGTCACATTAAATGTAATACCTACAATTCCAAGTGCTTGTCAGGGTGGGGGTCCCCAGTTCAAATATGTTTATTTTGGGGGTCACGGCCTAAAAAGGTTTGAGAACCCCTGGTATTAACAAATTCATCCACCAGGGGCACTGACAACTCATTCTTATGACTTCCTATCTAGACAAGCATTATATACTATATATTTTTTAAAGGGGTATTCCACTGTCAAAAAAACTTTTGGTCATTTTATCATCTAATCAGGCTTTTATGAACACCCTGATCAGTTTTTAATTTGCTTGATTCGATATTTAGATATTTGATGTTATCAGGCCCTCCAGGCCCAGGGCCTCTCCACATACACACCCATTGTAACTTCAAACTCCATTTTAACCATGATAGATTAATTAAAAACACCCATTATTTTTTCTGGTGACTCATAATACACTCCTAATACGTGAGCAGGCCATGTTTGAAGTTACAATGGGTGTGTATGGGGAGGCCCCCTACAGGAGGAGAGCCTGGTAACATTTACATCAAATATCTAAATATTGAATGAAGAAAATTAAAATCTGTTCAGGGTGTTCATAAAAGCCTGACTAAACAATAAAATGACCAAAAGTTTTTTTGAAAGTGAAATATCCCTTTAAAGGTCCTACACCATGCATTTAAAAATAATTTATATAACACTGTTTGTGTCCCAAAAACGTTTTTGAAAAGGTTTGAGGCTAAATTACCACTCCTGAATACAGAGCCCCTGTGATTTCTGCCTGGCTTTCAGAGCATTTTCAGCTGCAGTACCACCTTGTCCTGAGTGGGAGGACTGCGCTATTGAGCCAGTTTTGGCCCCACACTCCTCCCCACCTCCTGCTCAGCAGGCCTGCCCACCCCTCCCCAACCCTCTCCCAGCTCCTCCTGCCTCCTTCTCAGGCCTTGTGACATCACAAATCTGACATTTCACAATCAGGACCGTTCTGAGACATGCTAACATAGATCTGCCCATAAACTGAGAAAGACACAATGGTCAGAAATAGGACTTTGTGAGGATAGAAGTTGCTGGTGGGACACCAAGAAAATACATAAAAATTGGAAAAACGAAAATTCATGGTGTAGTCCCTTTAAAGAGAAAACAATAATAAAAAAAAAAAAGAATATTCAACTTCGGTGAACAACGTCGAATAGTGACTTTGAGGGTGAATGCCCTAATATGGACCGAGGATCACTTGATGACTGACAGACTGAAGCGATAGATAATCTCCTGTTTCACTGACATATTCAGAACATGTTGGAAGGAATACCTCTCCAGCTGTGAGATGAAGAATAGAACATGAACAGAACATGTTGGAATACCTCTCCAGCTGTGAGATGAAGACTAGAACATGTGAACAGAACATAAACAGAACATGTTGGAAGGAATACCTCTCCAGCTGTGAGATGAAGAATAGAACATGTTAGAATACCTCTCCAGCTGTGAGATGAAGAATAGAACATGTTAGAATACCTCTCCAGCTGTGAGATGAAGACTAGAACATGTTAGAATACCTCTCCAGCTGTGAGATGAAGACTAGAACATGTTGGAATACCTCTCCAGCTGTGAGATGAAGACTAGAACATGTTGGAATACCTCTCCAGCTGTGAGATGAAGACTAGAACATGAACAGAACATGTTAGAATACCTCTCCAGCTGTGAGATGAAGCCCACGGTCAGGTCCACCTGCTCGTAGGGCAGGATGGGTAGCAGAGCGTTCTCCCTGGGGGTCTGGCTGGAGGCCACGGGCTCTGCACTGCACAGAGTGGACGACTGCTCCACTGAAACACAACACAAAGGACAACGTGAGGACGGACGGACGGACGGACGGACGGACTGTGTTCTCCTGACAAGGCCATGGTCCAGTACGTCTTGTCTCCTGGGGCAGGGGTCCTCAACCTGAGGGGGTCCCCACTCCCCACATAATTCTTTGGATAAGGGCACGACCTAAATTGGTCCCATCCTAATTTACAGTACACTTTAAGACAGAATAAGACATAATAAAGCCATAATAAGAAATAATGTGTTGGTAATTAGAACTAATATGTTGTATTAGACAGAAACAAAGACAGAATAGCAGAAAGAGCGGATACATTCTCTGGCACCGGCACCTGCCGACCGGCAGTTCGACTGTAGGTAGGACCGGCATCGCTGGTAACTGCCGCGGCAGCCACCACCGCACGGACCGGTCCGTGCGGCGGCCGCCGGTCCTACTGCCGGGACTGCCGGTCGAACTGCCAGTCCTATCGCCGGCGATGCAGTGCGACTGCCGTTCGAATTGCCGGTGCCAGAGAATGTATCCGCTCTTTCTGCTATTCTGTCGTTGTTTCTGTCTAATAAAACATATTATAGTTCTAATTACCAAAACATTATTTCTTATTATGGCTTTATTATTTCTTATTCTGTCTTAAAGTGTACTGTAAATTAGGATGGGACCAATAAATGCACCATTTACCATTTTAGAGGGAAAGAGGGAGAGAGAGACAGAGAGAGGGAAAGAGGGAGAGAGACAGACCCATGCAATAAACAGGCCAATGGCTACCGAAACCTGAAAATGCTACAAAGAGACACATTGTCAGCGCAACAACCCTCCATATATCATAATGAGAGAGAGAGAGAGAGACGTACCGGTCAGGGACAGATGTACGGGCACAGAGCTGAGAGAGAGAGAGAGACGTACCGGTCAGGGACAGATGTACGGGCACAGAGCTGAGAGAGAGAGAGAGACGTACCGGTCAGGGACAGATGTACGGGCACAGAGCTGAGAGAGAGAGAGAGACGTACCGGTCAGGGACAGATGTACGGGCACAGAGCTGAGAGAGAGAGAGAGACGTACCGGTCAGGGACAGATGTACGGGCACAGAGCTGAGAGAGAGAGAGACGTACCGGTCAGGGACAGATGTACGGGCACAGAGCTGAGAGAGAGAGAGACGTACCGGTCAGGGACAGATGTACGGGCACAGAGCTGAGAGAGAGAGAGACGTACCGGTCAGGGACAGATGTACGGGCACAGAGCTGAGAGAGAGAGAGAGAGACGTACCGGTCAGGGACAGATGTACGGGCACAGAGCTGAGAGAGAGAGAGAGACGTACCGGTCAGGGACAGATGTACGGGCACAGAGCTGAGAGAGAGAGAGAGAGACGTACCGGTCAGGGACAGATGTACGGGCCAGAGCTGAGAGAGAGAGAGAGAGACGTACCGGTCAGGGACAGATGTACGGGCACAGAGCTGAGAGAGAGAGAGAGACGTACCGGTCAGGGACAGATGTACGGGCACAGAGCTGAGAGAGAGAGAGAGACGTACCGGTCAGGGACAGATGTACAGGCACAGAGCTGAGAGAGAGAGAGAGACGTACCGGTCAGGGACAGATGTACGGGCACAGAGCTGAGAGAGAGAGAGACGTACCGGTCAGGGACAGATGTACGGGCACAGAGCTGAGAGAGAGAGAGAGACGTACCGGTCAGGGACAGATGTACGGGCACAGAGCTGAGAGAGAGAGAGACGTACCGGTCAGGGACAGATGTACGGGCACAGAGCTGAGAGAGAGAGAGACGTACCGGTCAGGGACAGATGTACGGGCACAGAGCTGAGAGAGAGAGAGACGTACCGGTCAGGGACAGATGTACGGGCACAGAGCTGAGGGCCTGGGTGTTCAGGAGGACGTAGGTCTTGGGAGCAGGATAGTGGTCCTCCACCATCACTACGATGGAGTAGTGACCCACCTCTCCATGGCCAGTGAACGTCACCATGCACTGTTCCTGCAGGCAGGAGGAGAAGAGAGGAACGCCTTTTAAACCCATTAAGACCTGAGCCTAAGGCCCATTCTAACAATGTTTTCTAAATTGGTTTTCTGAAAAGCGTATGTTTCTATATCAGTGGTGCTCAAACCTTTTTATTTTTATTTTTAAGATTTGTTTTGGGGCTTTTATGCCTTTGGTCAGTGTTTCCCAACCACTGTGCCTGGGGACCTTTGGTGTGCCCCTGAGAAGGGTCAAGTGTGCCCCTTGAAACTGCTTGAAAGCCAGTATTGTATTTATCATTCTAAAAATGATTTAAACTAGTGAAAACAGCCGATCTACAAGCACACAACGCCTCGTGGTGCGAGGCGTTGTGTGCTTGTAGATCTGCTGTTTTCACTACTGTTGTGCGACAGCCTTGTATGATGAAGCAGGGCTTTACTTTTGCGAAGAGACGTACACATTTGAAACTTGGAGATACAAGGTTTCTTCCCGACAGTGACGATAATTACACCCCCGTATTATGTTGGTGTGCCCATGCATGGATTCTTGGGACATGAAAAGTGTGCCCATGCAGAAAAAAAGGTTGAGACACACTGCCTTTATTGATAGGACAGTAGACTGACAGGTCTTTATTGATAGGACAGTAGACTGACAGGTCTTTATTGATAGGACAGTAGACTGACAGGTCTTTATTGATAGGACAGTAGACTGACAGGTCTTTATTGATAGGACAGTAGACTGACAGGTCTTTATTGATAGGACAGTAGACTGACAGGTCTTTATTGATAGGACAGTAGACTGACAGGTCTTTATTGATAGGACAGTAGACTGACAGGATATAGAGAGAGAGATGGGGAGCAACACGCAGCAAAGGTCGCCAGGACCAGGACTCAAACCCGCAACCCGCCACCAAGGTATCAGAGCCCACGCGCCCGGACCAGCAGACCAGGGGGCTCCCCGCTCAACTTTGTAATGTCAATGTATTTGACCGTGGACAGTGGGCAACCCCCCCATCTCAAAGTATTTTGTTCCAGGGACCCCCCAGAAACAAAGATTTGAGTTCTCCAAAGAGAAATGTGCACAAATTTTCACAATTTTCCAAAAATAGAATATCTACAAGCTACGTAGCACCGCATATCACCGCATGGGCGGTGATATAAGGAGTGCGTGAGGGCTATTAGCACCCAGTTATAGACAGTTCTCCCTCGTCTGAGACATCTCACTCATCCACATTCCTGCTACCTGGCATATTTTCACACCTTGCTCCTATAGAAATGCAAATGTTATGTAGGCACCCATTCGAATAGAGAAAAATCGAATCGGGAGCAAAAATATTTGCGCTGGGGGGGGATGCCCAGCGCAACACTTGTGGAACACTTCCTTTGTTTTGTTTTTAGTTTTGAGTCAAATTATTAATTTTATTTAGTAGCCGGGTAATAAGCGGGATAATGAATGGCTCCTTGGTGAATGACGATATACTGTATAACATCCCTTCAGCCTGATAACTCGTCGGTCTGTTATATATCGTCATTCACCGCGGAGCCATTCATTATCCCTTACAGAGCCAAGGGATGTGCAGTAGGTGTTGCAGATATTTGGTATTTGATACAGGTAGTTACAAAGCATTTTAACATTCATGGATGGTTTGATCAGCGAGCAACGACTGTAACTGTAAAAAGTCAAACAAATCCACAGGTTGTCATACTAACCTGGTCCAGTTCTATGAAGGTGTGTAGAGACTAACCTGGTCCAGCTCTATGAAGGTGTGTAGAGCACACTAACCTGGTCCAGCTCTATGAAGGTGTGTAGAGCACAGTTGTCACACTCTGCCGGGCGGGGGAAGCGGCAGCGCACCTTGTCTCCGTCAAGGTCCTTCACCTCCAGATGGAAGTGGTGCAGGCAGCCCTTACGGGCCCTGGACAGGTCATAGGTCATACAATACACACATCAGACCACACAATACAGTACCACCAACCAAGCAGTAACAGGGACATGCAGAGAGTGTTAGAGAGGCAGGGGCTGAAATTTCTAAAAGGGCCTTTTGGTGAAAATAGCAGACGCTCAGTGCGACGCGTTGTGAGCTTGAAAGTCTGCTATTTTTGGTGCTTGATAGCACACTGAACTAAGCATAATCATGTGAATACTGGAGATGTGGCATAACCGCATGGATTTCTGTGAGCAGCATTTCTAAGCTAGCATTGGACAAAGACTTTTTGGGAGGGGCATAGCTACAGGCTAATTCTCTTGAATGCTGCCTTCAGGTATGGCATGGAAAGAGGGGGCATTTGCATTGCTTTCACCATAGTGAAAACTGCATTCATGGTCTGGAGAGAGCACTTTTTACAGGCGGATAAAAGTCTTTGATGTCTATGTGTGTACGTGCCTGGTCCTCTACGGGCACTGGACAGGTCAATACACACATCAAACCACATTATACAGTCCGGGGGATGGCAACCTTTTTCATGTGAAGTGCCATGTTTTCGTTTTCTTCATAGTCAGCGTGCCATATCAACATTACGTTTAATTAAAAACGTGCAATTTTGGGGAATTGAAATTGCAAGTGTGGTTACTGATCCACTGGGGGGGGGGAAAGCGTACTGTTCCTGATTAATTCAGTCTTACCAGGCATTTACATATTACATATTGTGATGTCTCGTGAAGCTTGACCAATCCTGGCTGATTGGACATCATATTGAGTCAGAAGAGGGACAGAAAAAGTCCACTGAACTCATTGGACTTTTGGGGTTGCAGAAAAGTTCAATGAAAGCAGCTTTACTTTAAGGTCAGTGGTTCTCAAACTGTTCAGGCCGCAAGGCCTTGCAAGGCGAGGCGTTGTGAGCATGTAGATCTGCTATTTTCACAATTTCTGCCCCTAATATTTGACAATTTGACCAATGTGTCATTTTAGAGGTATTCAAAAGTCCTTAAATTGTCACTTTAGAAATGTGCAGATACCCTCTATACACCTAAACTTTATGTTGGTTTGTTTACTGTTGAGTGAGAAAACAATGTTGCACATTAAGTTAACAGTTTTACTGCCAGATGTTATTATTTATTTATTGGGTCTTGTGCCAGCAAAAGCACCTTACCTTTGCGACATTATAGACAAATATGTATTCCTTTTTTTTATTATTATTATTTTCTTTTCTCGTTAAATAGATGTACTTTGGCTATACTAGCAGTAGAGGGCAGCCTCATGCAAGAATTAATGTGAAATGGCCGCGATAGGCTCCCATCCGTCCAGGCCACTGGATCGCTACAGAGCAATAGATCCAGCTATAATAACAAGGAAGTGATTTATTACTCCATTGATGCTAACGTCCAGTGGGTTTTTGAGAGCACTTTTACGGGAGATGTGTTAACGGTACACACGCGCGCGACCCCACATCAAAACAAGGTACAAAAGAACGAGCCAAAGAACGTACTATTGGCGGTGCACCGCCGTGAAAAATGGGGCGAACGGGAACGTTCAAAGCGGTAAAAGAGTTAATCATCTGGGGACCCCCAGACATAATTTGGGGACCCCCCTGGGGTCCCGACCCACAGGTTGAGAACCACTGCTTTAGGTGACATAAAGGTTTACAGGAAACTTTAGGACTAGAACAATAGTGTGGTTGCCTATAGCAACCACACTAACTACTAAACCCCATAAAAGAACTACTGCCTTAAATGTGTCGAACCGGAAGTACAGGAAGTTGTCCAGCAGCAGCTTACTGGAACTTCCTGCTGTCCTGTATTTCTGGGTCAGAAGCCCTGTACTTCTGTGTGGACACTTTAGTCTCTTGTAGAGCCTGATAATTCAATGCATCCCCCATACCCTAACCCGTAAAGATCAGGGGTGCAACAGTTAATAGAACCAATAAAACCCTAAAATAGCAGATCTACAAGCTGGCAATGCATGAGCTTCTTTTACAGTAGCTATGTTTGTTTGCGACAATGTTGTACATACAGGTACATAGTATAAAATAAGGATTAAGTCAGATCAGACATATAGACTTTTAGTCAATTCCAAAAAATAATTTGCGTTGTTTTCCTGTCGACCTATAGAAACCGTTTTTCCATTAACAAAATGGATAGAACAGCCACTAAGAAGATAATCTCTCAAAAACAGACTCTCTGATGCTACGCGACAGAATGAAAAGGAACAAAACAGAGAGGGCGTTCCCTTTTATTTGACGATGGTTAGCCAGATTGCTAAGAAGGTAGTCTCGCGTGGCCAGACTGTTGCCTCCGCGATTTGGGCAAATGCTCCCGGCATACAGTCTGGCAAACCGGAATAGAACTGATGAGTGCGAGATAAAGCGGATGTGACGCAACCGCTCCCTTGGTGCAGCAGCAAAAACAAGTCCTACTGGAAGCGTTGTCTCCTTTCAACATTTCTGGGGGCGTTATTTCGTCTTTTTCTGGTGTTGTTGGTGTTACTTCCATGTTGTTTTCAAACGTTTTCTTAAACTATACACCCATAAGAAGAATATGCCACTCGAATTTGTCTGAGCTATTGTGTTTCTGTTATGTTACCAATGGGACTACAGTTCAGTGCAGCACTGGCTACTTCCGATACTCGCCATTCGGGAGCTGCCGTTCCAGACTCTATATAGCATTAGGAGATTGTGGAATAGTTGTCTGGCTACGCGAGACTACTAAGAAGGTGATTGTATCATGTTAATGTGTGTGTTACCTCAGAGGAGGGGGCAGGGCCACATAAGAAGGTGATGGTATCATGTTAATGTGTGTGTTACCTCAGAGGAGGGGGCAGGGCCACATAAGAAGGTGATTGTATCATGTTAATGTGTGTGTTACCTCAGAGGAGGGGGCAGGGCCACATAAGAAGGTGATTGTATCATGTTAATGTGTGTGTTACCTCAGAGGAGGGGGCAGGGCCACATAAGAAGGTGATTGTATCATGTTAATGTGTGTGTTACCTCAGAGGAGGGGGCAGGGCCACATAAGAAGGTGATGGTATCATGTTAATGTGTGTGTTACTGTTACCTCAGAGGAGGGGGCAGGGCCACATAAGAAGGTGATGGTATCATGTTAATGTGTGTGTTACCTCAGAGGAGGGGGCAGGGCCACATAAGAAGGTGATTGTATCATGTTAATGTGTGTGTTACCTCAGAGGAGGGGGCAGGGCCACATAAGAAGGTGATTGTATCATGTTAATGTGTGTGTTACCTCAGAGGAGGGGGCAGGGCCACATAAGAAGGTGATGGTATCATGTTAATGTGTGTGTTACCTCAGAGGAGGGGGCAGGGCCACATAAGAAGGTGATGGTATCATGTTAATGTGTGTGTTACCTCAGAGGAGGGGGCAGGGCCACATAAGAAGGTGATGGTATCATGTTAATGTGTGTGTTACCTCAGAGGAGGGGGCAGGGCCACATAAGAAGGTGATGGTATCATGTTAATGTGTGTGTTACCTCAGAGGAGGGGGCAGGGCCACATAAGAAGGTGATTGTATCATGTTAATGTGTGTTACTGTTACCTCAGAGGAGGGGGCAGGGCCACATAAGGCGGTTGGTTGAGTCTTCCATTATTAGGCCGGACGGTGGGCGTGGCCTTCACTGACACATAAAATGTCACACTGGACCTGTTCCCATAAAAAACACAACAACACATGATGAAATGATGTCATTTAAACTCTTAAAGTGTTTTCATCTGAAGTAGTCTAACTAAACCAGGGGTGGGCAACTTTGATGATGGCGAGGGCCACTATATTTCCACCTTCACTCCAGAGGGCCACATTGCATGTTGCTACGTCCTACTTTGTCATTCTAGTATCTCATACAAAAGAAGCAAAAAATAGCAGATCTACAAGCTCAAAACGCATCGCGCTGCGATGCGTTTTGAGCTTGTAGATCGGCTATTTTTTGCTTATTTTGAATTGGAATCCTGAATAATTTTGTTGTTAATTTGAATTGGAATCCTGAAATGTACTGTAACATTTTGATTTAAATACTCATGTTAACTTAAATACAAATACATTGGACATTGGACATTTCTAGTCATTAAGCTACTAATATAGACTGACGGTATTAAAGCAGGTCATGTTTGGGATTATAACAGCTGAAATCAATAATATATCAGTATTAACCTGCGGGCCGCATTAAGTGAAGGCAGGGGCCGCATGTGGCCCCCGGGCCACCAGTTGCCCATGTATGCACTAAACAGATCACATCAAATTAATTAAAGGAATAGTTCACCGCCAAAATGGGTTTTTCGATTACTCACCCCATGGAGACCTTTCTTTTTTAGTTTTTGTCGCATTCCTAAGCCAATGATTTGATGACCACCAGTGAATTCGGTAGGGTCTTTAGTATTATTATCAAATTATTGGCTCAGGACAAAAACTAAAAAAATATCCAAAAAAGGTTATTTTGGGGGTGAACTGTCCCTTTAATGATATGATATAGTGATATGATATAGTATTTTATTGTCAGTTCACACTGAAATGTGTCTTACGACACAGCAGCCATGTATTCAAAACATATATACTAACATTTCTAACACATCAAGGCATACATACATTTGCAACACATCATCAAGGCATAAGTGACGCGCTGAGTCGCGGTGCAGCCCCTGTACCAGCGCACCTGAAAAGGTCCTGTTTTATGCAACTATCTGGAGCAAACTCTTATTTCTCTTAAAACACAACTGAAGACCTGTCTGTTCTCCATCGCCTTTGATTGAATTACTTTTATTTTTCTTCTACACTGTAATTGTACCGGTATCTATTACTTCTTTCTTCTTTTGTTTTATGCATCATAATGTCATTTTATAAGTGTAATATTGTGTTTCCTTTGCTTGCTGTTCTGTGTAAAGTACATTGGATTGGCTTGTTGTTGACAATCTTGACATGTGCTGTACGAATAAAACTGCCTTGACTTGCCTGTTCAGACTGGCAGCCCAAATCCAACCTGAATCACATTTTCAATCCAGATTGTAGTGGGATTGGTTTTATGCAGTCTGAACAAGGCTCATTGAAACCGATTCATAATCTTATTTGCAATAAGTAGACCGCATAAAAACAATGCGACTCCAATCAGGAAATAGGCCACAAAATCAGATGTTTTGGCTGGATTTGGGCTGCCAGCCTAAACAGAGCTTGTTCTACTGTTTCCTGTACGTACAGCATTGCATACATATTATTGCAGTGGTTCTCAAAGTGAGGTCCAGGGGCCAGCGAGGGACCCTCTGAGTTACTTGAGGAGTGGGCAAGTATTTATGTAACTCTGAGAGTTACATAAATACTGAGGATTTTACGGTGTAGATTGGGGTTCCCAGAGATAAGAACCGTATCAAATGGGGATCCCTGGGCCCTAATGCATATGGAGATCATTGAGATATCAAAGGGTTGAGGGAATCGCTGCTCTAGTTTAGATGATGACAGTATGTGATTGGTAGATGATGACAGTATGTGATTGGTACCCAGTGTTGATTTAGCTTAGATGATGACAATATGTGATTGGTACCCAGTGTTGATTTAGTTTAGATGATGACAGTATGTGATTTGTACCCAGTGTTGATTTAGTTTAGATGATGACAGTATGTGATTGGTACCCAGTGTTGATTTAGTTTAGATGATGACAGTATGTGATTTTGGTACCCAGTGTTGATTTAGTCGACAAAAAACTATGACGAAAAATGTTTGTCGACTGCGTTTTTTTCACTGACGAAAACTAAATAAAAAGTAAGCTGTGATGACTAAAACTGAGACTAGAGAATTTCATCAACAAAATAAAAACTAGACTAAAACGTTAGGGAGGGACTAGTGGAGAAGAGAGTCATTTTATGTTTGGTTGCTCTCAGGTGTTGTGTGCTGAAAATAGCAGATTGTTGTAGATTGGCTACTTTCAGCACAAAACCAAGTGTAAAATCAGTCATTACGATGCCATCAAGGCCTGCTAGAATACATTTCAGTTGACTAAATCAACTGTAGATTTAGTCGCCTAAAATCTTATGACGTTTAGTCGACTAAAATTAGTCTAAAACTAAAACTTTTCAGGTGACTAAATTATGACTAAAACTTAAATGACATTTTATTCAAAAGACTACGACTAAAACTCAAAATCAAAATGTGCTGTAAAAAACAACAGTGTTGGTACCCCAGGGTGACGGTGGCGCTGTAGTGGCTGGGAACAGTCTTGTGCCACTGACGGACACACCACCCCGGGGAGGGCTGGGCGCCAGACAGAAGTAGGGAGGTAGGGTAGACCGTACAGCTCTCTCCAGATGCACACGCCCCTGACAGGTCCGGGCACGGAGCGGGGGCCACCACGGTGAAATGGGCCCTCACCTGCAACCACAGGTTAACATGTCAAACACTACATTATTATCTCAGCATGACAATAATACTATTAATAAAGCACAAAGCAGGTATTGTATCTAAAAGGGTTCATATTTTAGATTGTAATTAAAGAATATAAAAGATGAGTGTTAAAATTATTTCATTTACTTCTTTCTATTGTTTTAGAGATTCTTATTTCAGTGGTTGGGGGCATGCATACAAGTGGCTAAATATGTCATTTTACACAGAATAAGCTCATTCCCAAGATACAACGCAACCTTTTTATGGTTGGATGTGACTTATGGGGGCTAGAAGTGTTACTGTAAATAGCAATGAAGAAACTGCCGGCTTATTGTGTCTAAAAAGACATATTTAGCCACTTGTACGCATGCCCCCATGCGTACGCATGCCCCACATTTTAGCACGGTAAACGCGATGAAACAATAGAACGAAGCAAATGAAAACATTTTAACACTCACTTTTTCTTTTCTCTATTGACAATCTAAAATATGAACCCTTGTTGTAAAAAAACAAAGTTGTCCTTCAAACGATTTAACAAGTTCACAAGGGATTATAAAAGTCCCATGTTTCCCGTGCGTGCGTGCGTGCGTGCGTGCGTGCGTGCGTGTGTGTGTGTGTGTGTGCGCGTGTGCGTGCGTGCGTGCGTGCGTGTGAGTGTGCGTGTGCGTGCGTGTGAGTGTGCGTGTGTGTGTGTGTGAACTACTCCACTATCAGGGCCGGAAAAAGCTGACATATGTTTCATATTATATTTTGAAATATTGAATTTTAATTCTTTAACAGGAGTCAATTGTGACCATAACCAAATTGAAGAAATGTCATACTGCAGATGACTGGCCACATGGAGCTTGAGATCCAAATGGAAACCATGCCATTATTAGACCTGTCTTATATCAGGGGTCTTCAACAGGGGGTCCGGGACCCCTAGGGGGTCATCAGGGTTACTACAGGGGGTCCTCCAAATCTTTGAGTGATAGAAGCTTTTTTTCTCCTTTTTTATATTAACCACTTGAACCCTAGTGTCCATATTCTGAGAACTTTAGCCAAAAATAGCAGATCTACAAGCTCACAACGCCTCGCGCTGCGAGGCGTTGTGAGCTTGTAGATCGGCTATTTTTGGCAAAGAGGTTTGGTGTAGAGGGGGAAAAGAGCAGACTAAATACAGAGCGAAAGGTGAAGTTTATTAAGTAGTGACGTTTCAAGTGGTTAAATATCTGAAAACACAAATTGACATGAATCCAAAATACACTGATGATTGTGCTGTCAAACAATGAAACTATATGGAATCTATGAACAGGTTGGGGGGGTCCCTCTCTCTCTCTCAACTAAGGGGTCCTTGGCCTGAAAACGTTGAAGACACCTGTCTTATAGATTGTTATACAATGTTTACTTCATAATATATACTAAAAAGGATTTAGAGCACGGTTTCTCAAACTTTCACATTTCACGGCCTCCCCTTAACTCTGACAGTGTACAAATGGAACCAAATGGACCCGTTAGGGTTCATTTGGTTCCATTGTGTACACTGCCAGAGTTACAGACTTGTATGGGTAAATTTAGACCCCACCCCTAAAGTAACCCACAGAGTTCCTGGAATCCACTTTGAGAAACAGTGATTTAGATATATCAGGCGTAGACACCAAGGCTTGCCCACCTGCCCCCGGCAGGTAAATAAAACTTAAGGGCAGGTGAAGTTTGCTTTCAGGTACGTTGCCCGACCGGGCAAGTGCTCATTTGGGCGGGGAGGCAACCGAGATATGTAAACACAACAGGAGATATCTGTCTGAACCAGGGGCATAGTTCCGCCGATTTAAAATGATTCCAATACGGAACTAAAACTTCCTATGATTGGCCGCTAGTTGCGCTGTTTCCCCCCCCGGCCGATCGCAAAAAGAATTGTTCTCCAATGGACCCCATTAATTTTCCCCTTTCGTTTTCTAACCTTAATTAACATTTTCATAAATACTTTATGGTTCCTATCGCTAGTTAAAAATTGCCTTTCAATCACGATGATATGCGTTTTGTGAAAATAAGGTCCCATTTATGTTCAAATTGATGATAAAGTTGCGGGGGGCGTGGCCAACTAAACTGATACCAGCCGGCTGTGTTCTTCTTCGTGTGCTGTATTTCGGGAGGCTCCGACCACATTCTCCCATGTATCTCTGCGGTTGCACGTGACCGTTGGCAGCCAATAGCATCCTCTGGTGCTTTTACAATCTATGATGGCGACGCTCAAAATGCGTCATATGCGCTGCATAGAAACCAATGGCTTCGCTTTGTCCATATATTTTACAGTCTATGGTCTAAACACCTCTGTTTTCTGGTCTGTGGAATGTAAAATAAGAGCACTGTTTACCTATAATGTGCTGTTTTTACTGTTGCTACACCTGAAAATATATAATAAGTGTGAAACCATAGACATATTCAATCATAGCTACCGGTATGTAGGTTGTGTTATTTGGATTTGGAGGTATTGAGGTATGACATATCTTTTCGCAAAGCCCCAGAAAGTAAAGAAATATGTGTTAGATTGAACGGTAATTAAAATCTTTACATTTTATAATGGATGATTCACTTTTCGGGCAAGTGGGCATGACCTTTGGGCAAGTAGAACATGATCTGTACTTGCCCAGCGGGCAAGTGCCTCTGAGACCTTAGTGTCAACCCCTGTAATATTATTAAAGCTCTACTCACAGTTTGTCCTTGAGTGCTGTCCAGGGGAACAACATGGACCACTGCCCCCATGGAAGAGCCTTCACAGGCGGGTTGCAACAGAGCCAGAGCCAGTAGGCCCCACACCAGCACCACGGGGACCATCTCTGCTCTCCACTCAGGCTGCTAGGACTGTGGAGGTAGGCTTTGTGTCCTCTGGGAATACATGGGTGGCAATTACACATCATATTAAAAATAAAATAAAAACACTATATTCCTTCCTTCCCGGTTGTGATTCTGATAACCATAACTTGTGTATTTTACTTTTATTTGTTACAAAAAAGTGTTCCTAGGCTAGAACCTAGGAGTCCTCTACAGCAGCGGTTCTCAACCTGTGGGTCGGGACCCCCAAGGGGGTCCCCAAATTATTTTGGGGGGTCCTCAGATGATTAACTTAATGTGAAACATTGTTTTCTAATCAACAGTAAACAAACCAACATGAAGTTTAAGTGTATAGACAGAGGGTACACATTTCTAAAGTGACAATTTAAAGACTTTTTAATACCCCTAAAATGACGAATTAAACATTGGCCAATTTGTCAAATATTAGAGGCTGAAATTGTGAAAATAGCAGATCTACATGCTCACAACGCCTCGCAATGCGAGGCGTTGTGAGCATGTAGATCAGCTATTTTCACAATAGAACTCCTCAAATCTTAGTTCTTGTCAGGGTGGGGGTACAGATAATGATAATTGAGCAAAACGGGTTCCTTTTGAAATGTTTAAAGTAGTATCTTTGTGCTTGCTGCTGATAAGTACAGGGTTTGTTCATTGATCAGCTAAGGTTAGAGAGTCCGCCCTGAGACTGGGAGGTAGGGGTTCCATCCCCAGACGGATCGTACCAAGAAGAATGGGACCCAATGCCTCCCTGCTGGGCACTCAGCATCAAGGGTTGGATTGGGGGTAAGTCCCTGCGACATACTAGTGTCATGTCCAGGGGGTGTACTGGTGCATCAAGCTGCCTCACAGCTCACGCTACAGAAACAGGAGATAGGCTCCTGCTCTATGGGCCTCATGGCTCGGCAAGGCTTACTTATTATTGATCTTTACGTGCTGACTTTAATCTTAAACGAAAGGACAATTCAAAAAAGATTACATGAACGACCTATTTATGTATTTTTGCACTTTCTGTCCGGTGGGTCGAACAGCGTCGGCAGGTTAGATAATCACCCGTGAGCGTCGGCAGGTTGGACAATCACCCGCGTCACGGTTACTGAGGTTAGGTTTAGGGTTAGGGTTAGGTTTAGGCATAGTTTTACTGAGGTTAGGGTTAAGGGTTAGGTTTTGGTGGTCGATCCAAAGGGTGTTGGACCTAATGACATTTGGTCATTTTATTTCTAATCAGCATGCCCACTGTGTGGAGTGTGCAGCAGTAAACTGTAGGTATATAAGCGAATGACCATTGTAAATAAAGGACTTTATGGACAGGAACATTATGTATTTTGCAATACAAAACATCCATATCGTCGGTGTCGGGTGGAAACCTTATATGTCCAAAACCTTTCGTTTTGTATTTTTTCTTTTAAAAATGAACTAAACTAGTGAAAACAGCAGATCTACAAGCACACAACGCCTCGCACCGCGAGGCGTTGTGTGCTTGTAGATCGGCTCTTTGCCTTGTATGATGAAGCAGGGCTTTGCTTGGTGAAAAAACATACAAACTTGAAACTATTGGAGATACGAGGTTTCTGCCCGACAGTGACGATATGATTGAGGTCATGTCTACATATACTACTTAAGGATACAAAACGTTAAGCTGTAGAGCTTTGAATGATAAGGTTTTTAATGGGCTGTGTGGCCCATGTGTTGAAGTTAAACACATACAATTAAAAGAATAACCAGTGCATTTCACCTGCGTCGATTTAGAAGAGCAGAAACCTATCCCAAAACAAACTATTTGAACTAATTAACATGGTATTATTTAGTTGACCAACAACATTCTCTTCACCCATTATTGCGTCTTATTTTATGCTTTAACTATTGAAAAATAGCAGATATAGGCTACAAGTGAACATTTGAATTTTGACATGATTCTATAAGCGTCTCTTGAATCCTTCTAAGGTTTTTTGAAAAACCTATGTTTCTATGTCAGTGGTTCTCAAACCTTTTCTTGTCAAGTACCCCCAAAATTACATGTATTCAGTTCCAAAATATTTTGTTCCAGGGACCACCCAGAAGCAAAATTTGGGTTACAAACGTTCGCTTTAAAATATACATATATTCAAAGATTTGCACACATTTTCACAACTCTTTTCAAAAATAGCAGGTCTACAAGCTCGCAGCACGGCACTCGGTGACGCACTGTGAGCTTGTACATCTGCTATTTTTCAATAGTTAAAGCATTAAACAATTCTAGGCCTAAATGGGTTAAAATAAAAAGATCCCAACTGGTCAGTTCTGCTTGTTTTTGAGCCAACTGTTCCAGTCCTCACACGATCTGCGACACTCACAGCTTAGCTCTTATGCTTCCACATGTACTCAAAGCCTTTGATGAAAGCCAGAAACCAAAGAGGCGCAATACAGAAGTGAAATATTACCACACATACCTTTACTTCCCGTTGTCAAGTTGGCCACCAAAATATCTTAAATCCCAATTAATCCCAGATTGGCTTACTGGAAGTGTTCCTAACTTCCTTTTCAACACACCACTGACTGACTGACTGACAGGCCAGACCACATATTCGGTGGGTGGAGTTTCACTTAATTATGGCAGGTATTAGAATGGCGTTAGACTGGCTCGACCACAGCCACGGGGAGGTACAGTAGGTATGATAATTATAGGTCAAATTACACAAAAGGGAGGATTAACACTGTCTTGGAGAATTATGACGCATTAAGAGATTTAGATCAGCTATAAAAAATACAAATCTTGACTTGAATGTAAAAATTGTGGAATGTCTTGGTAACATTTTAACACCACAAATCTGTTTTTCTTTTTCAGATGGGTGTCCGCAACCAAAAACCATGTTCATTTGGGGGTCAGTCCTGACATGAAACTGTTGGAGAACCGGTTTAAACATTAGGAGCCCAAATGAGCTGCTACACTTACTGTACAGTAGGAAAGCAGGCGCAAAACCACCACAGCCACCAGTATCAAACATATAATTTTCCAAATGTCTGTCTGTCTGTCTGTCTGTCTGTCTGTCTGTCTGAGTGAGTGACTGTCTGAGTGAGTGTCTGTCTGTCACAGCGTTTCTCCTCAGTGGCTGGAGCAATTGATCTGAAATCGCATCACCATTAGCATATGAACAAACCTGACATAACTGTGAAGCCCGTTTGTCACTTTCACAAATCATATGCTGTATATTAGCAGTATATTATGGTGTATCTACTATCTATTCTGCATCTAGCTTGAGGCATATCTATTCTGCATCTAGCATGAGGCAACATGTTTAACCAGCTCTGTGTGTGTGTGTGTGTGTGTGTGTGTGTGTGTGTGTGTGTGTGTGTGTGTAGGCGGGCGGGGGGGGGGGGGGGGGGGGGGGGGGTGGGGGGGGTCGGTTGTCTGGCCCTGTTACAGATTTTGTCCAAAAATCATGCAGATCGGTACACAGTATCTCTGTAGCCATTAAACGAAACGGGTATTTCTTACATTGATGCTCCTACATATTATCATGCAAGCACCAGTTAAAGTTACTTTCCATCTCTCATATACTGTATGCACAGTGCACATCCCATAACCCACACACTGCACATCATTTCGGAGCTCATATCTTTGAACGAGTAAGGGCTAGTTTACAAGAGACTTTACAGAAAAACAAGCGCATGGTCGCTTATAATAAGCAGACACTGATCAGAACTGCAGATGCACTTCCCACATTTTTATCACCCAGTCTGAAAACTACACGTCACCCCCTTGTACTGCTTTCCTTCAGTGGTGGAAAAAATAACTAAATGTTAGTAAAAGTAGGCCTACTGCAGTGTAGAAATACTCTGTTCCAATAGTATCAGTACTGCAGAGTAGAAATACTCTGTTCCAATAGTATCAGTACTGCAGAGTAGAAATACTCTGTTCCAATACGTCAGGAACACAAAATGTACTTGAGTAAAAGTACAAAAGTATTGGTATCAAAATGTAATTAAAGTACCAAAAGTAAAAGTATGCAGAATGTCCCGTTTCAAGTTTTCAAATGCATAAAAAACATTTTGAAAATAGCAGAGCTACAAGCTTGTAGATCAGTGAAAATAGCAGAGCAACAAGCTTGTAGATCAGCCATTTTCAAATGGCATAAATATATCTAATATCTATATAGGCTGGATTAATGTTTTGTAATGATTTAAACCTACAAAGTACCTTATAACAAATGTTTTCATATAATAGTGGAGTAAAAGTAAAATATTGTCCTCTGATGTTGCACCTCCACCAAAGTACCTATGAGTGCTTTTTCTTCCGATCACCAAAAGAAGTCTGGGTTTCCGAGGCTACTATGAGTGTGGATTCCCCATTTCACCAATGCATTTCAATGAGAATGGAGCGGTTTCGTGCCAGTAGAGGATTTCTGAAAAAAAATAAAAAAAAATACAAAATAAAAAATAAAAGCTCCATTCTCATTGAAACGCATTGGCGGAATTAGCCTTATTCACGGCCCGCCCACTCAGCATCCCCCGGGCGCTGAAGTCACATTTTGAAGGGGAAAATCCTACTATAGCCTATAGAGTTAACACAGAAATCGCAAATTTAATGCAATGTCCGAATAGTAAAGTATAAAATAAGGCTAGCATGATCAAGAACACAAGATAGTAAAAGGCACAAAGCATTATAATTTACTTTGCCGTTCGAAATAATGATTTGTTGGCTTTAAGACCAGCTAATTCTGTTATAGTTTCCCCTTCTAAATTGATGTCAGCATCCGGGGGATGCTGAGAAATTTGGCCGTGAATAAGGCTTATGGGGAATAAACTCTCATAGGTACTTTGGTGTAGCCTAGTAAACGACCAACTTCCGTTCTCCAGTACTGGAGTATTTCCAATTTTCAGTAAAGTACCACTTACCACTCATTACCACTGATGTCACATTTTCTGATACATGCTAGTTACAGTATACTATGTAGATGCACATTTGTTCTCTATTGCTTTTAATTGTACATAGCTCTGATCTGCTCATATCCCTTGCTTTTGTAAATGTATTCACCTTGTTGTCTGCAATAATGATGTATTGCATTGTTTTGTTTTTAATTGTTGTTCAGCACTTTGGTCAGCATTGCTGTTGTAAACGTGCTATATAAATAAAGGTTGATAAAGGTTGGTGATGTTGGTTTATTTGTCCACTTGTCTTTGCAATTTAGTCCTTGACGATTAAAGTACAGAATAATGTTTAGACCAGGGGCATAGTTCCGCCCATTTAAAACAAATCCAATACGGAACTAAAACCTCCTATGTTTGGCTGCTAGTTGCGCTGTTTCTGACCCCATTCGTTTTCCCCTTTGATTTTCTAACCATAATAAACGTTGTCATAAATACTTTATGGTTCCTGTCGCTAGTGAAAAACTCCCTTTCAATCACCTTGATATGCGTTTTGAGCAAATATGGTCCCATTTATGTTAAACTTGATGATACATTTGCGGGGGGAGTGCCAACTAAGCTGATACCAGCCGATACCAGCCGGCTGTGTTCTTCTTCGTGTGCTGTATTTCGGGAGGCTCCGACCACATTCTCCCATGTATCCCTGCGGTTCCACGTGACCGTTGGCAGCCAATAGCATTCCTTATGATTCCTGGGGTACCTTTCAAACAATGATGGCGACACCCATACAAGGGGCAAAAAAAACCTCATTTCCGCAGCATAGAAAGCAATGGCTTCGCACCGTCCATATTTTTCTACAGTCTATGGTTTAGACAGCTTGTCATTTAGACATGCTAGGTTTGATGTTTACCCGTCTAGGTTTGATGTTTACCTGTCTCTTTACAGTATTATGTGAGTATTTACCTTGTTTTATACTAGAGTTCATGCCAAGGCATTTGATAAATCCCTGAAACTGAAACATGGTCCATTTCAAAATGAAATAATCATAAGACTTTGAATGCTTTTCTTGCCCCTATAACAAGGAACGTAAAAAACGAAACAACAAATTCAATTTTCTGAGGAAAAGGTTTAATTATGGAATCAATAAAGCGCAATAAAATATTTTAAGGAATGTTGTAATCTCTTTTTTTTTCGCCAAGTCTTGGTCACATAATGTTGTTAAACAACTCCTGGTCCTCTAGTTAGCAGTCACGTGACACCATTACACCCCAGTAGACTGGGCCCACTCTCATTTCATCAAGTCAGATTTCAATTTTTTAACAATGTATTTCAGCATCTGAGCATCTTAGCATTGAATCGCCATACTATTAACCACTAAAGTACAAACAGTACAAACCCTATATACACACACACTTGACTGGAGTCCCCCAAGGCTCAGTACTAGGCCCCCCTCCTGTTTCTTTACTCTACACTAAAGTATCTTCGACCTAAAGAGCCGATCTGAACAGGGAGGGTTGTGGTTAAAAAAAAAGGAAATGTGAGTCAGTCCCAGTCTAGAGGGGTGAGGAGGAGGAGGGCTTCCAGTCCCACCAAGAAGATGATGGTATTAAAGAAGACCCCAGCGGTCCAGAGATCCCACCTTCCCCCCAGGCAGCCTGAAGACCTTCCTCTCCTGATGACGTCCAGGTGACTGACGGATCAACCAGCATTACTTGCCGTTCTTCACGTTAAGCATCTTCTCCTGCCGGGACACAAGAGGCCAAACGTTGGCACAACTTTTTTTACACAAAAACGGCATTGGCATCATCATCATCATAGTCCTAGGTCAGTGGTTTGGGGTTTTCCAAATCAGTGAACATCATAATGATATGAGGATAATCTCATTAAATCTTACTACATTGTGTTTGACTGATTAAATGTGTGAGCTTGTAGATTGTCTATTTTCACATTCACATGCAACCAAGCGTGAAATCGCCATAAAGGCCTGCTAAAATACATTTGTCAACAACAAAATCTGTAGATTGAAAAGTCGACTAAATATAAGATTCTAGTCGACTTTTCAGACGACTAAAATATGACGCAGGGATTGACACTAACGGTTGCCCGACTGCCCGGGGCAGGTAAAAAAAAAAAACCTTGGGCAGGTGAAGTTTGCTACTGGGTTGCCCGACTGGGCAAGTGCACATTTTGTGCAAGTGGCCAAGACCTGAGGGCAAGTAGAACATGACCTGTACTTGCCCGACGGGCAAGTGCCACGGAGACCTTAGTGTCAACCCCTGTGACGAAAACCGATTTATTCCAAAGACTGACTAAAACTAAAATCACATTTTTGCTAGGGCTGTCACAATTATTACATAATTGTCTAATCGTGATTATTTGACATTATCGCAATTATTTTGTCATAATCGTCATAATCGCGAATGTTGAAAAATCTCAGAAATAGTGGAAACGCGTCGCGATGAGCTTGTAGAACGGCTATTTCCACTATCAATGTTATTTTTTAAGTAGTAAGTTGTCAAATATGTCAGTAATTTATTTGTGTGTTTAGGTTATGTGTCATATCTACCATATGCAACTTCAAAGCCTAAAAGCCAAACAGAAATGTAATTATCAACGACAAAAACACAATTAAATTGTTAATCGCCAATTATTTGAGTGACAATTAATCGTCATGTAAAATGTCATATCGTGACAAAATCAATTATGGTTCTTACTTTGATCATGGTCTCCAGCTTGATGCATGGTTTATTTATGGTTCTTACTTTGATCATGGTCTCCAGCTTGACGGCGTCAGCAGCAAACTTGCGGATGCCGTCAGAGAGCTTCTCCACGGCCATGCGGTCCTCGTTGTGCTCCCAGCGGAACGCCTTCTCGTCCATGTGGACCTTCTTCAGGTCACTGGCCTTGGCTGCACACACAGAACAACATTAGTCTTCTTCAAAAGACAGGGTCTGCATCTTAACCATTATTTATTTCTTTGGCTATTCAAAAATAGCTGAAGGTTAATCACACACACACACACACACACACACACTTACTTAATTGCCAGCCCTACAGGTGAGTATTTTAGGCCTAGAATTATTGAATGCTTTAACCAGTGAAAAATAGCAGATATACAAGCTCACAGCGTGGCACCGAGTGCCGCGCTGCGAGCTTGTAGATCTGCTATTCTTTTTTTTTTTAGTCGTGAAAATGTGTGAAAATCTTTGAAATTTTGCTTCTTGGGGGGTCCCTGGAACTAAATATTTTGAGATGGGGGTCCGTGGCCAAATACATATCAGTTTGGGGGTCCTTCACATGAAAAGGTTTGAGAACCACTGACATAGCAGTCTCTCAAGAACAGACTAACTGAGCTCCATTTAAGTGAAAAGAACCTTTTCTTTGACGATGGCTGGCCAGATTGCTGACATAGAAACATAGGTTTTTCAAAAAACCTTAGAAGGATAAAAAAAAAAAAAAATCAAAATTCTAATTTTCTTGATTTTTCAAAAATAGCAGATCGACAAGCTCGCAGCGCAGCACTCGGTGCCGCGCTGTGAGCTTGTATATCTGCTATTTTTCCACTGGTTAAAGCATTCAATAATTCTAGGCCCTAAATGGGTTGGTTAATGCATTACCTTTGCTGTCGTTGAGCATCTCAGTGACAGCAGCGTGGTCCTGGCTGAGCTCCCCCAGCAGGCCAGGGGAGATGGTGAGAAGGTCGCAGCCCGCCAGGGCCTTCACCTGGCCCGTGTTCCTGAAGGAGGCGCCCATCACCACCGTGGCGTAGCCAAACTTCTTGTAGTAGTTGTAGATCTTGGTCACGCTGATCACACCTAAAGGACAGGATCAGGATTTAACATTACATTTTTTAGATGTCTCAAATGATCCAAGAGATCTCTGCCTAGCACTGGCAATGGGGAATTTTAAATTCATTGCGTGGGCTTCTTGGACACGGGAGAAATCCTATGCCTAAACAGAGCCTATCCTATGCCTACGGCTTTGGAAACCAGTCCTGAATGATAGGGTTGCAACGGTAATCGGTGTTACCGGTGAGCGAGCACAACACCGAGTACTTTACTTGCACACCGATAACACTGTTAAATAAAAAGAAAACGCATCCGCTGCTCTGCCCCGAGGAGCGCAGTAGAGATGTGACGTTCGCCAACGATTCCACTCTTTTGAACAGCTCTTTTAAATGAACAATAGGATTCGGTTCTCAATCACGGGAGGCCGGGAGCTGTTCCTTATGTAACGTTCACCAACGATTCCACTCTTTTGAACAGCTCTTTTAAATGAACGATGGGATTCGGTTCTCAAATCGCGGGAGGCCGGGAGCTGTTCCTTGTGTGGGAGTGTCGAGAACAGATCCAGAATCAACGGATCACCCACGGGGCGAGGCACAGCCCATCAGACTGCATGACGTCTCGTCCCCACTCGCAGGGCACGTTCAGAGACAAGTTGTGGCTTTATGTCACAGCGCGCAGTAGGCAGAAAAACAACGATTAGCCAAACTAGAAAACGCAGGGCTGTTGTAACACTAACAGAATTTTTAATATGGTCGGATGGTTGTTGTTGTTGTTGTTGTAGCTCGAGGTAGCATTGGCTGCTACTGAGTGCTCACAAGACGACAAGACACGCAATGGTGGTTGAAACAGTGTTACCGATAACCGCGGTGTTGACACGGACAATATTTTCGGTGTTAAAAATCTCATACCGTTGCAACCCTACTGAACAATACCATCCCAATATGAAGGACTACCCTAGGTGTTTGGCTGTTGCGCCGCAGTGAAGCAACGTCGCAATGCAGTGGTGGAAAAAGGTACTCAAATGATTTACTTAAGTAAAAGTATCAATACTGCAATGTAGAATTTCTGTTAGAAGTAAAAGTCTGTAATTCAAAGTTTTCTTGAGTATAACATGCCAGGCACGAGGGTGTGGAGGGCAGTGTTGGCTAGACCGCATCACATTCGTTCTGCAATGCTGTCATTTTGTTTTAATCAACAGCATCCATTTAAAAACATCCACTTCAGCACCAACTTATCGGTAATCAAAAGGTCAAGTAATAATATTCAAGGTCTTTATGGTGCCAGGATTCTAATCAACTAGGTGGGATCTGGGGACCCCCAGCAAAATAATACAATCAGTTTAAACCACTTTAAGCGCATCTACACAAACCATTTCCTGATGGAGGTCTGCAAACACTACGTTAGAGAAGCAGTGAATGTGTTCCTGTGGTAGCCAGATAAGTCGCCCTCTTTCAAAGTCGCCCCCAAACTCGTTTCCCAACGGGTCTGTGGCCTTAGGCTAGATGCAGAATAGACTAAAATCAATTATACAACAAGTAGTCCGGCTCTCAATGGAAAACAGGCTCTCCAGCCTGCATCAAACGAGCACAGATGCACTGCTAGACCTGGGCCTAATCACATGAAGAATGTATCACTCCGCCACTGCACCTGATTATCCCATATATGGCACAGCTGCGCCCTCTGGAGGCGAAACACACTAGCTGTGCCACTCGCACCGGAGAACAACACTATCCCAACACTATCCCGTTGGAAATCGATTTCACTGTTAATTTCGATATATTTGGTGGACTTACTTTAGATGAATGGTTAGATGAGGATGATAAGGAGAACACGAAACCAACCAGACATTGTGCTTTGTCAAAGGAAGAGCTCGAAGTTACTCAATACAGCCAGGACAACTACTTGGGCTGTGAAATGTTTCCGGGACTTGTTGTTGTCATACAATGGTGTCGTGCAGCGAAAATAGCCGATCTACAAGTAGCAACGCGGCGCGACACGGCGCATTGTAGATCGGCTATTTTCGCTGCGCGATACGGTCGTACGGCGGAGCATAGCCTATTGGAACGGATAGCTCAGCTGTGCGGTGATTGCTGCCTCGGTGACTGCGCTCACAGCGCAGCTCTTTTTAATCAACAAGTCAACAACAGGGACTATTTAATGTCTGTCAAACTCTTCCAAGGAATCAGATTAGCGATTGTTTAAATTGTGAATTGCCCCACAGTGTGAATAGCCTATACTTTAATGTGTTTTGTTTGTTGGTGGTTGTATAATTGCAATATTACACTCGAGGGTGTGGGATAACTGAATTATTTGCACTCCTGTGATGCTCGGCGTCTGACCGCATCACACTCGTGCAAATAATTCAGTTATCCCACACCCTCTCGTGTAATATTGCTTAAATATTTGCTTCTGGGGGTCCCTGGAACGAAATATTTTGAGATGGGGGTCCGTAGCCAAATACATATCATTCTGGGGGTCCTTCACATGACAAAGTTTGAGAAACACTGATGGCAACATACGTTTTTTTCAGAAAAGTGTTATGATTTAGAAGACATTTGTAGAATGAGCCTATCAGTGGTAAAGGACCCCCAAAATCTGTTTTTGGCCGTGGACCCCCATCTCAAAATATTTTGTTCCACGGATGGACCCCTATTGCAAACATTTTTGTTCCAGGGACCCCCATAAGCACAGATTTGATTTTAGTCTATTCTGCATCTAGCTTAAGGCCACAGACCCGTTGGGAAACGAGTCTGGGGCGCCTTTGAAAGAGGGCGACTTTTCTGGCATTCGTTCCCGTTACCTGGGTCGTCGTGCGGCTCAGTGAATGTGTTCCTGTTACCTGGGTCGTCGTGCACTACGCTAGAGAAGCAGTGAATGTGTTCCCGTTACCTGGGTCGTCGTGCACTACGCTAGAGAAGCAGTGAATGTGTTCCCGTTACCTGGGTCGTCGTGCACTACGCTAGAGAAGCAGTGAATGTGTTCCTGTTACCTGGGTCGTCGTGCACTACGCTAGAGAAGCAGTGAATGTGTTCCTGTTACCTGGGTCGTCGTGCACTACGCTAGAGAAGCAGTGAATGTGTTCCCGTTACCTGGGTCGTCGTGCACTACGCTAGAGAAGCAGTGAATGTGTTCCCGTTACCTGGGTCGTCGTGCGGCTCAGTGAATGTGTTCCTGTTACCTGGGTCATCGTGCACTACGTTAGAGAAGCAGTGAATGCGTGCGTTCCTGTTACCTGGGTCGTCGTGCGGCTCGTAGCTCTTAAACACTACGCTAGAGAAGCAGTGAATGTGTTCCCGTTACCTGGGTCGTCGTGCGGCTCGTAGCTCTTGGTGCCCGTGTTCTCTTTGTACCAGTCCAGGATGCGGCCCACGAAGGGGGAGATCAGGGTGACCTTGGCCTCGGCGCAGGCCACGGCCTGGGCGAAGGAGAACAGCAGGGTCATGTTGCAGTGGATGCCATGCTTCTCCTCCAGCTCCCTGTAGGGGGCAGCAGAGCAAACACAAACACATGTATTAGTCCAAACCAAAGACACAACACTAAATCAACCCATTTAGGCCTGAACACATTATGACGCAATATTGTATGCTTTAAATATTAAAAAATAGCAGATATACAAGCTCAGTGCCGCGCTGCGAGCTTGTAGATCTGCTATTTTTGAAAAATCGTGAACGTTAGAATTTTGACCCGATTCTATAAGTGTCTTTTGAATCCTTCTAAGAGATTTTTGGAAAAAACCTATGTTTCTATGTCAGCAATCTGGCCAGCCATCGTCAAAGAAAAGGTCCTTTTCACTTAACTGGAGCTCAATTAGTCTGTTCTTGAGAGACTGCTATGTCAGTGGTGCTCAAACCTTATCATGTGAAGGACCCACAAAATGATATTTATTTAGCCACGGACCCCCATTTCAAAATATCTAGTTCCAGGGACCACCCAGAACCAAAATTTGAGTTACAAACGTTCGCTTTGAAATATCAAAGATTTGCAAACATTTTCACGACTTTTTCAAAAATAGCAGATCTACAAGCTCGCAGCGCGGCACTCGGTGCCGCGCTGAGAGCTTGTATATCTGCTATTTTTCACTGGCTAAATGGGTTAACTGCTGTTCTAATGTGGGGGGGACGGACGGGGGGACGAACCACTGCACTTGAACTGGTGCAGGGGTTCCCAAACTGCAGGGTCCTCAAATTATTTTTGGGGGGGGGTTTGCAGATGATTTGCTTAACTCTTTTACTGCTTCGGACGTTCCCGTTCGCCCCAATTTTGAACCAAGTGCGCTGCCAATACGGCTCTTTCTTTTTACCTTGTCTGATGACGCCGCCGTGTACAGTAAAAACATCTCCCGTAACGCTGCTCTCAAAAATCCACCGCACGTTAGCAATAATGGAGTCCCAAATCACTTCCTGGCTGTTTTCTGTGGATCTGTTCTAGAAAATGCATTTCTATGCTCTGAATGGATGGCAAGTGAAGTGGCCCAATTCACATGAATTCTTTGCATAAGGCTGCCCTCTGCCGCCAGCTCGGCTAAGGTACACATATGAGCTTCCATTGTAAAACAAATTAGTTTGAAAATTATCAATAGATAATTTTCTATAACATCGCAAAGGTAAGCTGCTTTTTGCTGGCACCAGCCCCAATAAATAAATAATAACATCTGGCAGTAGGACAGATAATATGCATATCTCGCTCAAACCAACATACTGTACCTGTACAGTATAGAGTAAGTGTATAGAAGCTCACAGCGTTGAGAGCTTATAAATCTGCTATTTTTGAAAAATAGTTTAGTTAATTAAAAACAATGCTAAAAATGTAGCATTGTTTTTAACAAATCCCCTATTCTGGAGTGGTGGTCCCTGATACAAAGTATTTTCATGTATGGGGTCCGTGGCAAAACACACAAACATTTGGGGGTCCATGCACTGCATGTCCTCCAGCTCTGGGAGAATAGAATACATTAGAAAGGAAACCATTATAGCCAATGCAGTTGTGTTAGGACTAGGACTAGGACTAGGGCGACCTCTAGAGGACACTGTCAGGTGCAGCACTGATACACTACTTGGGGAAATAATGTTCCATCTACCAGACGGTCCAACTTTCACTGCTTTTAAAGTGAGAGTAAAACATTGTTTGGTTACTGGAGCACCAATCCTGCCACCATGTAGAACAAGACTACATTGATTTGATTTGATTTACATGGTCTTGGACCGGCTGTGGATGCTTTTTAACTTGAAACTGTGTTTTGCCATTTAATTGTACATGATATACTACTGCAGTGGTTCTCAACCTTTTTAGGCCACGACCCCACAAAATAATAATAGTTTAACATCAAATTCTTCTTTGGGGTCTCGAGCCAAAAGGTTTGGGAACCACTGATCTAAAAGACTAGCATAAACACTGAATTGAGCAGTACCATACACAGGTTTATAAAATGCTGATCCGTTTAGAATTAAGCAATATTACACGAGAGGGTGTGGGATAACTGAATTATTTGCACGACAGTGATGCGGTCAGGAACGAGCCGTAGGCGAGTTCCGCCGAGCATCACTGGAGTGCGGTAACCTCTCGTGTATTATTGCAATTATACAACTGTTGCCCTTAAAAAAAACACGTCAACTTAATTTCATTGTAATTAAGATATTCGATAGGAATTTGTAATGTTTTAATGCTAGAGCTTAGAAATTCAGCCCGAGCCCGACGGGACCCGACGGGTCGGCGCGGCGCGGGCTGGGCCGGGCTCAAATTTCCATGTATATGACGGGCTATGGGTCGGGTCGGGCTTTTATAATCCGGTAGGCAAGCGCAGCGCAGTATCATGATGTCTCTGTGACTGTGTAAACTGCGCGCTCATGACTCTATGGCTGCACCGCTGCGCTGTTTCGCAACTTGACAGTTGAGCGTGAGTGTGTGTGTGCGTGCGCTGTGTGTGTGCGTGTGGCTGGCTGCTCGCTGCTGTGGCGTGTGCAGTGCATGCATGCGCTGCCAGCGCTGGTCGAGCAGAGCAGAGCGGAGGACATCGTTGAAACAGTCCACAGACACTTTTTGTATCCTAATAATCATAATAGACGTTGTGTGAACGTTGTAGCTATAATAGCCTGTGCGCCTGCTGTCTGATTTAGCGGCGGCCGTCAGCTGTGTTTTCCAGCAAGGCTTTTTGATTGATTGAAGAATTAGGCTCCGATGTTTATTTGTTCCATAATTAGCACGGTACTTGCTACAATGTCTTATATAGGTCTATATAAAGACAGTTGGAAAAGGACTCTGTTCTTAACAAATCACCATATGAGAAAAAAGGCTGCTGCAGCAATTAAGCTTGTTTATAATGTCGGGCTGCGGGCTGTGTCGGTCTCCAATTGTCAGAGAGGAGCGCTTGCTGTCTTTCGTGACCAACGCAGCTGATTTCTTTACTTGATGAGAAACAGTGCAGTAGTGCTCGTTATATGCACGGTTGGAGAGCCTGTTTTCCATTGAGAGCCCGACTACCTGTTGTATAATGTCATTTATTGTATAAATGAAAGGTTAATGTGAGTGAACTGACCTGCCAGCCTGGATGCCTTCCCACGTGGAGGACAGCTTGATGAGCACACGGTCCTTACCGATGCCTGCCTCCTCGTACAGAGACATGATCTTCAGAGCTCTGGAGATCATCTCCTCCTTGTCATAGGACAGCCTGGAGAGAAGAGGAACACCATGAAAACCACTCATTTGTACACTATGTAGAGCAGGGGTTTTCAAAGTGGGTGACGGGGCAACCTGGGGTGCCGCGACAGCAGTCCAGGGGTGCCGCGAGATCATTTGATAATATTTGGAATTTATTTATTTTGGACACTTGAAAAGATATTTAGTATCATATTTAGTACAAAGTTATTTTCAGTCAGTTCTAACCAAAATGGCTGTTATCTCAACGTTTTCCTCGCAACATAATCACTAAAATATTATCTCCAAGTTTCAAATGTGTACATCTTTTGGTAAAGCAAAGCCATCATACAGCGATGCGAGGCGTTGTGTGCTTGTAGATCTGCTGTTTTCACTAGTTTTGTACATTTTATAGATGATAAATACAAAATGAACGGTTTTGGACATACAAGGTTTCCACCAGACAACGACGACATGCTATAAATATAAGGTGCTGGGAGTGAAAATTATAATGTAGGGGTGCCTCGGATTAAAGAAATATTAATGGGGTGCCCTGAGACAAAAACGTTTGGGAAGCCCTGATGTAGAGGCTTGTTCCAACAGTACCATTTGGTAAAATATTCACATCTGATGCCCAACATAACGGTCTGCTGTCTCTAAGAAAAGACTTTGCAAGAACAGGGTTTGCACCACTTCAGGGGGCATCATGTGTTCCTAATGATTGCAAGCTTTGCCGACAGCCTACATGCTTGAATCTGAATTGTGAAGTCTCTACTTAGCCACTATCATCAAAATAAAGTAAACACATTCATGATTAAACTAGTAAGTCATCCCTGTTGGGTGTGTAAACCTATGTCCAAAACTTGTTACGAAATCATCAAAAGTAGATCTAGCTGAAACGCGTCGAATAGCGCCGCGTTTTGGAGCTTGTGGATCTGCTACTTTTGAGTGACACTGTAGCGCGATCAAGTAGAGTGTTAAAGGTGATACACCATGCATTTAAAAAGTATTTGTCATATTGTTTATGTCTCAAAAACGTTTTTCAAAAGGTTTGAGGCTAAATTACCACTCCTGAATAGAGAGCCTCTCTCATTTTGAATGGCTCTCAGAGCATTTTTCAGATGCAGTACCACCTTTGGCCTGAACTGCGCCCCCCCCCCCCCCCCCCCCCAAAAAGAAAATCTTTTTGATTTTGATTTTTTTTTGAAAATAAAAATGTTTTATCTTCAAAAACTGCCGTTTATGACGTCACAAACGGCAGCAAATCTGGACAGCCTGTTTTGAGAACCCGTGGGATGCTTTTAACCTCTGCCTTCCCAAAACCAGAGAAAGACACAACGGTCAGAAATGGGACTTTGTGAGGATAGAAGGTGCTAGTGGGACCCCAAAAAAAGGTTTTAAAATAGGAAAAGTGAATTTTCATGGTGTATCACCTTTAAAATACAAAAAATAAAACACAACAAGTTACATTATGGAGAGATGGTTTCTGCACTAAAGCAACAAAGTAATTCCTCAGTCCTAACCTTGCGTCCACCTCGGTAGAAACCCTGCCAGGAACCTTCTTGAGGATCTCCAGGCCAAAACTCACAAAAAGCTTGTCCATGGTGTTGGTCACCTGCTCCTCTTCAGTCCTGAAAACAACGAAAGTAAAATATAAATTAGTAACAGACCACTAGTATTTTGCAAAAGGAATAAACATACAGTTTTAACTCTAGCCTTTGTCAATGTTTCAAACCAAAAGACACAATTTCTCAAACAAATGAGATAAATCTATAAAGATTAGGATGCATGTTGTGAACTGAACGCTATAGCCATAAAATATCAAAACAATAAGGGATTATGTTTTTGAACGCATCTGCTAAATCATTGTATGTAGGAATTGTTGAATCAAGGTTGGCTTGTAGATCTGCTATTTTTTGCTATTATAAGTAGACAGGGCTTATGTGGTTAACATGCCTGAAAGAAATTATAATGTGTGTTTGCCTGCATGGCACGGGCATGCATGCACGTGTGTGGAGGGTCTCAGCTGGTGTCAGATGTAAGAAAGGGAGGGATCCAAGGACAAAAGCTTGGGAAACACTGCACTGCAGGGCAAATAGAAACGGATGTGCAATTTACAGCGCTTGATTTTATTTTACAGTGTGTGATAGGGGTGCAGGAAAAAAATCGATTCGAATTCGAATCTTGTTTCTAACATGGTAAGATTCAGAATTGATTCTCATTTTCCAAAAATCTTTTTTTTTTTTATTAGATATTATTTATTACATATTATGTTGTGTTTTTACAAGTTAAAAGAATGTGTGCAAGCATGAATAAATCAGACATGTTGTCTTGGATTTACCTTTGTTTGTTTACATTATTGCAATACGTTGATAAAACCTTTACAATTATAAAAGCCACGTAAATGTACTCTGCTTTCATGCAAGCAGGCTGGAGTAGATCCTGATATATGAATTGAATAGAGAATCGTTTTGAATAGAGAATCATTTTGAATAGAGAATTTTTTTTAAACGGAAAATAATCGTTTCTGAATTCGAATCGTTTGGATTTGAAATAATCGGGAAAAAAATCGTGAATCGTGACCTCAAGAATCGATTCTGAATCGAATCGTGGGATACCCAAAGATTCGCAGCCCTAGTGTGTGACTGAACTCACGTACCCGCCCTTTGCAATGCCATATTTAATGGCCTGGTCCAGTAGATGCTGGTAGGCTGGCATCTTGGAAGCAGCCAGGATGAGAGAGGGGTTGGTCGTTGCATCTTGTGGTTTGTACTCCTCAATGGCTGCAAGATTAGCACATCGGGGAAGAGAGGATATTAATGCCACACATAAACCAGTCTGGAAACACTATACAGTTCTAGGGCTGTCACGATTATGACATTTTACATGACGATTATTTGTCACTCAAATAATTGCGATTAACGATTTAATTGTGTTTTTGTCAATGACAATTACATTTCTGTTTGGCTTTTAGGCTTTTAAGTTGCACATGGTAGATATGACACATAACCTAAATATACAAAGAAATTACTGACATATTTGACAACTTTATACTTAAAAAAAGAACATTGATAGTGGAAATAGCAGCTCTACAAGCACACAACGCGTCGCGATGCGAGCTTGTAGATCTGCTATTTCCACAGTTTTTGACCTTTTATTTAAATATATGAAAATTTTTCAACATGGAAACGATTATGACGATTATGAAAAATAATCACGATTATGTCAAAAAATCACGATTAGACGATTATGTAATAATTGTGACAGCCCTATACAGTTCACTTTTTTCCTGGTTAAGGGGAGTTATTGAATGTCATAAACCTACCGGCGACAGCGCCACACTCAGATACACTCAATGATGCCCCAATCACAGCTCACCTCATGCAGCTAAACTCAAGTTAGCACAATCTAGTGCAGTGGTTCTCAACCTTTTCAGGCCGCGACCCCCAAAATAATCATATTTTAACCGGGGACCCCTACCCTGACGAGCACTAAGAGTTGAGGCATTACATTTTGTATAAAACGGTTCTATTGTGAAAATAGCAGATCTACATGCTCACAACGCCTCGCAACTGCAGTGCCTCTAATATTTGACAATTTGGCCAATGTCATTTTAGAGGTTTTAAAAATTCCTTAAATTGTCACTTTAAAAACGTGCAGATATCCTCTATACACTTAAAACTTTATGTTGGTTTCTTTACTGTTGAGTGAGAAAACAAGTTCATCATCTGGGGACCCCCCAAAATAATTTGGTGACCCCCCCTGGGGGTCCCGACCCTCAGGTTGAGAACCACTGATCTAGTGGTTTGTTCTAGATACACTACACAGGGAATTCCTGTGGGTCACCTTAAGAATTTAAAGCAAATTGATCTAAAATAATAAAATAAAAAAAAGCAGTAAAGAGTACAAAATGTCTCTAAAGGTAAAACAGATGCCATGTAAACGCTTTTGAAGCTGAAATGCAGAGGGATTCCCATGCAGGCCAGGCAGCGCAGCATGCTACACATTCATTTAGGTTAACGTTCGTGGTGTAGCAGCACAATGACATTGAACAAGGAAGCAAACACCGGAGCGGTGCCAAGGTAGGCGTTGGTCCAAACAAAGCCTCCTTTGTGTTCCTGCATATCTGCTTCCCAGCAGGCCATGTGTGGTCTTTGTGCTGATGGGAACCTGCAGCTAGAAGCAGCTAGAAGCATTGGAATGGAACCTGCAGCTAGAAGCAGCTAGAAGCATTGGAATGGAACCTGCAGCTAGAAGCAGCTAGAAGCATTGGAATGGAACCTGCAGCTAGAAGCAGCTAGAAGCATTGGAATGGACACAGCACTTCATTTAAAGTGAGGCTGGCGGCCGGGTGGTGGTACTTGCAGCATTAATAATAGGTTCCACTTCACCAGTGTTGATTTCGTTGACTAAAACTATGACGAAAACTGTTTGTTGACTGCGTTTTTTTCACTGACGAAAACTAAATATATATTGACAATTTCGTCAACAAAGTAAAAACTAGACTAAAACGTTAGGGAGGGACTAGTGGAGAAGAGAGTCATTTTATGTTTGGTTGCTCTCAGGTGTTGCGTGCTGAAAATAGCCGATCTACTTGTAGATCGGCTATTTTCAGCACACAACCAAGTGTAAAATCAGTCATTACGATGCCATCTTACGATGCCATCAAGGCCTGCTAGAATACATTTCAGTTGACTAAATCAACAATATGCTATAAATATAAGGTGCTGGGAGTGAAAATTATAATATAGGGGTGCCTCAGATTAAAAAAAATATTTATGGGGTGCCCTGAGACGTTTGGGAACCCCTGGCTTACGGAACTCTCTGTCGTGCCAATGATCACGGTAAAGCACAACCTCCCGTGTAATACTGCTGAAAAGATGCCACCATTTCCGTCTACTCACACTGTGCCTCAGGGGTTCAGAAACCTGCCTGTCAGTGACATCATCAGTAAGTAGGCAGGTTTGGTCATGGTTTCACATTTCAAACAGTTTAGTACGTATGCGAGAACAGAACGGTTTCCATTTCAGAGGGGCCTACAGTACTTTCCAGGCAGAGAAAGGCTGTAGTCGTGTCTGTTATCTTGTAAACCTTTTACCCATTGATGATGACACTGGTAGGGAAGTGTCTGAACTGGGCACAGCCCACCAATGAGACGCAGAGTGAGCAGACAAAGATTGTGCCATCTTATGAGCATTAATGCAGACCAGTTATATAAAGATAAGATTGAAGACAGCCAGGTGATGTGCTTCATTAATAGGTAAGCCCACAGACATAAATGTATAGTAATTCCAATGCCGAGTAAATATAGTCGTACGGTATAGCCTGTACTGAATGAAAACAGAGCCACGGCTTTCGATGTGCCCATCATGTGCTCGCCAGGCATGGTGTTACATTACATCTTGTACTTCCTTACCAAGGAAGGTGCCAGCCAGTCAGACTGTTTAGCAACAGGCAGAAACAACAGTGAATGCTGCTACAGACAGACCTCTGTTTAAGCAGTCTGTGTGTCGTGTCAGCAGTTAATTCGATGAGTCACCAAGTAATACATAAGGTCAATCTAAGGTTATGTTTCAGTCATTTGTAAAAGTTGAGAATGAGCCTTCCTCATTATTCAACTTCAGTCATGGTGCTGGTGGTACTGGGTACACACGCACACACACACACATAGAGCAGGGGTCTTCCAACTGGGGGTCCGGGACCCCTAAGGGAGTCCTCCGAATTACTACAGGGGGGCTGACAAATCTTAGTGCGAAATTATTTGTGCGAATAGATTCTCTATTTGGTGGTTTGGTGTAGGGAAACATAACATAGTGAACAGACAGGTTTACTAGGTAATATTGAGGGTTTGAGTGGTTAAATATCTGTAAATAGTTACACAATAACATGAATCTAACAAGTCTATGATGCCATTGATGAAAAGGTTTAATCTGCAACACAATTCTATACAATATGTACAGTAGTGGGGGTCCCTGCTTCATCTCTCTCAGCTATGGGATCCTTTCTTTTCTTTTTTTTCTGCCTTTGTATTTGATGTTATGCTTTTGAAACGGATATTATCCTAGATAAAGTATGTTCTATCCGTCTGTCTTTCAATGTTATATGAGATACTTAAAGGGATATTCCACTTTCAAAAAAACTTTTGGTCATTGTATGGTCTAATCAGGCTTGTATGGACACCCTGAACAGTTTTTAATTTTCTTCATTCAATATTTAGATATTTGATGTAAATGTTACCAGGCCCAATACGCCCAGGCCCTCTCCACATACACACCCATTGTAACTTCAAACTCCATTTTAACCATGATAGATTCATTAATAACCTTTTTCTTTTATTTTTAATAATTCTTTGGGAAAATGGAAAACATTAAATACAATAATATTTTATTGAAAATAAATGAAAAAAGTTATTGAAAAAACACGGTCTGCTCACGTATTAGGAGGGTATTATGAGTCACCAGAAAAAATAATGTGTGTTTTTAATGAATCTATCATGGTTAAAATGGAGTTTGAAGTTACAATGGGTGTGTATGTGGAGAGGGCCTGGGCGTGTTGGAGCTGGTAACATTTACATAAAATATCTAAATACTGAATGAAGCAAATTAAAAACTGTTCAGGGTGTCCATACAAGCCTGATTAGACCATACAATGACCAAACGTTTTTTTGAAAGTGGAATATCCCTTTAAAGTGTGGTTCCTGTGGAAATAAGCCTCGGCTTTCTAGGATCTCCTTTTAGTTGACCTTGTACCAGTGATTTGTACTGTCATGAAACTGTACTTTTTTCTATTGCAAACTTCTAATAAATTCTTCAATCAATCAATCAATCAATCCTTGAGCTGAACAACATTGGAAGACCTCTAGGCCTAGGGTAGAGGACTTTTAATTTCATGTCACAGATATTAAAACATTCACGCCAAAACAACAGAGATTCTCTATGGCCAGTCTAAAGAGGAAACTAAAATGAAAAAATTCTTCTCCATTTGGTCTTTCTGAAGAGGAAACCAAGACCAGAATTGCACAAATTCTCTATTTGGCCATTCTAAAGAGGAAACGCAACATCAAGGCCAGAATATTTGGCAATTACTTTCCACAGAATGCTTGAGCAAACTGTGCCAGGTTTCCCAATGATGGCACTTAAGACAATATCTAAAAAAGATATATTAAAAAAAAAAAAAAATTACTGCGTAAAGGTCATAAAATGGACGTTAAACTCTCCACACAAAATACGTACAATACACAAAGGGCGTGATGTGTGTACTGTGTACATACCGTTTAGTGTGAAATATATCAAAGGGCAAAGATTACATGAATCTATTCATTTCCATGATCCCTCCTCCTACCATTTAAACTCAGTTGGACATAGCAGTGTAATACTGTACCTACAGTAGCGCTTTGCTTTCAAAAGGTCAAACTTAGTGCAACAAAAGTGCATTATACCTCAACATAAGCATATTAAAAAGCAGGTAATTAATATCCCTTTATGCAGCTCGGAACTATATCGTTGCTGTCTGTCGGGCAGAAACCTCTTATCCCCATATTTTATTTGTTTTGGTAAATGAATGCCCTACTTGATCATACAGATCTACAAGCTCAAAACCAGCTACACTACGTTGAGCTTGACGATCTGCTACTTTTGAATTTTAATCCAGAAAAGTAACTGTTTTGGACTAAAGGTTACCACCCAACAGAGAGAGGATATGTTCCATTACCTGCTCTTTATGTACCTCATGTTATGAGGCAGGCAGCCAACATAAGTTTCATAGTTTGCAAGCCATGAAGGCGCTTCCCCAATACTATAATCACACTCAGCACTGACCTGACCTACTGAGGTACACGGAGTAGAGTACAGGCTGCGGCTGCAGGCAGGCTGTACTTCAAACACAGGCTGGAGAAGAGATGGAACAAACTCCCATTCTAACATCATCAAACACATGCACACAGCCTAGAGATGGAACGAACACATGCATATCTATAGCCTAGCAACAACCTCTCCTGTTGAGATGTTCATGAAATGCACTGCAGGAGAGTGCATAAACATCAACTAATAAGGCGACAAGGCTCTTGCGTGCCTCTATATTAAAATGTGACACCCATCAAATAGGGATCAGATTGAATTTCTTACAAGCTAGTGCATTGTACAGACAACACATACAAAACATTTCAGGATAGTAGTATTTGTATACAGACTATGTCAGTGGATTATTTAAGGTCGACAGTCTCTACATACAGGTTTCAAATGGTCACTAAATGAAAATGGCTTGATGAACTATTGACGTTTCAATTACAAGATCACATCCTTACTAGAATATACTGTTAGGTGAGTTGACACCTAGAACAGTCATTCTTAAACATGAATAGTCCCACTCCTTATTATAACATTTGCTCATTGGGCTAAACTTCCCGTTTGTGAAATAAGCTAAATTAAGCTTCCTCATTTTAGCTGGGGTCCCCCTGCAACTCCCCTTAAGGACTCCTATGGGGTCCCCGGACCCCACTTTGAGAAGCAGTGGTCTAGAACAGACAACCCTGAACAGAGAACGAGGAACATATTTTGTGTCTTGTCATGGTGACTTGCAAGGCAGGCATGAGGAAACAACATGAGGCAAGGTTTGGTTTACATCACAGCAAACCGGTAAACGCATTACACATTAGACTCATTGGTTCCACACACACACACACACACACACACACACACACACACACACACACACACACACACACACACACACACACACACACACACACACACACACACACACACACACACACACACACACACACACACACACACACACACACACACACACACACACACACACACACACACACACACACACACACACACACACACACACACACGGATCAAGACAATCAGAGACGCATTTTATAGAGTCTGAATTTTACTTTTGTATACAAAAAAGGGGCATCACAAGTGGGGGAGGGAGTGGGACTGAGTTATTAGGGCCCAAAGTGGAGGAGCCTTTATTATTTTATGCTTTACTTTAACTATTGAAAAATAGCAGATATACAAGCTCATAGCGCAGCACCAAGTGCCACGCTGCGAGTTTGTAGATCTGCCATTTTTGAAAAGTCGTGAAAATGTGTGCAAATCTTTGAATATATGTATTTTTTAAGTGAACATTTGTAACTCAAATTTTGCTTCTGGGGGGGTCCCTGGAACTAAATATTTTGAGATGGGAAACATAGGTTTCTCAAAAAACCTTTGAAATATTCAAAGACTTCCACAAAAGGTTCCAATTTTTCAAAAATAGCAGATCTACAAGCCACAACGCGCTGTGAGCTTGTACATCTGCTATTTTTCAATAGCTAAAGCACAAAATAATGCGTTCCCAGCCTAAGGGGGCCCGCAGTGAATCCTTGTACCCAGGGCCCAGAATTTGTTGCGACAACCCTGTACAAAAGTAAAAGATAGACTCATTGATTGAATACTTTAACAGTTTGCGAATAGTACAGTGGTACGATATTACAATGATTTCTAAGAGAACACTAAGCCCTAGGGGTGTGTTTCCATTCCATTGTGGTCCTGCATATTCAATTCAGACTTAATAAAACACATCTATGATAGTCTTGATCCAAGGCTAACAGCAGCCATATGATGCTCACAACTTGTCTTATTGGGTTAGCCAACAAGGGGGTCTCACTGGGGCCATCGTCCACGAAAGAAATTATTATTTTACTAATTAAACATTAAGAATTTGTCAAATATACTGATTAGTTGATTAAGATAAAATGTGTAAAATTATAAAATTGTATCTGGTGTTTGCCATACAATCATGCAAAGAGCAGTCTTGCAGGTTGTTCAACATTCGTTCACATCATTTCACAATGCATGGCTAAACAGGGTCTAGGTCTGTGTCTAAAGTTTACAAGTGATGTGCTCATCATTTTGTCAATAGACAATTAATTCATCAGCATGGAACAAAAACACATCTTTCTGTGTAAAAAACACAGAAAGCTTGTTCTTTTGGCACCTGACCCGACAAAACATGACCCTTATATTATTTCTCTAGCCTGGTCTCAGACTCAGCAAAGAGTCCACTGGAAGCAGGCTATTATTTCTCTGCAAAAGCAGCATGTCTGTGCAATGTGTGCATCATCCCCATTTAAACATGCCCTAGAGTGCAGCCAGCCATCACGTGGTGATGCAACAACCATCGTTGCAGCATGTCATATAGTTAGACATTATTAGGTAGGTACCAAACATATTACACCAACCTAGAAACAAACAAAGTAACTATTAACTATTAACTATCCTTTCCCAAGCCCTAATCGTTCAAACTGTAGGAAAAAAACATACAAACACAACGTCGTTGACTTAAAATGACATATGACACATTATCAACGTCTGTTTAGGGAGCGATAACGCGACCGGGCAATCCGATTATCAGATTTAAACGTTATGTCTATTTATGTCAAGCACCAACAACAACAACACGAGTAAAAAACGTGTAGCCTGTATTATGGGCAGCGCGGTGTCGCTTGCCGACAAGTAGTAGAACCAGAGCAGTTATTCTGGTCGATAAACGATGCCGTGGGAAGAAGAGGACTCCATGTACTCGTGTTATAGGCTATCAATCGATACAAAAAAGCCGAGCGAGCGACATTGCGGTCGTTCACACGGACTTGTGTAACATGTCTCGGCGCGGCGTCGCGTGCGGAGCGGTTACGGCCAACGCGGTGACCCGTGCTGTGCTGTGCTGTGCCTACCGTTGAAGTCGCCGGTGTCCGCCACCACCACCGTGTACTTCTTCAGCTGGACCAGCGCGGACTCCATCTTCCTCCTCTTGTCTGGTGACACTGACTCTGTGGACATTGTGGAGAGCTTTTATACACTGGAGACACGTGAGACTGGACGGAATGTCTGCCTGTCTGTCTGTCTGTCTGTCTGACTGTCTGTCTGACTGTCTGGCCGGCCGCGAACAGAAAGAAAGGGGAACGGGAAGTTCCTACGTGCTGCGTAATGGCTAGTGTTGCCATGTCCGATTATTATAAGCCAGTTGTTCTCAAACTTTGAAATTTGAACTCAAGTTCTCCCCTTAGGAGTAGATGTAGTTCACCCAGGGACGTGCTGGGCCCCTGATTCAGCCCGGGAAAAAGAGTTGTAGAGGCCCTCATTGCGCGCTATAGAGAGAGATCTCTCTCTATAGCGCTGCTGCTGCTACTCTAAGATTTGCCATTTCAGATCATGACAAGTGACAAGCCAGTGGGCCAATTACATGAGTTATATTTCGTCGTTGTCGGGTGGAAACCTTGTATGTCCAAAACCGTTTGTTTTGTACTTATCATTTAAAAAACGTATTAAACTAGTGAAAACAGCCGATCTACAAGCACACAACGCCTCGCGGTGTAGATCTGCTGTTTTCACTACTTTTGTGCGACGGGCGACGGCCTTGTATGATGAAGCAGGGCTTTTCTTTGCGAAGAAAATTACACATTTGAAACTTGGAGATACAAGGTTTCTGCCCGACAGTGACGATTTACTTTGTTGGCCGCCCAGCCCCCAAAATGGAACGAAGGCCGACATTTTATTTTTATTTTTTTCCTAATGGCCGGCCTGGACCGGCTGGGAATGAACCGGCCGTTGGGGAGTTGTCCCGCTTTTCCCAATGGCCAGCACGTCCCTGAGTTCACCCCCAAAATTACTTTTTTTCTATTGATTACTCGTGCCATGGAGACTTGAGTAACATAATAGTTTTCGTTTTTTGTCGCAAGACAAAAACATGATTAGGCTACAATAAATTTACCCCCATTGATTCCAGATGGGGACCCGGATGCATTTGGGTCCCCATCCGGAATCAATAGGGGTACATTTACATTAATCATGTTTTTATCTTAGGAATGCAAAAAATACAAAAAATATTATTGAACTCAAGTCTCCATGGCATGATTAATCAATAGAAAAAATAGTCATTTTGGGGGTGAACTACTCCTTTAATTCTGACAGCGTACAAATCCACATAGACCCGTTAGTAGCCGTTAGGGTCCATTTGGTTCTATTTGCACGCTGTCAAAGTTACAGACTTGTAAGGGTCAATTTAGACCCCCATAAAACCAAGACAGCCCCTGAAATCCACTTTGACCAATCCTAATAAGCGACTTTGGGGCTTGTTTTCCTGTAAAGTCTCTTGTAAATATTAAAAATTATGCTTTTTGTCCCAAAGCAACTGCAAAAGATTGCTGCTATTTGTTTCAAAAGGCTTTATACCCTGTATATATATAAACATGTATATAACAACAAAATGTGACATGCATAGCTGTTTACACAATGCTGTACCAATCTCTATACGTTCCCCTTTTTCAACTGTTTTCATTATATTTTGACACTTGCTTTGGCAATGCAAACGTGTGTTTTCTCGTGCCAATAAAGCTCCTTTGAATTGAAATATCACACCCAATGTGAAGTGAGCGGTGGTCGTGCTTGCATAACGTCTTCAGACTAGGATTTGAGTCTAGGATGTACAGGCTATGCTACACACACACGTTTTGCTATGGCAAAACGCAGAGGAAAAAGGCTACAGACACACACACAGCCACTCTATGGAGCGGTTTACCACTGCTCAAAAGGAAAATCGTGCTTGCATAACGTCTTCAATTGGTAATTGGTGATGTAATACAGGCTACACACACACATTGCTATGGCAAAACGCTGAGGAAAAAGACTACGATATAGGTCTAGGATGTAATTGGTGATGTAATATGGCTACACACACACACATATTGCTATGGCAAAACGCTGAGGAAAACACATTGCTATGGCAAAACGCTGAGGAAAAGTGGCTACAGACACACGCACAGCCACTCTATGGAGCGGTTTACCACCGCTCAAAAATGTAGTGTAAATATCCTACTGCAGGGCTGCTGCCAACCCTCTGGATTCTGCAGGAGTCTCTTTAATTTCAACCACATCTCCTTGAGAACACCATGATTGTCATTTCATCGTGATTTCTTCTTGATTTGGGCCTGGTGTACAAGATTCACTACACCTCCAAGATACCCATGTACCTGACAAACTACTTCTTAAAGGTCAAGGATGTTCACGATCATAACACCAGAGGCAACTCCACTAATCATCATCAACGTAGATTTAACACTAAACAAGGCTCTAACTCGTTCTCCTGCTATACCATCAACATGTGGAACGCCCTTCCACAAGCCTTAAAGGAGAGCAAATCCCTAGCCTCCTTCAAAATTGGTATGAAAAGTCACCTTCAGACAGCTGACTTGTAAAAGTATGCTCCCCCCCCTTTTTTTCTTTTTTTTCTGCCTTTGTATTTGATGTTATGCTCTTGAAACTGATATTATCCTAGATAAAGTACTATGTTCTATCCGTCTGTCTTTCAATGTTATATGAGATACTTAAAGTGTGGTTCCTGTGGAAATAAGCCTCGGCTTTCTAGGATCTCCTTTTAGTTGACCTTGTACCAGTGATTTGTACTGTCATGAAACTACTTTTTTCTATTGCAAACTTCTAATAAATTCTTCAATCAATCAATCAATCAATCAATCAATCAATTTGATATCAAACATCCACTAGTTCAGATGTTTATGGGAAAGGAGGACCCCCAGTCCCCCTACTTCATACATGGGCAACTGGCGGCCTGGGGGCCACATGCGGCCCCCACCTTCACTAAATGCGGCCCGCAGGTTAATACCGGAATACTGATATATTATTGATTTCAGCTGTTACAATTCCAAACATGGCCTGCTTTAATTCCGTCAGTCTATATTAGTAGCGCTTAATGACTAGTATAGTAGTATTACAATGTCTTATTTTATGTCCAATGTATTTGTATTTAAGTTCATACATTTAACATGAGTATATCACTAAATGTGTTTGAAATTAAATCAAAATGTTACATTTCAGGATTCCAATTAAAAAATAAATACAACATAATTCATGATTCCAATTCAAAAGAAGCAAAAATAGCCGATCTACAAGCTCAAAACGCATCGCAGCGCGATGCGTTTTGAGCTTGTAGATCTGCTATTTTTGCAGTTGCCCACCCCTGGGCCTTGGTGCCAGGTGTGGTCAGTGCATGCAATCATACAGAGATATATTCACTTTTAAGTATATATGGTTATTATTAAAGATGGGTCTGACATTGCGTCAGTCATCAAATCAATGTATAGCCTGTAGGTCTACCAGTAGACCTACTTTTTGCATTTTAATGGGTGAAATTGTAGGCCTACCCATCATTTTCCAATGCTATAGTAAAGCAAGCCTGCATGATAAACGTATCAATTCCAACCCACAGAATTCACCAGAACACAGGAAATTACTTCTACCCTGTTGTTTGTTACCTAATGTCCTTTAAACTAGTGGTTCTGAAACATTTCCATGTCAAGGATCCCTATTTCCCAGATGTATAATAGGTCATTTAATTGTCCGCATAGCCCCATCTGAAAATACCTTGTGCCAAGGACAACTTTTTACTGTACATATACAGTAATTGCTAGTTTTGATGGTGTCTTTTTAATTATTCTATATTATTTAATGTCTCTAAATGTCTTGATGAATTGAATACACAGGAGCACAATGCCCCTACCTTTTTGTGTTCTCCTTTTAACAATCATTGTAAAATCGCACCTCTGTACTTCTATTTGCAAACTATTAATAAGTATTCAATCAATCAATCAAAACGGAGGACCAAGGAAGGAGTAAATAGCAGATTTACAAGTTCACAAGCTTTTGTAGATGTATATGTAGCCTATATAAAGTACTAGGTTAAAAGTGATCATATGGCCTCTTTTGGCTTGTTATCATAGATAGACCTTGCTTATTTCTCTCGCAAAATCTGGCAACACTAGTTGAGCCAGCGGTATACTCAGGTCGGTTTGCTTCACTAGTTGTTGATCCGGTCTGCTTCAAGAGCGGATACGGAAACGGTGCATGCGTGTACGTCTTCCTGGACATGACCAGATATGGTAGGCGGGCTCTGGACCGGATCACACCTTTTAGTTTGGAATAGAAACCAGGCAGAGGCACAGCAGGTGCAGCTTGGGTGGTGACCATAGAGTATATATAAAGGTGGTGACGCCAGGTTGAGGTTTTCAAACTGTGGATTGCCACACAAACTGACAGGATGGGGTCAGGTCAGGTGACAGGTCGGTCACGACATGGAATGGCTACAAAACAGACTTCTGTTTTTTAATGTAGTGGGGAAAAATGCATGCATGGCCCACTGTTTGAGTGGTGTAGGCCTAATATTAATTCTCAATGTGGGGTCCTTGAGTTGAGGGACTTTCAAGGGGTCCCCAGATCACAATCATTTTAACCCCTGGCATTTATCCATATTTTATACGTTGGCTATTCAAAAATCGCAGATCTACAAGCTCTAGCTACTTGTAGGCCTACATCTGCTATTTTTGAGCATTTTTGAAACATCTTGAAAGGGTTTCTTAAAATGTTAGATAATTATAATGATAATTATTCATTCTTATACATAATTCAAAAAAAATATCGTCCAGGGGCCCTCGCAGGGGATAATCCGTCCCTGCCTAGAGAAACTAAGAGAAACGAAGGTAATTATGAAGGATTTAGTCATTTAGAGTCCTTGTGTGAGTGTTATAAAACCCCTATATTCTTCCAGGTGGGCTACCTGGCCTGCATAACCTGACCTGGACGCTCGCTGTCTAACTTGTGCTGGCACAAGAATCCCTTTCCAACCATCCATGCCTGCAGTCCAGCAGGTAACGGCATGTTGAATCAATGTACATACTGGTGGCTCATGACGTGCCCTGTGTTCTGGACCTATACTGCCCTACAAAGGCAGAGTGCAGTAACTACGTTTTGGGACACACCGACTTATTTGTGTCGCCCAAAGGTCAAATTAGCATTCATGATATTGGGGGATGAACAATTACCTATACAATCAGTGTAATATCACTTATAAGCCTATATCTCATTTGGCTGATCAGTTGTAACACTTTTAAATCCATTTTTTGGTGAAATTCATTTTCGTAGTTACTGCACTCTGCCTTTGTAGGGCAGTATAGTTAGGTAGGCTAATGTTAGCCGAAAGTTAAACCAATCTGGGAACTAAATCAAAATCAATATCTTTCTTCACAAATGTGTTCATAAAGGTGTCAACTATCACCTCTGAACTTTCTCAATCACAACTCCCTTGGGGAACTTTGTGGGAGCCAATCAAAGTTGGGGGTATCCCGTGGGCCTGGGATTAAAGGGGGGAAAATAAAAAATGGCCAATATGAGCGTATGAGGTGTGTAATTAGGGTATTTTGGGGCTGCTGAATCCATTCCAACCATTAGTTATCAGTAAAAATGACTCCTTGGCCATAAAATAGGCCACAACAAACTACCTTTTTGTGTCCACAAGACATAATATTGTCAATATAAAAAAATGGTTGGAGTAGGGTTTGAATTCATGAAAACTATTCAAGATCAGGTGGGTAAGCGCACATCATGACACACATGATACAATCTGACAAGGAACACTCAAAAGGGTTTAAAGCATAGGGACTAACAGGACACAGGTGAACTCGAATGACATGATTGGCTAAGCCTTAGCCAATTAGGCCTATTTCATGGCCAATAAGTCATTTAAACTGAAAACTAATGGTTGGAATGGATTCAGCAGCCCAAAAATACCCTAATTACCCACCCCATATGCTCATATTGGCATTTTTTTCATTTTATCCCCTTTAATCCCAGGCCCAGGTATCCCGATACCCTCAACTTTTATTGGTTCCCACAAAGTCCCCCAAGGGAGTTGTGATTGAGAAAGTTCAGAGGTGATAGTTGACACCTTTATGAACACATTTGTGGAGAAATATATTGATTTTGATTTAGTTCCCAGATTGGTTTAACTTTTGGCTAACTTTACCTAACTAAGAAGTTTCATGTTCCTCCAGGTACTGTCGGCTGTGACCCAGCTGCTGCACCTCAGTGTGACCCAGCTGCTGCACCTCAGTGATATAAAGATGTCCTGGCTGATGCATGCTGGGCCGTCTCCTACCTCACGGACGGCTCCAACGACCACATCAACATTGTGGTCCAAACTGACATAGTTTCTCGGCTGGTGGCTCTCATGGGGCATCAGGATAGGTTTTTATTGTTGATGTACTGAGGCTTGATCAAAACATGTGTGGTCAGCATATAGTTGCTACTCAACATGACATTTACGTTCTTGTGTTCATGTCAGTTGGTGAATTGTGACGGTAACGAATTGCCTTTGGTAGTCTCAAATAGTTTACTTGTACTGTTTCTATTTATACACTTGTCACTTGCCAAATAACAGATTTTTCAAATTATAGGCTTTTAGTGTAACATGTCTGCTCCAGCAATGTAATGTGTTATGTGACCCTTGATTCATGTTCTCTTAAAACATAGGGAAAATCCCGTTTGGCCGGTGTAGCGATAGGGCGGTGTAGCGACCGCGAAGTGGACTAACAGGGGCAAATGTACGAATGGGCTCTCCTACCATACTGATGAGCAATACAATGGTTATATGTCACAGTTATTGTCCACGACATTGCAAGTGGCGCGAAGGCCAGCAGACCTTGGTCTTGCTCTTCGTGCCCGAGCGCCGCAGGCGTGAGTGCCCGCGAAGAGTTACGAAGCCGTGGTGAATGCAATCGTTATATTTATGCCCAGGCCGTAAGGCCTGGGCAAGCGCACGATAAACGCATGAATGGGATGAAGATCACTTGCTTTACAGTCTGTTGGAAAGGCTCCCCCTGTTAGTATAGTTCGCCTTATCGCTACACCGCCTTATCGCTACACCGCCTTATCGCTACACCGCCCAAACGGGACTAGCCCAAAACATAGCCCACTTCAGAAGTCTTTATCATTGCAGCTGTCATGGGCCCCAGGCCATGAAATGCAATGGTAGACAAAACAAATTGTGTCTCTACTACAAGTACATTTACTTTTACGTTAATTAATTACATTAGGGATCACACTGGGTGGGCTGGACCGGTTAGAGATGCTCTAGCCTCGGAAACCCAGACTTTTATTTTGGCGATAGAGAGATGCTCCAGATTGAACCATGATAACGACATGGTGTACCAAGCTGCACACGGCCTCATCGAAAGGTTCTTCTCTGACATGAGTGGAGTGCTTACAGTTTTTGCAGCGGAGAAAGCCGCTTCCAAGGAGTGGCTTTGTGTGTCCTGTTCATGTCCATATGTGGTCAGAATGAATAGGCTTTATCTGTCCCGTACGTCCAGAATATCAGTCCAGAATGAATAGGCTTTTTCAAAAAGTCCCATGTCCATATATGGCCATTTCAGTTAAGAATGAACAGGTTTTATCTGTCCTGTCCAGAATATGTGTGTATTGTCCCTCCTGGTCAGATGATTGGATGATTAAAAATGTCCAATGAGACCATACTTTGAGGATTGGTCAAGCTTCACATGACGATTCAGCCCTCCAGATAAAATCATTCATTCATTCAGAATTGGAGGAATGTATAGATCACAGAGTTCATAGCTCTAGAAAAAGTTCACCGCTTCACTTCGAACCGAGGTTTGATTTTTGAAGCGGTGAAAACCGCTTCCTATGAGTGGCTTTGTGTGTCCCACGCCCATATATGGTCATTTTAGTCCAGAATGAATGAATAATTACCATATGGTGATCTCAGTCCAGAATGAACAGGGTTTTTCAAAAACACAATGTATGTCACCTCATGTCCATATATGGTCATTCCAGGCCAGAATGAACAGGTTTTTTCTGTCCCGTATGTGCAGAATATCAGTCCAGAATGAATACGCTTTTTCAAAAAGCAAAATGTGTGTCCCATGTCCATATATGGTCATTTCAGTTCAGAATGAATAGGCTTTATCTGTCCCGTACGTCCAGAATATCAGTCCAGAATGAATAGGCTTTTTCAAAAATACATCAAAATGTGTGTGTGTGTGTGTGTGTGTGTGTGTGTGTGTGTGTGTGTGTGTATGTGTGTGTGTGTGTGTGTGTGTGTGTGTGTGTGTGTGTGTGTGTGTGTGTGTGTGTGTGTGTGTGCTTGCGCACATCTGTGTGCGAGTGAGTAGGTGAGTGTGCGCGTCTGTGCGTGCGAGTGAGTGTGTGTGTGTGTGTGTGTCTGCCTACCAACAACAGAATGAACATGCGAGTCTACTTGGATGTTGAGTCAGTGTTTTAATGGTCTCCACAGCCCAGTGGGAGTGTGTCCATCAGGGGCGTCACAAGGGGGGGGGGGGGGGGGGGGAGTGGGACTGAGTTACCAGGACCCAATTGGTGGAGGGGCCTCAATTATTGCCAGACCCATGAAATGGGTAGGCCTACATAAGCAAATGTCGGTCTGTCCGGGTTTTCTATATAAAGGGTATATATGATGATGACATGATGATGACATGCCTACAAAAGGCATGATGTCATAAATGATGATGACAGACAGGGGGTCTGGCACAACCAGGTTGACCTGGTCTAGTTTTATAATATACTTTAGCTATTGAAAAATAGCAGATCTACAAGCTTGCAGGCGAGCTTGTAGATCTGCTATTTTTCAATAGTTAAAGCACAAAATAACGCGTAACAATGCGTTCCCAGTCTAAATGGGTTAAAACCCCCTCCCCCTATGAAGAACATTCATGGGGGGCCCACAGTGAATCCTTGTACCCAGGGCCCAGAATGTGGTGCGACACCCCTGGTTTCCATCTCATCGTGTCCACGTGCACTCCTGTCAACATGTGCACATGCAGGTGACTAAGGAGGTGCACGCGTGCGTGCGTCCGCGCACGTGTGTGTGCAGTGGTGTATACAACTAAGTACAGTATAAGTACTGTACTTGAGTTTGAGGAGTTATTTTTAATGCACTGGAGTATTTATAATGTTCAATACTTTTACTTCAACTCCACTACATCTCAAAGGCAAATATTGTACCTTTTACTCAACTGCAATTATTTGAAATCTTTAGTGTGTGTGCCTGCCATGCAATGGCAAAACACTTTTGTTCCGCAATAGTTAAATAATTAAATAGATAATAATCACCATCACTTCAAAACATTTCGGCACGTTGTAATGATTTACACCACCCCCACGATATACGTATACATCAAAATGTGCGGCTCGGACGGGAATGGTGTGATTTTACTTTTCTTGCCGATTTACGCGTTACCATGCATATTTGGGAAGCTGTCGTCATTACTTTGATGACGTATTCTGGCGATACAGGTGAGCTATGTTTAAAGGCCTACTCGTGCTGCTTGTGTATCACAAAGGATTATTTTGTCGTTGGAGTCATCAGTAGAGAGCCATCAGTAGACCCGTGTTCGGCTGACACATTGAACATTGAACATGAAGAACATGAAGAACAGGTTTGGTCACCGTGCAATAGATCGCTATGTGGAGACCACCTATAAGAAGACGGCCTCGTCCACCCTGAAATGTGCCTTGGAGCTCGGCTTGACCCACGCGCTGCGGAAACTGAGCCAGGACCCCGAAAGAGAAATACTGGTCTCTGACTTTGAAGTGTCGGAGACTATGTTCTTCCCCGGTAAAGGAAGCTCCCTGACACCAGCGCACCTCCTGCCTGACTTCAAGTTCACGACGTACGCTCCGATGGCCTTTCGCTACATCAGGACTAATGACTACCTTCAGTCCCTGTTCAACCAGTCCCTGGTACAGCTGTCCAACGCAGGGGCCAATGGCTCCGTGTTCTACGTTTCCAGCGATGACAAGTTCATCATTAAGACAGTGGAGCACAAGGAGGCAGAGTTTTTGCAGAGGCTGCTTCCTGCTTACTACATGAATCTGAGTCAGAACAAACGGACCTTGTTGCCAAAGTTCTACGGCCTCTACTGCGTGCAGATGGGGATAAGGAAGATTCGATTCGTAGTGATGAACAATCTGATCCCCTGCGGCGCACAGCTGCACCGCAAATATGACCTGAAGGGCTCCAAATATAACCGAACAGCTTCGTCCAAGGAGAGAACCAAGGCGATCCCCACCTACAAGGACCTGGACTTCCTCACGGACATGCCCGATGGCCTGCTGCTGGCTGCCGACAAGTACAGCGACCTCCGCGAGACCATCAAGAGAGATTGTTTGGTGCTGCAGAGCTTTGAGATAATGAACTACAGCCTGCTGATAGGTGTCCACAGTTTGGGGCAGGCCAAAAAGGAGACTGAGGATGAAATGGGAGGAATGGAAGCAAGAGACGCCAAGGGTGAGAGACTGCAGGTGTACGTTGGCATCATTGACATCTTGCAGTCCTATACGATGGCAAAGAGGCTTGAACATTACTATAAAGCTGCCATCTATGATGGGAATACTGTGTCGGTGAGCAAGCCAAGCTTCTATTCAGACCGCTTTCAGAAGTTCATGTGCAATGACGTCTTCAAATCAATCACATCTAAGGGCCCCTCGTCTGAGAAGGGACATGTCGGGCTCTGTGGGGGTCTGACCAGCACAGTGAACACGCCGTTACCCACATATGAGGTCAAAGACTATTATATCCCCACTCCTGTACCAGAGCTGAAAGAGCATTATATGCCCACTCCTGTCCCTGTGCTCAAAGAGTATTATACCCCCACTCCGGTCACCATGACCACAGTTGCTGTTTCCAAACAAGGTGTGAGCCAGATAGAGGACAAGCCTATGGCAGATGCCAGCCCCAAACACTGGGTGGAGGCTGAGCCTGTGGCGGTGGGTGCCATTCCTGAATGCTGGGCAGAGGCCAAGGAAGGGGCTGTGCCTGCTGTCGTGGAAGTGAAACACTCCAAGGAGAGGCTGGTGCCTCATGTTGTGGAGGTGGAACTCTCCAGCCCTGTGCCTGCCCCTACCGCTCGCTCAGGACAGGGTGTGGTCCAGGAGGAGGAACACGTGCCTGTGGCGCCCAGCAGCCCTGAACGCTGGGTGGAGGACGTGGAAGAGGAGAATGAAGTAAGCAAAAGGCACCAGCCTTCGGTCAGAGTCAAGGAAATGACAAGTATTGTGCTTTCAGTCAAAGTCAAGGCAATGGCAAGTATTGCACCTTCAGTCAAAGTCAAGGAGATGGCAAATATTGCTGCTCTCATGGAAATGAAATACCCCACCATCCCCGTCCGAGAAGTCCCCATTGCTCCTGGCTCTGGACATTGTGTGCGCCAGGCAGACAAGAGAGTGGCAGCTGCCATCCCTGAATGCTCGGTGGAGGCTGTGGAAAAGGTGAAGCCCTCTGACATGGAAATGAAATGGCCTGAGACGCCTACCAGCCCTGAACGCTGGTGGGAAGGCGTGGAAGAAAACCTGAAGCCTTCTGATGTGGAACTGAAACGGTCGGCATTGGCTGCCAGACCTAAGCGCTGGTGGCCCGACGAACCTCCAGTGTTTAACCATGACAAACCACGAACCGGGCCTTCTGACATGGAACTGAAGTGGCCGTCGGTCATGAAGATCAAGAAGTTCTTTGAACAGAATGACCAGGCGGGACCTAGAGAGAGAGTAATGCGAGTTCCACAGAGCCCACCAACCCATCCAAAGATACCTGGCTCTTACAGATCAGGTGTGGACGAGGAGGAGGAGGCGGTGGACCAACAGACACAAATCTTCAGGTGCAATGATATCTTAAATGAGGGCCCTTCATCTAAAAAGGGACATGTAGGGCTCTTTGCAGGTCTCACCAGCACAGTGAACACGCTGATACCCTCATATGAGGCCCTCAAAGACTATGTTATCTCCACTCCTGTACCTGAGCTGAAAGAGCATTATATGCCCACTCTTGTCCCTGCGCTCAAAGAGTATTATACCCCCACCCCGGTCGCTATGACCACAGTTGCTGTTTACAGACAGGGTGTGAGCCAGATGGAGGACAAGCACATGGCAGATGCCAGTCCCGAACGCTGGGTTGAGGCCATGGAAGGGGTTGTGCCTGCTGTCATAGAAGTGAAACTCTCCAAGGATGGGGTGGTGCCTCACGTCGTGGAAGTGAAACGCTCCAGCCCTGTGCCTGCCCCTACCGCTGCTGGCTCAGGACGGGGCGTGGTCTTGGAGGAGGAACACGTGCCTGTAGAGGACCTGAAAGAGGAGAAAGACGACAAACCACAAACAGGGCCTTCTGACATGGAACTGAAGTGGCCGTCGGTCATGAAGATCAAGAAGTTCTTTGAACAGAACCAGGTGGGACCTAGAGAGAGAGTAAAGCGAGTTCCACAGAGCCCACCAACCCATCCAAAGATACCTAGCTCTTACAGAACAGGTGTGGATGACGAGGAGGAGCAGGAGAAGGAGGCGGTTGACCAACGTACACCAAGCCAGAGATCTATCTGTAAGTTGGCTAAGGATACACAGGATCAAATGGGAGGCATCATTGACATCTTGCAGTCCTATACGATGGCAAAGAAGCTTGAACGTCACTATAAAGCTGCCATCTATGTGAGCAAGCCAATCTTCTTCATGTGCAATGACCTCTTCAAATTCTATTATATCTCCACTCCTGTACCTGAGCTGAAAGAGCATTATGCTGGCCCACACCTTGCTGTTTCCAGACAAGGTGTGGGTCAGATGGACAACAAGCCCATGGCAGATGCCAGCCCCGAACGCTGGGTGGAGGCCAAGGAACGGGTTGTGCCTGTTGAGGAGGAGAAAGACGATGAATCACGAATGGGGCCTTCTGACATGGAACTGATGTGGCCGTCGGTCATGATAGAAAAGTTCTTTGAACAGATTGTCCAGGCGGGACCTGGAGAGAGAGTAATGCGAGTTCCACAGAGCCCACCATCCCATCATCCAAAGTTACCTAGCTGTGACAGACCAGGTGTGGACATGGAGGAGGCGGTGGTGGAGGAGGCAGAAGGGGAGGAGGAGGAGGAGGAGGAGGAGGAGGAGGAGGATTATCCAGTGACGGACAGCCCTGAACCCCCAGTGGAGGCAGAGCCGACAGAGAAGCCTGTAGCTGTGGGGATGAAAGCAGACACCCTTCTGGAACTGGACAAGGACACGGATAAGGCCTTTCAGACAGTCCTAAAGGTTGGAGACATGAAAGACAGACCTGCCAGAAGCACCACCTTCTCAAAAACTCAGCTGCCAATATGTCCCAATCATGCTCCACCCCCACCTCCACCTCTTCCTCCTTCTTCCATCATCCAGATGCAGTCTCTGGAATGCCCAGCAGCGGCAGGACGATGCCCGACCCTGACAATGAAGAAGCTGAATTGGCAACAGCTTCATGCTGTTACTGACAGAGATTCCATGTGGTTGTTGTCCGAGAGAGACCCTCCCTGCATGGAGCTCGACTACAACAGCATTGAGCAGCTGTTCTGTTTACCGGCGACACTACCCACGACTGAATACAAAGCCAAAGGGCCAATTGCAACTGCTCCTATCAAGGAGATTACGCTTGTTGAGCTGAAGAAAAACCTGAATCTGAGCATATTCCTGAAGAATTTCAAATGCTCGACAGATGACTTTGTAGCTATGATCCAGAATGGAGATCGGAGCATGTTTGACGTGGAGTTGCTTAAACAACTCTTGAAACATCTTCCGGAAAAACACAAGATTGAAAATCTGAAGTCATTCCGAGGAAATAAAGAGAAGTTGGCTTGTGTAGACCGCTTCTACTACTCACTACTCAAGATCCCATGTTATCAGTTGAGGGTTGAGTGTATGCTTCTGTGTGAAGAAACAAGTCAAGTGCTGAAAATGATCATACCCCAAGCCAAACTGGTGAGTCGAGCAGAGGTTGGCGCTTTACTAAAACGACTGCAAGACACTGCCAAGAAGGTCGCCAGCTCTGTGGAAGATGTTGTGGAGCAATATGCAACGGTCATTGAGGAAAGCGTCCAGGCATGCAGAGGCTTGGAGGAGAGGTTCTCTGACATTGACAGAAAGAGAGGAGAGCTGTACCTATGTGAAGATGCTCAGCAGCTCTCCCTTGAGCAGCAGTTCTGTTTAGCGGCGACACTGCCGGTGACTGAGTACAAAGCCAAAGGGCCAACTGCTCCTGCTCCTATCAAGGAGATTACGTTTGTTGAGCTGAAGAAAAACCTGAATCTGAGCATATTCCTGAAGCATTTCAAATGCTCGACAGATGACTTTGTAGCTATGATCCAGAATGGAGAACGGAGCATGTTTGACGTGGAGGTGCTTAAACAACTCTTGAAACATCTTCCGGAAAAACACAAGATTGAAAATCTGAAGTCATTCCGAGGAAATAAAGACACGTTGGCTTATGTAGACCACTTCTACTACTCACTACTTAAGATCCCCTGTTATCAGTTGAGGATTGAGTGTATGCTTCTGTGTGAAGAAACAAGTCAAATGCTGAACATGATCATACCCCAAGCCAAACTGGTGGAGGACGCCTGCCTGTCCCTCAGGGAGAGCCTCCTCTTGCCCAGGTTCTGCAGACTTATCTTGGATGTGGGAAACTTCCTTAACTATAGAAGCCACATAGGGAACGCAGTTGGATTTAAAATTAGCTCTCTGCCCAAGCTTGCTGACACCAAAGCCAACAAGAGCCAGATCACACTGCTTCATCACATCCTGGAGGAAGCAGAGTTGAACCACCCCGAACTGTTGGCACTAAAAGATGATATGGCGATCTGTGATGAGGCAGCAGGAATTAACCTGAAGCATAGTCAAGCAGAGGTTGGCGCTTTACTAAAACGACTGCAGAACACTGCGAAGGAGGTCGCCAGCTCTGTGGAAGATGTTGTGGAGCAATATACAACGGTCATTGAGGAAAGCCTCCAGGCATGCAGAAGTTTGGAAGAGAGGTTCTCTGAGATTGACAGAAAGAGAAAAGAGCTGGCCGTGTACCTATGTGAAGATGCTCAACAGCTCTCCCTACTGGAGCTCTTTGGAACAATCAAGACATTCAGAAAGCTCTTCATAAGGGCCTTGAGGGAAAACCAATCTAGAACATCAGTTTGCAGCAAGGTATCGTCTCCAAACTGTTATTGCTGAAGCCCCGCCCCCTCTGTCTTCCTATTGGCCAGGCTTTAAACAGCCATACCTCCAGTTTGCAGCATAGTACCGTCTCGAAACTTGGTGTCTGGACTTAGATGACCAATAGGGACGAGCTCTAATTGCTGAAGCCCCGCCCCCTCTGTCTTCCTATTGGCTGGCCTTTAAACACAAGTGTTTCGAACGAAACACCCGTTTATTTAGGTCTGAAAGGAGGAACTCCTTCCTAGGAATCGTCAGATTGCACCAAAATACAGAAAAAAATTCTCAGAAGATTAGGGACCCCCCCCCCCCCCCCCCAGTAAGAGCAAGGCCTTACTGAAGGACTCCCACGAAGGGAACCCAACCTAAAGCAATTAAAGAAGTTGCAGCAGCAAACCAGAGGGTACCACAGCAGCGGGCACTGCAGGCTGATCCACCACTCAAAGCTGCAAGGGATACGGACACAACAAGTGTCTTACCGACCCCCATCAACAAGAGGACCCCCTACCAGAGGTCCTAAGATGGAAGCACGTCTCTTCAAATGAAAGGATGAGCCGAAGGACCGACAGGTCCCGGCAACAATCCTCTGAACAAGAACAACCACACCGTTCCCCCACAAACACTCTTGAACGAGCCTTTCTGACGACCCATGTCCAGGTGTGGAACCAAACACCGGAACAACCGTTCAGCGTGTCCCTATCCTACTAAGTTCCTCAACAAGAAGGTCTACCCGTCCTACAGGACCAAGACCCAAACCAAGCCTTCCCTCCAAGCAAGGAGGAAAGAAAAGATCAGGACGCCAAGATCGGACTCTCTCCACCACAGCCCTGGAGACCAGGCAAAGGTGCCCAGCACTCTCCGGACAGACAGAGAAAGTCCCAAGCAATCCCAAAAAGATAGAAGGACCAGAGGACCAAGATCTCCTTTTGACCACCATCGAGGCTCCCAGGGGAACCACCGTGTCCAAGAAGTGGTAAACCAAGCTTCCCCACAAAACCACCGGAACTCATCCTGAGTTCCGTCAGTTTCCAAGTGAAGTCCAAGTAAGACGAAGGTCAGCCCACAGACACACCCTCCAGTCTCCATCCCCTCCAAACAAGCATCTCAGGTGTTTAGACAGGGCCTCAACGAGAGGTGGGACTGGTGGAACAAAGACCCTCCTCCAAAACAAGCCCGCAACCAAACCCACGGAGCCCAACATGCAGAAGAAGCTTCTGCCGTCCGAGGCAGAAGAAGATACGGTCGGTGACCGGACGCTTACCGTCAACCGGTCTTTTCCCTGAGCTAGACCTGCCGGTTCAACGCCCAGGGCCGGAGACAAAAGGTCTCCTGACCCCCGCACTTCCGCGGACCACACCAACGGGGCAACCGTCAACGGCCCACTGTGCAGCAGTAGGACCATCTAGAAAGCCTCAGCTTCCGGTGCCAGAACCTCCCAGACAGTCCTGAAGACACCCGCCAACCCTCAATCAGTGAGGAGGAAAGGGTCTGACGGTTGTTCTCTACTCGAGGGCACCCAGAACTACCCGTGCACAAGCACAGCCTCATCAGGGGCACAAACCCCACTCAGCCCTGAAGAAACGAAGAAAACTTTGTTTCGTTGTAGACAAGACGCTTCTGAGCCTAGCAGAGAAACGTTGCAAGATGGCGTCCATGGTTCGACTCCGGCCCGTTCCGCCTCGCTCCTGGCCGTATTGTGTGCCAGGATGAGCTGAAACGCTCCGGCCATAAGTTCCGTCCCCACATGGGGCAAAATGAAGACAAATCTCCTGTCCGGTCCATCCTTTCCCCAGTCAATGAGGTCCAGCCAGTGGCAGACCTCCAGTGTCATGATGTGGTCCATGGCCCTGCCAGCCCAGTCAGGAGATCCATGGCTGCTCTGAGCTCAGCCTGGATGTCAAGGTTAGGCGGTGGGTTAGGAGGACCCTGCAGGATCTTGACGTAGTCCGTCAGGAGCGCCACCGCGTTGAGGGCCCGGACGGAATGCCCGACCCCCAGGGGACCCATCCTCCGCCTGAGCAGCGCACGGCGGCTGCCGAGCTGGGGCGAGGTGCCGCTCGGGGAAGTAAAAGTCCTCGATGTCGTCCTCCTCTTCGCTGGTCCAAGAACTGGAAGAGGAAGATTCCGGGGCCCCGGAATCCTACTGGCTGGGCTTCAAACAGCCATAACTACAGTTCACAGCATGGTACCGTCTCTTTTCATTTAATACTAAAAATGTTAATGTTAAAGTTAATGCCAAAAATGCTAATGCTAATGCCAAAAATGCTAATGATAATGCTAATGTTAAAAATGTTAATGTTAAAAATACTAATGCTAAAATGCTAATGAGAATGCTAAAACTAAAAATTGCTAACGCCAGCCGCTACACAAGGTTGCACACACTTAGCGAACTGCAGGCACACTTAAAATGTTTTAGAAAATGTCTTTTATAGTACATAGTTAGACTGTAGATTTGGATTATTATTCTAAAACATACACTAACCACTTCAGCCCTGTAGCCAATATACTTTGGCTATTTATAAACAGCCGATCTACAACCTCACAGACAACATGTTGTGAGCTTGTAAATATGCTATTTTCAAAGGATTTGTACATACATTTTGTAAAGATTTTAAAACTTGTGAAATGGGGACATTCTGCATAGTTTGTACTTTAACATCAGGTACTCTAAGCATATTTTGATGACAACACTTTGGTAATGTCACTAAAGTAGATTTTGTATACCGGACTTTGACTTGTAACAGAGTACTTCTACATTGTGTTATTGATACTTTTACTTAAGTAAAGATGTGGGTAGCCTACTTCTTCCACCACCACTGTGTGTGTGTGTGTGTGTGTGTGTGTGTGTGTGTGTGTGCGTGCGTGCGTGCGTGCGTGCGTGCGTGCGTGCATGCTTGTGTAGTGTATTATTTTAAACATCTTGGCTGCACTCACACTGTAACGCACTAAGTTCAGTCAAAGTTGTGTGTTCAGTCAAAGTTGCGTCAAAGTCTCTTCCAAAAAATAATACATTTCCCACAATGCTTTGCGGGAAGTGAGCGCTTCCGCTTGAGGAGGAAGCAGATATGGTATTTGACCATGTAGTTCTTTTGGAGATGTTTTTTCCACCACTGTATAAAGCTTACATTTTATTATGAATAGCACATTCAATCAATTGCATCTGTGTGGGCATCACTGTCACCATGTATGACATGTAAAGAAATATTTGTAATATTCATTGTTATTGTCGAATGCTTACTGTGACACAGACTTAACTTTAATTTATTTATAATATTTTTCGTTCTGAAATGGAGGTTTCATGCAGTGCAGACAAACTCTGCTGCTGTGGAGTACAAACTACAAGTGAACACAGCTGTGTGGGATTGCATCATGGCCTTTCTTCCCTATTGGTTGGCAGTTGAACCCTGCCCTTCTGTCTCATCAAGTGCAGCTTGTCTGCCCTCTAATGTTTGCCTACAACTGTCTCTGTGCGTACTGAGTGCGTGTTGTGTGCTTGTTGGATGGTGCTCTGTGCAACCACAGGACTCTCACTAGACTTCAAACCATGTGACTTCCATCCGGAATGCATTGTGCTGTCTCTGCCCCCCGCCTCCCCCACACAACTCTCACACAACTTAGTGCCTGACTGTGTGTGGGAAGCCTTGCACACACCTATAGACACCTGTATACACGTGTACAAAAATCCCTGTATGCCTAGCTGACCTCATGGACTAAAGGCATTCCAGTACACCTGTCTTCAAAACACATTACACAAGTAATGACTTTTCTCCCACTCACTAACATATAACCATGACCAGACACTCAGACAGAACCATGACTGGCCATTCAAGACACCTGTTTCACCTTTACACATAGAGATACCGTGGTGACCAGTGCCACGTACATTGATCTTGACCATTAATTAGTCTCATGTATTCTCATGCACACACGTAGGACATTATGCACAACCACCAAGGCACACGCACATCTATGGGAGTGTACAGATATGTAATTTCTCAAGTACGTAGATACCCTGTACTAGACCCCAGAAACGGGGCCACTGTCCTCGGCGGCACTTAGAGGACAGGATCGCCAAGCTGACTGATGCAAGTGCAACTTTGAGTATTAAACCTTTTTTCCATATTGCACAAAGTCTGGTGTTTTGTCACATCTGTTCAACCGCTTGCGTCAAACCTCTACGACTCCTTTAATCAAATTTTACTACACTTGCATGGCTATGTGCGGTGCGTTCGTGGCTGCGTACGGTGCGTGCGGTGCGTGCGTGCGTCTTGCTTGCACTCGCTGAAGCTCCTGCCAGCAGACAGTGCAGTGGTAGTAAGTAATGAACAACACCTGTGCTTTGTGTTAGCGTCAGCCTCCACTTCATTACTGCGTGAGCGCATGCAGCGTTAGCTTGCTGGCGGCGCGCTGAGCTGCGCGGCGTGGCGGGAGGCCTCCCTGCAGCATCACAGCTCACATCTCCCCGTGACCTTTACAGGCTTCTGGAGCTGCTAACACACTGCTCACTACACCGTTACCGTACTGGAGCACCTTGTACTGCAGGCTGTGCATTCAGGGGCCTCACAAGGGGGGGAGTTACTAGGGTCCAAGGTGGAGGGGCCCTTAATTATTTTATACTTTAGCTATTGAAAAATAGCAGATATACAAGCTCACAGCGCGGCACCGAGTGCCATAGTCCATTGGTCTCAATGAAATACTAATAAAAACACAATTAAATAAATTCAAATCCATGTATTTATTTACTACATTGCGAATTGTTTTCAGATATTCATTCATTTACGTCATTGTTACTCATTCATTCACTAATTAATCAATTAATGAATGTGTTTATTCATTGCATTAGGTTTATTATTATTATTTTTATTATTACCCTTATTATTATTTTCTTATGTCTTTAAAAAGAATTCTGTTCCGTCTGATCCACATGCTGGAACAGAAGGTGGCGGTAATGCGCCAATACGAGAAGTCGAAGAAGAGCATAACCCCCATCGGACGCTAGGGGGCGCTGTGGTTCGGCTGTAGACTGTGTGGCTGTTTAACAGCGGTCAAGAGAAGTAGACAGACAGCAACAGAAAGTAGTGGAAGTGCTGCTCAAGGTATGCTAACGATGCTAACCCGGTGCTAACGCGTGTTGTTTAGTTTAATTCATTCATTAACAAGCATTGTTATCAATTAAAGTCGTGTCGGAGGTCTGTGCAAACGACGGGTCTTAATTGGCCGCCGTTGGAATTCAATGTGTGGTTATTTTTCATTAAGTCCATTGAGATGCTAACACGTTAGCATGTGCAGATATTGCAGATTCATTCTGCTAGCCTCCAGTGTTAGCTGTTGTTAGCTCTCATCCATCAAGTTGTTTCATTAGGAGATGTTAATGTGTCGTTATTGATCTAATCTCCCTGGTGTATGATTAAATGATCTGCTGTTAATCGTGAGTGTTAATGTAACTCTTGAACATATTTAGATAAAAGTAGTGGACCCTCATGGTTCATTTGCAGCTCTGTCAGTAACTTCTTGTGTTTTTTTATTTGACAGGATTGAGATTCAACACTCAAGACAAAATGGTTCGTTTACATTAATGAATATAATAACAATTTCAATCTTGCCACTGTTTGTTTTCAATGTGCATTATTGCCATTGTGGTTTAAAGTTACTATACGTGTATTTTACTCTAGTAGTAGATACTGTACTCCTAAGTACAGTCTTTCTACTTGGTGCTTTCACTTTTGCTTGAACATTATATTCATAATCATTTTACTGTACTTCTCCCTCTGCTTCTCAGATGCACATGTGGTATTGCTATTCACAAAAACAAAACCATAGTACTGTTGCTAACTGTTGGTTCTTTTATTTAGTCTCGCAGATATGATTCCAGAACAACTATTTTCTCCCCTGAAGGTAAGGCCAAAATCCTTTTAACCCATTTAGGCCTAGACTTATTGAATGCTTTAACCAGTGAAAAATAGCAGATATACAAGCTCACAGCGCGGCACCGAGTGCTGCGCTGCAAGCTTGTAGATCTGCTATTTTTGAAAAAGTCGTGAAAATGTGTGCAAATCTTTGAATATATGTATTTTCAAAGCGAACGTTTGTAACTCAAATTTTGCTTCTGGGTGGTCCCTGGAACGAAATATTTTGAGATGGGTGTCCGTGGCCAAATAAATATCATTTTGGGGTTCCTAGACATGAAAAGGTTTGAGAACCACTGACATAGTAGTCTCTCAAGAACAGACTAACTGAGCTCCAGTTAAAGGGCCATTTCACCTCTGGGACAACCCAATCTTATTATATTGTTGTTTGGGAGACGATCAACACAATCCTGATTTATTTTTTGTGTTCAATCTGTTTTGAGATATTTTAGTATTTCAGCATGTACTAGTGATGTGTTTTGCATCATATGATGCAAAACGCATCACTAGTAGTACATGCTGAAATACTAACATTCTAAAAAACACAGATTAAACACAAAAAATTACTCAGGATTTTATTGATCGTCTCCCAAACAACAATAAAGATTGGGTTGTCCCAGAGGTGAAATGGCCCTTTAAGTGAAAAGGACCTTTTCTTTGACGATGGCTGGCCAGATTGCTGACAAAACCTTAAGAAGGATTCAAAAGATTTTTCAAAAATAGCAGATCTACAACCTCACAGCGTGGCACTCGTCTCGGTGCCGCACTGTGAGCTTGTATATCTGCTATTTTTCAATAGTTAAAACATAAAATAATGATACACAATACAGTGTACCCGTTCTAAATGGGTAAATTACATGCTCTCTAGATCAGTGGTTCTCAATATTTTTTGACTCAGGCACCCTGGCCTGTAAATAACTTTTTTCATCCACGGCACCCCTGAATTACACGGTTATAGTATATAAGATACAGTATAGATACAGTATGTCACACAGGAAAACTTGAGAGATTATCCGTTTCCATTAGAACAGATTGAAACTTTTATACTTGACATTTATACACATGATGGAACCCCAGCATCCTACCAAAATTAGACGATCTACAAGCTGACGCGTTGTGAGCTTGTAGATCTGCTATTTTTGGTGAAGAGAGTTGGGGTCCTCTCCTCAAGTACAGTTCAACTCGGGTCTGTTTTACCAAGCATAGAGGGTTTAGGTCTAGGAGGTGGTTTAACTGAAGTGATATTGATGAATTCCAAATTTTAAAGTATTCGGTCGGATCCCAACCCTACACCACATGATCAGAATGAGACTACATAATCAGCTATGACAGTGGTTTTCAACCAGTGGTCCTTGAGGGGGTTCCAGGTGGTCCCCAGCTAAATGATGGAGAGTTGGTAACCAAATGGACCCATGTCGTATTGTCGTTTGTCATTGACAATTACATTTCTCTTTGGCTTTTAGGCTTTGGAGTTGCACATGGCAGATATGACACATAACCTAAATATACCAAAGAAATTACTTACATTTGACAACTTTATTCTTTCAAAAGAACATTCATAGTGGAAATAGCTGATCTACAAGCTCACAACGTGTCTCGATGCGATCGATGCGTTGTGAGCTTGTAGATCTGGTATTTCCACAATTCTTTTAAATTGTTGAAAATATAAGAACATGGAAATGATTATGACGATTATGGCAAAATAATTGCGATTAGATGATTATTATGTAATAAATGTGACAGGCATTTTAGAGCATCGCAGCGGAAGTGGTTTACTGGTCCCACCAAAAGATCCCCCATTCATTTTCCCCATAGACTTTTCCAAAAATATTTATAACAATTATGTTAAGCCTAGAACCAAGCCATCCAGGATTGCAGTGAATAATGACCATAAAACCTTTGGTCCTATATGAAAACACATTTTAATATTTAACTATTTGATATGCTACATTTAATAAATATCCTTTGTTTAGTGATTTTCAAAATGTTCTGTTAAGGGGAGACCTTGACATTTGAGAACCACTGATTTAGACCAAAATGTAGGTTTAAATGAATTCTGCAATGAATCTCTGTATTAACAATTCAACAGGATTTTTTATAAGGATCCCTCAGTGTATCACGATATATACGATATCTCTGAAAAGGCACATCGTGGAGACATTGTATCATCTCAACAATATGTATCACCATATGGCCCACCCTGACCTAGGATCATCCTGTGCTTGTCTCCCAGGGCGTCTGTACCAGGTGGAGTACGCCATGGAAGCCATCGGCCACGCAGGAACATGTCTTGGCATTCTAGCCAACGACGGTGTCCTCTTAGCCGCAGAGAGACGCAACATCCACAAACTGCTGGATGAAGTGTTCTTCTCTGAGAAGATCTACAAGCTGAACGAGTAAGAACAGAACCTCCACCCAGCACCAGCAGCCCTTATTCCACTGGTCGTTTAGTCTCTTTCATCTCACAACACGTCACAACACTATTCACACTGCTATGTCCCAAGGTCACAACTACTAGTAAAACAAAGTACTGTATAAACGTGCTTAGTCAATGAAAATTCAAATTGTGATTTTACAAACACCTCTTTTTGTCATGCAAATTTTCACTGATTAAAATGATCATTCTTACAACTACATAGTAAGCCTAGAATGTCATCAGTGAATAAAACGTGTTCATTTTATGGTCCATAAAACAAAACAAGGTTTAGGTAAAGCATCCTCGGTCAGATCTGCAGCTCACACTGTATCTCTGCTTATTCCAATTCAGAGACATGGCTTGCAGCGTTGCTGGAATCACATCAGATGCCAATGTGCTCACAAACGAGCTCCGGCTAATTGCACAGAGGTAAGCTTCAGTTCAGAAGGAACTCCAGACACCATATTGTTTCCTAAAGTTTGCTTCTGTTCAAAATTGATTGTGTGGCTTTGTGTGACACAATGTGGTTATGAGTTACTGATTATGTTTGGACATTAAGTTAGCTGAACCGGGCCACCCGCGGGCCTACTGGTCCAGGGCATTGCCACATAGGTATGGATGCTGGTGGCGTCTCCGGTTCGATTCCAGAACTCAGGGTTCCCGTGGTCATGAAATTCCTGGAAATATTTTGAAATTAGAAAAATATTTTTCCAGTACTGGAAAAGTTTTGGAATTTATTAAGGGTCCTGGAAGGTCCTGGAAAAAATATCTATGCATTGTCTTTGGTTATTGATTTTGTTAATACATCTGAAATGACATATTAAACATGGGCCAAATTGTCAAATATATAGAGGCAGAAATTGTCAGTCTACTGTCCTATCAATAAAGGCATAAAACCCCCCCCCCAAAGTTTAAGTTAAAGTTAAAAGCTAAGTTAGCTGAACCATCTCTATCCATACCACCGTGTCAGCAAACCTCAACCATCCCTTTAAGTGACACTTGTCTTACCTTGTCTGTTGACAGATATTTGTTGCAGTATGAGGAACCAATCCCCTGTGAGCAGTTGGTGACAGCTCTGTGTGACATCAAACAGGCCTACACACAGTTTGGAGGTAATTTCTGATTGGTGGTCTCTAAGCCAGTGTTGGTCAACCTTTCTTTAATGTTGAAGACCCCCAGTTTGATATGCGTTAGCCGTTAGGCCACAAACCTTTTTTTTTTCTTCTTTTTACAAATTTCTTTATTGTTTTTTGGCAGATAAACAAGATAAAAGGTTAATCTTATAACATTACATATCTGCTTTTTTTTCCAATAAAGAAGAACAAAACACATTCATCCAAGGTGGGGGAGGGGGGAGGGGGTCTCTCTGCTCTTATAGCCTAGATGGAAAGGTTGTAGACTATGGGCCACCAAGCGAGGCTCTGAGCCTCTCCAATTTTATACAATACAAAATGTCTTGGATCCACCTGTTGTGAGTAGGAGGAGACGGATGTATCCAATTTAAAAGAATTAACGTCGTAGCTTTAGGCCACAAACTTGAAAAAGTCTCAGTCTCAAGGTCCTGCCATTTAATGCAGTTCCTATGTTCATTGGAATACATTTCTGTCGCCATGACTAATTTCAGTCATTTGGATTCCATAGAACTCAGCATTTTTTCTATGGAAGCATGTTGCGCAGCGAAAGTATCCGATCTACAAGCTCTCAATGCGTCACAGACACATTGAGAGCTTGCAGATCGGCTAATTATTTTAAGATTGGAGCATTTGAAGTGGCAAAACTAGCAACATGTGCAGAAGCGTCTTCCATAAAATACTAATGGTCTGGGATATTTCATAAAAACCAAGGTTAGCGCCTCAATCCGTGATTACTTTACCTGGTTGGCAGTATGTAGAACAACAGGAACAATATTAGCCATCATCATATTGCGTTAATTGTGTAGGAAACAGCGCTAATATGGGGGAGCTGTTTCTCAAAATCGCACATTAGGATACAAGAGATTTTTAATCCCTGTATGCGTGCTGTGTTGCCAGGTAAGAGGCTTATAATCCCTGTATGCGTGTTGTGTTGCCAGGTAAGAGGCCGTTCGGCGTGTCTCTGCTGTACATGGGTTGGGACAAACACTACGGATTCCAGCTTTACCAGAGCGACCCCAGTGGGAACTACGGAGGCTGGAAGGCTACCTGCATCGGCAACAACAGCGCTGTGAGTTCTGGACCTCTGTTCAGATGCACTGTTTTCATTTAACCTCAAAACGGGTACACGTTATTGTGTATCGTTATTTTATGCTTTAACTATTGAAAAATAGCAGATCTACAAGCTCACAGCGCGGCACCGAGTGCCGCGCTGCGAGCTTGTAGATCTGCTATTTTTGAAAGATTTTGACCCGATTCTTGTAGATCTGCTATTTTTGAAAAGTTTGGCCCGATTCTATAAGTGTCTTTTGAATCCTTCTAAGATTTTTTTTGAAAAACCCTATGTTTCTATGTCAGCAATCTGGCCAGCCATCGTCAAAGAAAAGGTCCTTTTCACTTAACTGGAGCTCAGTTAGTCTGTTCTTGAGAGACTATACTATGTCAGTGGTGCTCAAACCTTTTCATGTGAAGTACCCCCAAAATGATATGTATTTGACCACGGACCCCCATCTCAAAATATTTAGTTCCAGGGACCACCCAGAAGCAAAATTTGAGTCACAAACGTTAACTTTAAAAATACATATATTCAAAGATTTGCACACATTTTCACAACTTTTTCAAAAATAGCAGATCTACAAGCTCGCAGCGTGGCACTCGGTGCCACGCTGTGAGCTTGTATATCTGCTATTTTTCACTGGTTAAAGCATTCAATAATTCTAGGCCTAAATGGGTTAAACATCTACATAGATTATATGCTACCGTACATTGGACATAATGGTAATTGGTAAAAATGGCGATGTGTGTTCCTAAAGTCACTCTGAAGGTGCTGTTGCTTGGAAGTGGAACACACAAAACACCAGACTGTATCCAAGCGTCTTCTTCATTTTCCAAAAAATGTCTGAAGACGAGGATTTAATGTCAAAATGCAACAGCTTTCTTTGTCTTGATTGTTGATCACTAAACACTATAATATACGCCGCACCAGGTAAGCCATACTGTATTTCATGGCGAAAATGGCCAATCTACAAGCTTGCGACACAACCTTTTTTTTAACACATACTGTATGGTGCCAACCCCGAGTTTCCCCGAGTTTGTAATGGGCCTGCCGCCTTGCCAAGCCCGAGTTTCCAGAGTTGGCCGTCTAAAAAAAAAACTGCTCTCCCTACTCTCCCTACTTCGGTTTGGGCATGATGATCGCACTCGCAAAATGCATGTTTGACTCCTAGAACAGCCCATGGCAGCTCCCATGGCAGCCATGTTTGTTTACATTTGAAGAAAACACTATAGCCTATATATCTTTTGAATGCCTGAACGGATTTCCAAGTGGATTTCTTTATTTGAAAGCTGTGAATGGCATGCACACGTGTGGTGTATCATCCATGCATTATCCGACATGACCCGTGCACATTAAAAGGTAAGATTCTGGCAATTCTGGCAATGCAAGACATTGAAGATTTTAATGCTTAGCAACAAATGTGTTAACATAATCTGCCCAAAATGGTGATGCCACGATGAAGGCGGTTAACATGAACAAAACACCCTCAAAACTCTTGAGTGTACAAACGGACTTGTTGTGTCCTTTTGGTTCCATTTGTTCCACTCAGAGTTCAACTCGAATACAAACCTGTAAAGGTCCATTTGGAACCCCCACAAGGAGTTCCTGGACCTCACTTTGAGAATGTGTCCTTGATTTTTTTTCCTTTTTTTTATAATATTACACACTGGTTTCGGATGGGTACTCTGTATCAAACGTTCGATACACAAGTTATGCGTATCGAATAAGACATTTTTGTATCGTACATCTTTCATAATAACAATAATAATAAATATCTAATTGTTGTGCGTCAGGCTTCAGTGTCCATGCTGAAGCAGGACTTCAAAGAAGGGGAGATGACGTTGTCTTCAGCTCTGGCCCTGGCCGTCAAAGTCCTCAACAAGACCATGGACGTCAGCAAGCTGTCAGCGGAGAAAGGTGAGCTCGCATCACTCAGTCGCTACGCATGGATTAGAGCAGGGGTCTTCAACAGGGGGTCCCCAGAGTTACCACAGGGGGTCCTCCAAATCTTAGAGTGATAGAAACATTTTTTTATCCTTTTTTATATTAACCACTTGAACCCTAGCGTCCATATTCAGAGAACTTTAGCCAAAAATAGCAGATCTACAAGCTCACAACGGCGTTGTGAGCTTGTAGATCGGCTATTTTTGGCAAAGAGCTTTGGTGTAGAGGGGGAAAAGAGCAGACTAAGTACAGAGTGAAAGGTCAAGTTTATTAAGTATTGACGGTTCAAGTGGTTACATATCTGAAAACACAAATTGACATGAATCCAAAATACACTGACGATTGCGCGTTCAAACAATGAAACTATGAATAGGTTGTGGGGGTCCCTGCTTCATCTCTCTCTCAACTAAGGGGTCCTCGGCCTGAAAACGCTGAAGACCCCTAGATTAGAGTTCTCAGTCAGTCGCCACCACTGAGTTCAGTCATTTGGATTCCAAAGAAGCCGGCAGCATGTCTTCTATGGAAGCGCGTTGTGCAGCGAAAATAGCCGATCTACAAGCTCTCAATGCGTCTGGCTTTAATCCCGTGCACCACGGCTGTGTTCACACTGGCCATCCAATTCAGATGCTTGGCCTAATCCAGATTGTGATCTGATTGGAAATCAGATCTGAGCAACATTCCAAGGTGGTTTGAAATGTGATTCACTCTGCAACAATAGTAGATTTGTCAGCTCACTGTCTCACAGATCAGTGTCTTGATGGGGCTTGTAGATTGGGTATTTTTTGGCTTTGCCTGAATACACGAATCCAACCTGAAGACTTTACAAATAACATAGTGGACAGTCGGTCATAAAGGTCAGGTTTGAGAAACAAATGGTGTCTGATACATACGGTGGTCTTGTCTGAGAAAATAACATCATTTATATTAACCCATTTAGGCCTAAAATTATTGAATGCTTTAACCAGTGAAAGATAGCAGATATAAAAGCTCACAGCGTGGCACTGTGAGCTTGTAGATCTGCTATTTTTGAAAAATTCGTGAAAATGTGTAGTCTAGTTCCAGACCCTGAATCGCTAGCCACACCCCTTTAAAAATGTTGTTTTGGCGATTCAGGGTCTAGAAGTGCTCATTGAAGAGGCCTGCCTCGGTTGAAAATCTGTACGGCGAATCAGTGTCGTGAATCAGCGTCTTGTGATCAGCGTGGGTGGGGGTTTCCCAGAACTCATGTGTGTTTCCAAGTAAACCAGCGCCGCCGTCGTACCGCGCATCGTGTCGCGGTAAAATGCGGTAAATTGCGGTAAAATGCGATCGTATCGATCTCGCTATGAAACACCAGTAGCAGGCATGTTATGTTGTGTTTGATTACTAGTTCGTAGTAATCCTATTCTGACTGTTTCTTTGGTTAGCAAGTAGCACTAGCAAGCAACAGGCTAGCCACTAGCCAGCCACACATAACAACCATGATAACAACACTATGTCATGTGTTGGTCGGTGAACCAATCGCTGAAGACTGCCTCTTTTTGGCAACGCCCATCCTTGCATTCGCCCTCAGGGGAAGAACTTTCAGACTGAATAATGAAGTGAAACAAAATGTCAATTCAGGCTGAGTGTCAGGCTAGAAAATGTGTGCAAATCTTTGAATATATGTATTTTCAAAGCGAACGTTTGTAACTCAAATTTTGCTTCTGGGGGTCCCTGGAACTAAATATTTTGAGATGGGGGTCCGTGGCCAAATAAATATCATTTTGGGGGTCCTTCACATGAAAAGGTTTGAGAACCACTGACATAGTAGTCTCTCAAGAACAGACTAACTGAGCTCCAGTTAAGTGAAAAGGACCTTTTCTTTGACTATGGCTGGCCAGATTGCTGACATGGAAAACATAGGTTTTTCAAAACACCTTAGAAGGATTCAAAAGACACTTATAGAATCGGGTCAAAATTCAAATTTTCACGTTTTTTCAAAAATAGCAGATCTGCAAGCTCGCAGCCGTGCTGTGAGCTTGTATATCTGCTCTTTTTCAATAGTTAAAGTATAAAATAATGATACACAATAATGTGTACCCGTTCTAAATGGGTTAAAAAAAGAAATAGACTGGACTAAATGTCCTAACGTGGTCCATTGTCTCCTCACCGTTGTCCAGTGGAGAATAAATGTCCTAACGTGGTCCATTGTCTCCTCACCATTGTCCAGTGGAGAATAAATGTCCTAACGTGGTCCATTGTCTCCTCACCATTGTCCAGTGGAGAATAAATGTGTTAACGTGGTCCATTGTCTCCTCTCCATGGTCCAGTGGAGATCGCCACGCTGACCAGAGAAGACGGGAAGACCAGGATCAAGGTGCTGAAGCAGAAGGAGGTGGAGGAGCTGATCAAGAGGCACGAGGCGGAGGAGGCCAAGGAGGAGAAGGTCAAGAAGGAGAAGGAGCAGAAGGAGAAGGACAAATGAGGAGGAGCAACTTATTAGTTCTTAAACTTCTACTTTGTTTGTTGCAGTTCAGTTCAGTTCCACCGTTCGCTCCACAAACATGACGTGTTCTCGCCTGAAGATGGGTGATGTTTGTGGAGCGGAAAGAAAAGGGGTCTCCTCCGCTGTTTTACTTTTCATCCTCAGATTTCACCAAACCCTGTGATAGTATGTGTTTGTTTTCTTCTTTTTTCATTAAAATATTGGAATGAATTGATGTGTCGCTGTTCTTTTTTTAATTCTGGGATCCATAAGATAAAGTCATTATGAGGACCAGGGTTCCCACGGTCATGAAATTCCTGGAAATATTTTGAAATTAGAAAGATATTTTTTCCAGTACTGGAAAGGTTTTTGAATTTATCAAGGGTCCTGGAAGGTCCTGGAAAAAATAGCTATGCATTGTCTTTGCTTATTGATTTTGTTAATACCTCTGAAATGACAAATTAAACATTGGCCAAATTGTCAAATATTAGAGGCAGAAATTGTGAAAATAGCAGATCTACATGCTCACAACGCCTCGAAACGCGAGGCGTTGTGAGCATGTAGATCGGCTATTTTCACAATAAAACCGTGTTATACAAAATTCCTCAACTCTCTTCAAATAAGATTATTTCGGGGGGTCACGGCCTGAAAAGGTTGAGAACCACTGGCATACACTACCTGTCTTTGTTAAATTATTGTTACTAGCCCTTACCCGTTCAAAGATATGAGCTCCGAAATGATGTGCAGTGTGTGGGTTATGGGATGTGCACTGTGCACACAGTATATGAGGGATGGAAAGTAACTTTAACTGGTGCTTGCATGATAATATGTAGGAGCATCAATGTAAGAAATACCCTTTTCGTTTAATGGCTACAGAGATACTGTGTACCGATCTGCATGATTTTTGGACACACACACACACACACACACACACAGAGCTGGTTAAACATGTTGCCTCATGCTAGATGCAGAATAGATGAGCCTCAAGCTAGATGCAGAATAGATAGTAGATACACCATAAAAATGCTAATATACAGCATATGATTTGTGAAAGTGACAAACGGGCTTCACAGTTATGTCAGGTGTGTTCATATGCTAATTGTGATGCGATTTCAGATCAATTGCTCCAGCCACTGAGGAGAAACGCTGTGACAGACAGACATTCGGAAATTATATAAGTTTGATATAGTCCTGGAAATCGGGTTAAATATTCTGGAAAGGTTTTGGAAATGAATTGGTAAAAATGTGTGGGAACCCTGAATAAACAATTAAATATAGTTAAACAACTTGAATGGTACAGTATTTGATGCCTCAGTGTGCTTCAGTTTGTTCAGTGTGGAAGCCCACAAAACTGTTTACTTTTTAGGGCTGTGATTGCTGCCTTCGAACTGCATAGTTTTGTCAGTCGCCACTAGATGGCGACATTGTGTAACCCTCATCACAATGAGACATTCCTGTATTTTACTCTGAGAGGAAAATCCTACAACAGCAACAACATTGATCCACATAAAGGCATCTCATGTCCACTGTTAATATAAATCATGAGCAAAACATTTATTTTCTGGTAGGATGGTAATGGAAATCCAATGCAAACATTTCCAACTGGCTAGTTCTACTTACTACTTACTACACTGCCTGTTAAGGCCTCGCTTTGTGTTGGCTACTTTTACCACATCAACTTGATTTGTTCATTCTTGCTTCTTATTTTATTAGTTTTGGACATACAAGATTTTCACCCGACAACGACAATATCTGAACTGTCGCTGGAGTAGTGGGAACGCCACCGTCGCCCCCTGCAATGTTGTGGCCCTCGGCTTGGTACCCTAGACATGATTCGGCCCTTGGGGAAAACTAATTGGGGAACCCTGCACTAGTACTATTTGGACTCTAGTGTTCCATAGTGTTGTAAGTGTCATACATAATTCTGAAGACTGGAGACTTGACGTTCAGTAATTAGGTCTTATGATCATAATAAGAACATTATAAAGGTATATAGAAAATCTAAAATTTGCCACGGACAAGGACAAGTCTTTTCCACAGACATTTGTCCGTGTACGTACATATTGATGAACTCTGTGAGGTGGAGGTGACGTATGTAACACCTTGCACCAAGGAGTATACATTAGGGATAAATAGGTGAAGTCAGCTGTTGCCTTGATTATAAGAGAGAGAAGCTGTATTTATACTCCATTGCATGAGGGTGTGACTTGTCCAAAAATCTACAAGCTAACAACGCCTTGCAGTTCTTTGGACAAGCGACAGGCGACACTGTCACATTACAGAGTAAACGTGACTTTTAAGCGGGTACACAAATAACATCCTGTAAGGTAAGGGTCATGATCATGTAAACACTGCACTGATGTTGACCACATGTGTCTTGACTCGTTAGAACAAGGAGAAGTCCATCGCTATATACCATACATGGGCAACTGGTGGCCCGGGGGCCACATGCGGCCCTCACCTTCACTTAATGCGGCCCTCGGGTTAATATCTGATGCTGATATATTATTGATTTCAGCTGTAACAATTCCAAACATGCAAACATGACCTGCTTTAATTACTTCAGTCTATATTAGTAGCTTAATGACTAATACTAGTCTTTTTTATGCACAATGTATTTGTATTTAAGTTCATAAAGTTAACGTAAGAACATATAAATGCCTTGGAAATTAAATTAAAAAATTACTTTTCAGGATCCCAAATTCAAAAATAGCTAAAAATAATTCAGGATTCCAATTCAAAAATAGCAGAAATAGCCGATCTACAAGCTCAAAACGTGTCGCACTGCGACGCGTTTTGAGCTTGTAGATCGGCTATTTTTGAATGTATATGTATTGTGGCCCTCTGGAGTGACTGTAAGAATATAGTGGCCCTTTCCATCATCAAAGTTGCCCACCCCTGCTATATACTGTACATGTTTTTTAATACTGATTAATACTCGATTTTCAGACATTTTGGAGCTTGTTTGTCAGCATAAACAATGTGAAAACACTGTAATATAGCCTATATAGGCCTAGTAGAGAGACTAGCAACAGTCCCACAGGTTTGAGGAATGTGCCATTATCAAAATGTTTCTGTTGTAATTCAGGGGGTTGATAACCTGTTTCTACTGATAGCCTACAGGCGTGAACCTCTAAAATCAGAAGGTTCTATCTGATGGTCCCTGTGTACCCATCCATCCATCCATGCATCTTACTTCAACCACTTATCCGGAATAGGGTCACGGGGGTAACTTATCAATTCAATTCAGGGCTTTATTGACATTACAGTTTAGGCATTTAGCAGACGCTTTTAATCCAAAGCGACTTACAATAAGCAGATAATACATCACTATAATAAACAAGATAATATGTCAGCACATCAACAACAATATAACAAATGCATATGAATATCAATCTAAAAAAACAATATAATCAGTAAAGAAAAAAGGATTCTAAAAAAAAACCTAAAAACAAATGCATTGAGTGTTTCAGTAGTGCTATGGGTTTGGGTGGAGTCTGAAAAGGTGAGTCTTCAGTCCACGGCGAAAGCCTGCGAGTGAGTCCGTTGTTCTAAGTGCGACAGGGAGTTTATTCCACAGCTTGGGGGCCAGGAGGGCAAACTGTCTCGGACGAGTGGATTTTTATCCTGGGGCTTTTAGCGAGGGTTCTGTCAGCATCCCTGTGTTGGCTGATCTAAGTGAACGGGTGGGGGTGTAGGGGTTGATCAGGTTTTGGAGGTATGGAGGAGCCATACCATGTTTACATCCAGTTCCTGATGTTGCGCGGCTCAGCTGTTCTTAGAGGGTGCGTACGTAAAGGCCCGCCCCCACCTGCCTCTGATTGGCCTACCAACTTCCGTTACTGTGATGCACGTGGAAGCAATGCAGAATCCCTTGGTCCCACGATCGATGCATACTGTATGCCTCAGAGCCGAAGGACGGGTCTACGTTTCTGTGTCTGTGGGGGTAATAGGGGGTGTCCTCCTTGTCAGGGACGTGTAGAGGATGTTAGAGAGGCAGGGGCTGGAATTTCTAAAAGGGCCTTTTGGTGAAAATATCGAAAATAGACGACCTCCAAGCTCACAACGTGTATGAGTCATGTATGAGTCAGTGTCGAGGCCTCTCAGTGCTTCATGTATGAGTCAGTGTCGAGGCCTGTCAGTGCTTCATGTATGAGTCAGTGTCGAGGCCTGTCAGTGCTTCATGTATGAGTCAGTGTCGAGGCCTGTCAGTGCTTCATGTATGAGTCAGTGTCGAGGCCTGTCAGTGCTTCATGTATGAGTCAGTGTCGAGGCCTGTCAGTGCTTCATGTATGAGTCAGTGTCGAGGCCTGTCAGTGCCTCATGCGTTTCTTCTAACGCTGCTTGGACCTGATGTAGTTGATTGTCCTCTGGCCAGACAGTAACCTGAGGCGTGATGCCTAAAGGGCTTTGCACACAGACGTGTTTGTTCGCACGGACAAAACGGACAATTTCATTTTTTTTTAAAGAAAACAATGATTCTCTACGACCTCATGCACACCGGATCCGAGTTTGCCGTGCGACAAGTGGCTGCGACCGTGCGTTATTTTTCTCGATCGAACCCAGTTCGATTCGTGCCTTCTTGTCGCATGCGGTAAAAGAACTCATCACTCCTTTTATGACTCCTTTTGGGATCCGAAGCGCCGATTCCGCACAGCCGTGCACACCAACTCCAATGCGTTTTAATCATGCAGCAAACGGAAAAAACGCAATGGTTGAAAAACGCGTCTGTGTGCAAAGACCTTTAATCATCTACCGAAATAAAACGTTTTTATTTTCATCCATGGCACCCCTGAATCACATTGTTACTTTACAGTGCCATACATTTATGTCATATTCCATCCATCCATCCATCCATCCATCTTCAACCGCTTATCCGGAATCGGGTCGCGGGGGTAACAGTTCCAACTGAGCCTTCCAGATTTCCTTATCCTCCACTCCCTCTGGGAGTAGGGTTATCCTTCCATCTGGTCTTAGGTCTGCCACGGGGTCTCCTCCCAGTGGGATGTGCATCGAGGACCTTCCTAGGAAGGCGCTCGGGGGGCATCCGTACTAGATGCCCGAACCACCTAAGCTGACTCCTTTCCAAGTGAAGGAGCAGCGGTTCTACTCCAAGTCTCTCTCGGGTGATTGAACTTCTCACCCTATCTCTAAGGGAGATACCAGCCACCCTTCTGAGAAAACTCATTTCGGCCGCTTGTACCCGAGACCTTATACTTTCGGTCATGACCCACACTTCATGACCATAGGTGAGAGTGGGAACGAAGATTGCTCGGAAGACAGAGAGCTTTGCCTTACGGCTCAACTCTTTTTTCTTCACCACAGTGCGATTTAGCGACTGCAAAACAGCTCCTGCTGCTCCGATTCTCCGGCTGATCTCCTTCTCCGTCTTCCCCTTTCTCTCACTTGTGAACAAGACCCCGAGATACTTAAACTCCTTCACCTGGGGTAAAGTCTCATTCCCTACTTGGACTGCACAATCCATCGGTTCCCTGCTGAGAACCATTACGGTACATAAATACGTAAATCTTTCCCCCTAAAATACAGAATGTCACAAGGAAAACGTGAGAGAATATTTGTTTCCATCATCATGACAGATTGAAAAAGAACCACCCAAGTACATTGCGTGTAATAAGTATAGAGGGTCTAAGTGATTAAACTGAAGTGATATTGATGAATTCCAAATATTATCAGCGTATCCTGCGGGACACCTAGACTTGCATCATGGCACCCTAGCACACCCTTTGAGAAACCCTGCTTTACATTCCCATTAACGCAACAATCTCTCATGAATCATTAAACTTGCATACACTCTAACAAAACAATATTGTTATTGAATAGTTCAGGATGAGGGTGGAAGGCACCACCAACAATAAAGGTTATTAAAACCATAGTCTAATCATTTCTAGCTTCCACTGTAGCCAGGGACGTGCTGGCCATTGGGAAAAGCGGGACAACTCCCGAAACGGCCGGTTCATTCCCGGCTGGTCCAGGCCGGCCACTGTCAGGCAGAAACCTCGTATCTCCAAGTTTCAAATTTGAACATTTTTTTGCAAAGCAAAGCCCTGCTTCATCATACAAGGCTGTCACTCAAAAGTAGTGAAAACATCGGCTGTTTTCTCTCTTTTTTTGAGAGAAAATTTAGATTTTGTTTTAGTCATGGGCTTTTGAATACATTCTGTTTAGTTTGAGTCATATTTTAGTTATCTGAAATGTTTTACTTTTCATATACAAGCTTTGAGCTTGTATATTGTCTATTCCAGAGCGCAACACCCGAGCACAACCAAACATAACATGACTTGTCTTAGCTCTACTGGATCTCTTCTCCACTTCTTCCCTGAGTACCTAATATTTCTGTCTAGTTTGTATTTGTTTGGCGAAATGTACAGTATATTTGGTCTATAGTTTTAGTCATGATAGATTGTTTTTTATTTAGTTATTATTTAGTTTTTGTCAGTGGAAAAAAGTAGTAGTAGTAGTAGTAGTAGTAGTAGTAGTAATAGTAGTAGTAGTAGTAGTAGTAGTAGTAGTAGTCGTCGACAAACAAACATTTTTCGTCCCATTTTCAGTCGACAAAATCAATGGCCTCTATTTTCGTCCATGCCTTAACCCCTATCCGTAAACTCTTTTGCCATTTTTTACTATTTTGAAAAAACATTTTTAAATATTTCAAATAGCTGATCTACAAGCTCACAATGTGTCGATGTAGATCGGCAAAAAGGAAAAGAAGTTTAGGGATAAGAGGTAGGGCATGGACGAAAATATATCTCTAGTTCTTTATCCCCGAAAGTTTTATATTCTTTTTGTGTGCGACGTACTGTAGGCCTACAGGGTTTTCAGGGAGTCCCCAGGACCAGTAAATCAGTGCTATTGCTCTGCTTTCACAAGGCAGAGCCGGTGAAGTAACTCTCATGGTGTTTGACCTCCTCACCTGATCCTGTGTGTGGTGTTGGAGGGAGGGGGGGGGGGGGGGGTCGTGGCAGCAGGGAGGATGACTGGGTGAGTTCGGGGCAGTGTTGACATTTTCACTCATTAGAAGCGACTTTGGGCCTTTTTCTCCCTGTAAAATCGCTTGTGAATATTGTTTTTTTTTTTGTTATTTGGGAGGGGCTTGTTTCTTAAGTCCAGTTGCTTATTTGGGCTTGTTTCATTAAGTGTTGTTTAACCCATTAAGACCTGAGGTCTTAATTGGTCTTCTAAGGTCTTTGAGAAACGCAAGTTTCTATGATCAATGGTTCTCAAACTCTTTAACGTCAAGGACCCCCAAAATTATATGTATTCGGCCACGGAACCCCATCTCTAAATATGTTGTTCCAGGGACCCCCACCGGAGCTTCGCTTTAAAAATCAAAAAATTAAACCCAGTTTGAAATGAGCAGTGGAACATCACTCTGCTGGTGCAAGTAATCCACTCTTTGTCAAATCCCACCCCATTTTGCTCTTGTTACTAGGTGGTACAAAACAACCAGGGCAGATTCTTTTATAGTGGAAGTGGATGGGGAAAAAAGATTTTTCATAGCCTCATTATAGCTATTTAAAGTACCAAAAGAAACACATCTACGTGATATTAATACAAAGGGAAGACAAAGGTACAGTAGTTACATTGCAAAACAGGAGTTTTCCCCCGAAAATATATGTTTTAATTAGTTTAATCCCAGTGGGACAGAAACACCAGGGCAGGTTGTTTTTATATTGGAAATGAAAATATATGTTTTAATTAGTTTAATCTTCTGGAACAGGCAGAGGACAGAAATAGAGACAGAAAGCGCAGTGCATCTTGGGTAGGAAGCTGGCAGCCACCCTATAATTCCATTACATAATAGGCTGGCTGTCGTAATTCTGCCCATTTGAAATATATGTACCCAATCGAAACTCTTAGTTACATTGATAAGGTTCATGTGAACAGGCTGTTGAAGCTTGTGATCGAAATCGCTATGGCCGCGCGGCGCCGTACTGCACGCTGGCCGTGCTCCGCAATGCGCACTGCTCCCATTACTAGGATGGGACGATAAGCGGTATTATCGTTTATCGTGATGAAAAACACTATATCGCATTGTGGAGATTTCATTTATCGTGATATCGTCCTCCATCATGCACTGGGATCAATTCACCTTTTATTTGCCAAGCTGCATATCCGGTACCACTTAAAGTTATACCATGTAACTTTTTTTATAAAACAAATCTTAAAATTGTCCTAACTGTTAAATCGCTAAAGTTTTAGAACCCCCACTCCGTTATTTTCAGCTTCTGAAGCCTTCTCTTTATATGTTTTCTACTTAGCCGTGACAGGGGCGGGATTTCCCGGCAAAATTACGTCATCACACTACCGGCCAATCACAGCGAGGGTTATACACTGCCGGCCAATCACAGCGCATCTTGAAGTGGGGTCGCCATATTTGTAGTCGCCCGTGTGTCTATACTCAAAAGGTAATCTCGCCTACCAGGCAGGGTGAAGGAGTCCGTTTCTCCAGAATGCCTGAACGCACAGGAACCAGGGACCCCTCTAAAGATAGCTCTCGGCGAGGTGGAGGCAGACGCGGGGGTGTGAAGGTACGAAAAACGGCCGAAAGACGCGGACGCGACCGCGGTTTGCTATAGGGCTAATGACCACTAGTTGAGCATCTTACACAGTATAGCTTTAAACCCTCTATAATTGGTAAAAGGTACTTTTAATATACATACTTGATACAGTCTTTTCACTCTCTATCAAATGTCTTTGCCAAAAAATAGCCGGTCTACCAGTAAGACTCCCTAATCAGGAGATAAGCGACTGTCAGGTCGCATATACAAACTTTAGAAGGCAATCATAGCCAATCAGGAGGGAATATGGGAAATGGGACAGATCCATGTTGATGACATGACTTTAGAGATAGGCTACTGTGTAACGCTTTGCGTGATTCTAGGCCAAAATCTGTAGGAGCAGTGTCCAAAAATGTGTTTTGCAATAATCTGCCTCATGGTGGCGCTAGAAGAAGGCCATGTGAGAAATCAGGGCTAGAGGTTGTGAGTTGCCATCCAAGGAGTGTGTGTGCAAAGTTTGGCATGGATAGTGGAGCTTTTCATAGTAACAACGCGTCGCATTGCGACACATTGTGAGCTTGTAGATCTGTTATTTTTTGTTCCAAAAAATATATAACGTTCCACCCCAGGATGATATCACAAATCGCGATGTCACAATGATCGTGACATGACATTTTCATATCGTCCCATCCCTGCACTAGAGAAGAGGGTCCGCTGTTAGTGGCGGGTGGGTTGGAGGAGGGGTACGGGGGGACAGGCGGCGGGGGGAGGGGGGGGGGGTCAGGGTAATCTGTTGGAGTATATGGAGGAGGGGTACGGGGGGACAGGCGGCGGGGGGCGGGGGTGGGTTGGAGGAGGGTTAAGGGGGGACAGGCGGCGGGGGGGGGAGGGGGGGAGGCAGGGTAATCTGTTGGAGTATAAACACGGCCCCCAGAAAAAGCACAGGAATGTCTCTGCAGTGGGAGCCGGAGTGCGGGGTCAGCCGGAGGCCAAGGCAGGTGGTATACATCAGAACCCGGGCCACGGCGGGCTGACGTCTGCAGCACTAACTTATCCAAACAAGAGACAGGCAGCGCTACGCTACGCTACGCTACGCTATGCGCTAGGATAGTCTGCTAGCAGGGGTGTCGCACCAAATTCTGGGCCCTGGGCACTTTATAACTGTTGGAAAATAGCAGATCTACAAGCTCACAGCGTGGCCAGCTTGTAGATCTGCAATTTTTGAAAACTAATTTTTGATTTTTGAATTTTTTTTGAGTTACAAATGCTCGCTTAAAAAATACATATATTCAAATATTTGCACACATTTTCACGACTTTTAAAAAATAGCAGATATATATACAAGCTTGCAGAGTGGCACTCGGTGCCGCGCTGTGAGCTTGTATATCTGCTATTTTTCAATAGCTTAAAGGAGTAGTTCACCCCCAAAATGACTTTTTTTCTATTGATTACTCACACCATGGAGACTTGAGTTCAATAATATTTTTTGTATTTGTATTTGTCGCATTCCTAAGATAAAAATTGTATTACAGTAAATGTAACCCCATTGGTTTTTGATGGGGACGCAAATACAAGGCCCTGGATGGGGACCCAAATACAAGGCCCTGGATGGGGACCCAAATACAAGGCCCTGGATGGGGACCCAAATACAAGGCCCTGGATGGGGACCCAAATACAAGGCCCTGGATGGGGACCCAAATACAAGGCCCTGGATGGGGACCCAAATACAAGGCCCTGGATGCGTTTGGGTCAGAATCAATGGGGGTAAATTTACTTGACCCTTGACCCTAAATTTACCCCCATTGATTCTGACACAAATGCATTTGGGTCCCCATTCAGGGCCATGCATTTGGGTCCCCATTCAGGGCCATGCATTTGGGTCCCCATTCAGGGCCATGCATTTGGGTCCCCATCCAGGGCCATGCATTTGGGTCCCCATCCAGGGCCATGCATTTGGGTCCCCATTCAGGGCCCTGCATTTGGGTCCCCATTCAGGGCCATGCATTTGGGTCCCCATCCAGGGCCATGCATTTGGGTCCCCATCCAGGGCCATGCATTTGGGTCCCCATTCAGGGCCATGCATTTGGGTCCCCATCCAGGGCCATGCATTTGGGTCCCCATCCAGGGCCATGCATTTGGGTCCCCATTCAAGGCCTTATTTGGGTCCCCATCCAGGGCCTTATTTGGGTCCCCATTCAGGGCCTTATTTGGGTCCCCATTCAGGGCCTTATTTGGGTCCCCATCCAGGGCCATGCATTTGGGTCCCCATCCAGGGCCATGCATTTGGGTCCCCATCTAGAATCAATGGGGGGTAAATTTACTTTAACCCTTCTTGTGCCTATCCCGAACAAGTCCGGGATATTTTCAATCCAATACAATATTTTATTTGCTATTTTACTTACCCTGAGCTGCTTGGACCAACGTGGGTGGTCCTGGCTCGTCCAGCGCTTACCAACGAGAGACGCTGGATGGTCCGACGATTTATTCCATTGAAAATGGTTTAAAATAAAGTTTAGAGCCCCCCCAAGAAAACCGCAATCTATACCGTCGGCGGCGCGACGTATTCCGGGGTGCCTATTCCGATCTAGTCCGGGATATTTAATAAAATGAATTAATTAATCGGAGGCCTCAACGAAGCCCCGGTCTAAATTTCCATCCATGGCCGGGGCCGAGACTCGGCCATCCACGGGCCGTAATCGGGCAACGCCGCCGCATCGCGCCGCCGAATCCAATAATAAGTCACATCTTTAGAGAGGATTTTCTCTGAATTGTGTTCCCAGACCAACAACAAAGTTTTTTTGCGACTGAAATAGCTTTAGATCGGGCTTCTAAAAAAAAAAAAACAGCGAATGGCTAAGTGTTAGCTAACTTCCTCCTCTCGTCCCCCATAGCAGTGGCTGCTGTGAAAACAAAAGGCAGTACTGGCTTCTTCTACGGTAGCTAGAGCGAAGGCCTATACAGATATTTCTGGCACTCTAGCGGCCACTTGTGGGCGGGCCCGGGGCACTGTATGAGTTAATAAATATTTTTGTCTTAGGCAGGGGCGTAGCCAGGAATTAAATTTTGGTAGGCGAAATGCCAGCCCCCCCCCCCCCCCCCCTTCTAACGTTATAATTAAAACACTATTCCAGTATATTCAGTGTAAGGGCTAGTTATTTTCAAAAAGCACAGTAGGCCTATGGAGCATTACAAACAAGGCGAACATTGCTCCCAAATAGTGACATAGGCCTATTTCAACTTCTGATTACAACACTAGCTAAATTAGTTCAAAGTAAACATAATGTGTCCCTTAAAATACATGGCTCACAACAACATGCGGCGGGGCTTGAGCTTGAAAATATCGATAATTTTGAGAGTGAACTACTCCTTTAATGAAATACATTTTATTTTTATTTAAGGCCCATTCCCACTGGGCCAGATAACAGATAAAAAAAATCTCTTTCTTTAGATATTTTTCCATTCAAAGTGGATGGTAGATACAGATAAAAAAAAATATCTACCATGCACAGATATTTGCCACAGAGGTACTTTTATCTGTGGTAGATATTATAGATATATTTTTTATCTGTTATCTGGCCCAGTGGGAATGGGTCTTACATTTATGGAAGAGGCTTGCTTAACGAGTTGTAATATGCTACAGCTGGAGAGACAACAAGACATCAATTCTTAATCCAGCAGTGCTGGATTTAAACAACACAATGATCACGTATTGTTTGGAAGCTGTTTACCTACTACATTAAGGACTTTATTCATTTGGAACAGAGGATATCCTACAGGTAGGAGGAAAGCAGAATGGACTTTGTTCAGTGTGTTATTGTCTCTGTTGTTGCGACTTGAGTTAAATAGCCCGGCAGTCCAAATTTACATCTCTAAAAGGGTAACACTTTCTCAATGGCCAGGCCGCCTACTAGTCAATGAATGGAACTGGTTGAGCGACATTCTATAGGCCTAAGGTCCTCTCCACACTGTAGGCCTACTGCCCAGTCAGGCCTTTACACAATGGAAATAAGAGACTTTTTTTTTTTTTTTAGATTTTTTTTTTTTTTGCCAGATCATTTCTCAGTTAGTAGGCGGGCGCCTCGTTCGCCTACCGCTGCCTACGCGCCTGGTCTTAGGAATGCGACAAATACAAAGAAATATTATTGAACTCAAGTCTCCATGGCGTGACTAATCAATAGGGGAAAAAAAACATTTTGGGGGTGAACTACTCCTTTAAGTATGAAATAATGAATGCCCTTCCACCTTGGGCCCTAGTAACTCAGTCCCACTCCCCCCCCCCCCCCCCCTTGTGACGCCCTTGCCTGCTAGGCTATAGCAGCAGGAGGAGGAGGAGACGGTTGAGCAGAGGCATAGTAATTAAGGGTGGGAGAAATGAACAAACATTCTCTTAGAGCAGGGGTCGGCAGCCCTTTTTGAAGTGCCATGTTTGCATTCTCTCGATAGTCAGTGTGCCACGTCAACATTTGGTTTAATTATGACACCACATCAAAATGTCATATTCCCAATTGATTTTGATAGGCTATAAATAACAACCTTTATTTTTGTTCTTCTCTAGAAATATATTCTTTTACATTAGGATGTAGGCCTAATGATCATTAGACACAAGCAATAACCCACTTATTTCGCAGAATCTCTCCCCAGTCAAAGTTTTTTATTATAAGCAGAATGGACAGTACATTTCATATAGATATGTGTATACTTTCTCACACTTCTACCAGTGTGCCAGTGATCACCCACCCTTGTGCCAATGTTGGCACCATGCCTAAGGTAAGGCATTCACCAAATAGTAGATTCATTGGGGTCCCAGAGATGGTATATGAAATGGGGGTCCGTGGTCTAATCTCTAATGCATAGCAAACTGGGGATATTTTTGTTTTTGCCAGCTTGCAAAGCTGGTCTACAAAAATAGTCAACCGATGACGTAAGAACAGAGTATTTCTACATTGCAGTATTGATACTGTTCCTTAAGTAAAGAATGTAAGTACTTTTTCCACCACTGCCTCCCTCCCTCCCCTCCCCTCTCCTCCCTCCCTCCCTCCCTCCCCTCTCCCTCCATGTGTAATCATCCCTCCATCATCCCAGGAGGAGGGGGGGGGGGGGGGGGGTCAGCAATGTGAGGGTAAACAACAAGACAGGGACGGGTGCCATCTCAATGTCCTTGATGGTGATTCCTGATCTGCAGAGCTTTGGTCTGGACACAAACCTCCTCTCCTCTCCTCTCCTCTCCTCTCCTCTCCTCTCCTCTCCTCTCCTCTCCTCTCTGGCTGCAGGTCAAACATGTAGAGATATGATATCAGTGATCTTTATTTAAACAGCACGTTTGGTTTAAAACAACACAGAGTTGTAAGCCAGGAGAACACCGTAACAACGTGATAATAGCCATAAACCTGAGATACTGTAGCATGTTATTTATTTAGAGTCTAGACCAGTGGTTCTCAAACTTGACACTTATTATTAGCCCACCGACCCCCATTTGAAAAGATATGCCAGGGACCCCCGTAGGAGAAGATCTTTACGGCTCTAGCAGTGATTACCAACCATTTTAATTTCAAGTTTGACATGCATTATGGAGGGGCATAGCTCAGGGGTAGAGAAACCGTCATTAGAGCATGAAGGTTTCCCGAAGGGTTCCCAGTTCGAATCCAGGCTCCCCCAGAGTTAGTGTGGAAGAGTCCTTGAGCAAGACTCTTAACCCCTAATTGCTCCTGTTGAGCAGGTTATTTGGACACTATACTAATATTTAGTATCATTTTAAACTTGAAGTACAAACATATTTTCAGTCAGTTCTAATAAAAATGGCTATTATCTCAACGTTTTCCTCGCAACATAATCACTAAAATATCGTCACTGTCGGGCAGAAAACTTGCATAAAGCTAATGAAAACAGCCGATCTACAAGCACACAACGCCTCGCGATGCGAGGCGTTGTGTGCTTGTAGATCGGCTGTTTTCACTAGTTTTGTACATTTTATAGATGATAAATACAAAACGAACGGTTTTGGACATACAAGGTTTCCACCCGACAACGACGATATGCTTTAAATATAAGGTGCTGGGAGTGAAAATTATAATGTAGGGGTGCCTCGGATTAAAACAATATTCATGGGGTGTCCTGAGACAAAAAAGTTTGGGAACCCCTGTCCTAGATTACTATCTCTTATGTATTTGATGTTTCACCCCCTGTTTTACCGCAATACTGTAAATCGCTCTGGATTAAGTGCGTCTGCTAAATGCCTAAATTGTAAAGTATAATCCAAATCTAAAACAAATAAATCAAAGTCTCAAAGTTAAGAGAAGCAGAATAAAACTAAAAGACATTAAATGCTGTAAAAGGTATTAAAAATAAATGTAATCTTTGTAGTGGCCTTGGCAGAAACATAAACCACCTTGATGTAGACTTGGTCAACAGACTCACCGGAGAGAAAAGGCTCATCCCTCAAAAATGTCTTTATTTATCCGTTACCGTGTCCATTTATGGAGCCTGGCCAGTGATCCTTGGAAGCACAGTGTTCATACCTGATGTATTTGGTTCTCAGATTATAAAGTACTTTTATTTCCACATAACAAGATAGAAATAACAAACCCAAATATGGTCTTATTTGAAAGCACGTTTGTTTTGCAGTGAAAACCACAGTGTTTTTAGAGGTCAATGTTGTACAATAACTAAGCTGTCATGGAGTTACTTTGAAGAAGATAATAACTATTAATAATAATGCAGTGATTTATCTGCTTACTGTCTTACCCTACTTCAGTGGTGCTCAACCAGTGGTCCGGGGACCACCAGTGGTCCATGAGGGGGTTCCAGGTGGTCCCTGGAAGGGAACCCCCTCATGGAGAATTGGTAACCAAATGGACCCTTCTAGATCTTTAACTCTTGAGAGCGTAAAATGAAAGATTATTGTTAAACATCTGCAAGATGTCTACACAATTAGAGAATGTAGAATAATTGTTATTTGATCAGCGTCTGCCTGTCATCTCTTCTATGGCACCAACATCAATACAGTATGGAATTGTGGACAAAATCTTAACCAACGTTAACAAAATATTCAACGTTTTGGGCCTCTCAAACCAGGGCTGTATTAACCACTGGGCCGGTAGGGCCGTTGCCAGGGGCCCTTGGCTCTCAGGGGCCCTTGGCTCTCAGGGGCCCTTGGGGGGAACTGGGCCACGCGGGTCATTGACAATTTACTAAAATTAAATGTATATTTTAATAAAAAAAATCAAATGTGTTGGCCCCTTCTCTGTTGTCTACAGGTGCTTTCTTGGCCCACAGATGATCATCATGGGCTGGGTAGTGCGTTTCGGGAGGGAGGGGGGGTTATGATGGGGGGTGGGCCCCCTAAAAAATGATAGGCCAGGGGCCCTCGCGGGGGTTAATCCGTCCATGTCTCAAACCACTGATTTAAGTGGTTAATTTAATAACAAAATAATCACCATAATATGGAGCAAGTACTTCCACCACAATAAACGTTAATTACAAGCCTCCTTGAAATGAGCTGTCATGCTGATGTATGAAGCTATTGTTGCTACTGACATCATAATAGCAGGTTAGGTATTATTATATTCTGGCAGGGTGTTTTTAAACAGAGCTGTTCAATTCTGATCTGCTCTGGAATGGTGAACAGAATATTCATTGTACCTTTGAAACGGCCGTGTTCTGTTTTCACATCAAACAACAACAGCACACATGCAGGTTCATTTCATGAATAATAATATGATCAATTTTATACTGTGAATCTGTGGTAAAAGCATGCTTTGGGTGGAATGTTGTCTTTACTATAATGAAATATTCCTGTTGCAGCATTGGTCTTATTGCCACATAAGGCTGTGGTGCTGATGTCTGTTCTTATCATAATATGCTGAGTTTACAAAATCATTATCATGCAATGTCTTTCTTGAGCCACAGAGTTCAAATCTGTCAAGGAATAAGAAACCAGTAAGACTCCCTAATCGGGCCAAATAGGCCAAAAGTTTGCTTTACCAATTATTACACTCTATGTGAACATTTACATCAACAAATCCCAAGTACTATGCAGAACGACCCATTTCAAGTTTTTAATGTACAACAATATTTAGAAAATAGGTCTACAAGCTGACAGTCCTCGTCCCTTATATTCCCATAGGTTATATGGAGATCTCAGTGTTTGCCAGTCCCATATATGGACATCTCTATATCTACTGTAACAGTCCTTGTCCCTTTATGCCCATATATGGAGATCTCTTAACTGTAAGTCCTTGTCCCTTTTATGCCCATATATGGATATTCCTGATGTCATCAGTATATGAACATATATGGGCTTTCTGATATGCCCATATATGGAGATCTCTTAACTGTAAGCCCTTGTCCCTTTTATGCCCATATATGGATATCCCTGATGTCATCCGTATATGCCCATATATGGGCTTTCTAATATGCCCATATATGGAGATCTCTGTATCTCCATATATGGGTATAAAAGGATACTTCAGGTCTGACATCAGGTTTGTTTATATTGGGTTGCTAGGTTTGACATCACAAACTCTATGGGCCATCTGACCTAGAAATCTATATTTGGGCATAGATGACTCATCGTGACCTCATCACACGTCGACCGCACGTGTGACGTGCGGTCGACCGCACGTGTGACCGACGGACGGCCGGTGGAGGTTTTCATACTAAACTGCGACCTTACGGTCGCAACAAAGGAAGTCTTGGTGAAGATGTAAACGAAATGACACGTCAGATGTAGGCCTGTCACAATCTTCTTTGCCTCCTGAGTCCTGTCACAATAATCGCAATTATTTTGTCATAATCGTCATAATTGTTTCCATGTTGAAAAATGATCACATTTTCAAAGATTTTCAAAAATAGTGGAAATAGCAGATCTACAAGCTCACAATGCTATTAATGTTCTTTTTTTTAACTCTTTTACCGCTTTGGATGTTCCCGTTCGCCCCATTTTTTACGGCGGCGCGATGCCAATTGTACGTTCTTTGGCTCGTTCTTTTGTAGCTTGTTTTGATGTCTGTAAACTGATGAGGGGTCGCGCGGGTGTGTACCGCTAACACATCTCCCGTAAAAGTGCTCTAAAAAACCCACTGGACGTTAGCATCAATGGAGTAACAAAGCACTTCCTTGTTATTTTCTCTGCGTCTATTACTCTGTAGCGATTTAGTGGTCTTGACGGACGGCAGCCGGCCGCGGCCATTTCACACATAATTATTGCATGAGGCTGCCCTCTACTGCTAGTATGACCAAAGTGCACTATGTAATGAGGAAAAAAAAAAAAAAAAAAATAAAAATAAACGAATAGATCTTTGTCTATAACCTCGCAAAGGTAAGCTGCTTTTGCTGGCACAAGACCCAATAAATAAATAATAACATCTGGCAGTAAAACTGTTAAGTATAAAGGTGTCAAATATGTCAATCATTTCTGTATATTTAGGTTATGTGTCATATCTGCCATTTGCAACTTCAAAGCCTACAAGCCAAACAGAAATGTAATTGTGAACGACAAAAACACAGTTAAATCGTAAATCGCAAATGATTTAATTGTCATGTCAAATGTCATCATGGTGACAGCCCTAGCCAGATGACACGATGACAGCTTCCACATGGGAGCGGTGTGGGGACCAGTCTTCATGTGGCCAGCCAGCCTGTCTATGACAGTGCTTCTCAACCTGTGGGTCGGGTCCCCCATGGGGAAAAAGACCATTACTGCATCAAAAGTACAAACTATTCTATAAAAAGTGTTTTGTAATCTTTCACCCAGTGCCTAAGCTGTAATCCTGGCCGCTGCTCTCCCTCTGCCAACCTGGGGAGAGCCCTGAACCAGTGGCGTCAGTTCAGCAAAAGCTAGGGTATGGCAAAGATGGGAGTCCTCATGGAAAATAGGCATTACATTTTGGATAACACGGTTCTATTGTGAAAATAGCCGATCTACATGCTCTTTTCACAATGTCTGGGGAAAAAAAACAAGTTTTGTCAGTTTTTTACACAGGTTTCTACGGTTTCTTGGGCTGGATATGGCAGCCTGGAACGGTTGTTTAAGTGCAGCTAAACTTGGCATGTTAGTAAACGTGTCTGACCTGCAGAACCTGGGAATTTACCATTCTGTCAAGATGGGGAGAATAAAAGTGTGGAGAATATAATTATAATACCTTGTTAAAGTGACCATTTTATTACATTTTGCATTTGTAGTTATTTTACTGTAATTTAACAACATAATAACCATCACAGATACACAAAGAGACATTTGTGGATTTATATTTAAAAGTAACTTTTATTTCCCCCCCTGGACCCAGGGTATGGCAGCTGCATACCACTGCCATACCCAATTGACGCCCCTGCCCTGAACTGAGCTCTGCATGAGGAGAGAGCTCTTATTATCACCTGACAGGGGGAGCTTCCCCTGTGGGACGTAGCACGTGGAAGGAACACCTTATTCCAACCAGTTCCTTTCCCCTCCATCAGGCGCCCCGGCTGGCCAGGGGGAGGCAGTATAGAGACCAGGATTACTGCATGTTTTTGTGAGAGTACCTACCCTAGGGGACACAGGGAGAACAGGTTAGCGCTTCGCCTCACAGCTAGAAGGTCCTGGGTTCGATTTCCGCCGGGGGACGCTGTGGGTGCTGTGGGCGTGTTTCTCCCTCCGCGTCATCAGCGCCCACACCCTAGGTGGGGTTGGCGATAGGGCCTTTCTGTGTGGAGTTTGCATGTTCTCCCTGTGTCTCCTAGGGTTGATACCCTCACAAAAACATGCAGTAATCCTGGTCTCAATAATGCCTCCCCCTGGCCAGCCGGGGTGCTTGATGGAGGGGAAAGGAACTGGTTGGAATAACGTGTTCCTTCCACGCGCTACGTCCATCTCGGGGAAATCCCCCCTGTCAGGTGATAAGAAACAATTTGGACTACTCATGCATTGAAGGAAGCATGAGGTCAATCCGTTGTCTCCCCAGGCACGGCAGAGGGAGAGCAGAGCCCAGGATTACATAGGCAATTGGCACTGGGTGAAAATGGGTTACAAAATCGTGGGATAAAAAATATATTAAAAAAAAGAAGATTGCTTTTTTGAGCGGTGGTTACACCGTCTCCTATACGTGGCCGTGTGTGTATGCGTGTGTGTGTGTGTGTGTGCGTGTGTCCGTGTCTGTATGTAGCCTGCAGAGCCTGCAGTACCTTTTCTGACCACACATGTTAAGGGAGGGGCGCTGTTGTTCAGGCCAGAGACACACACACACACACACACACACACACACACACACACACACACACACACACACACCGACCACCGCTCAGTTCACACGGGTGTGATTTTTTTTTTAAATAGCCGATGTATACAGGTTTATGTGGCCTATTAAAGTCGCTTCTTTTGGGCTTGTTTTCATAGACATGGTTGCTTATAAATCTGGCAACACTGCCTACTGGTCGTGTGCAGTGTCCAGTGGTTTGTGAGATTAGCTCCAGACACACACACACACACACACACACACACACACACACACACACACACACACACACACACACACACACACACGTCCTAACCACGCAGTAAAAGATGACGCAGACTATCACAAGTGGCTTGTTGCAGGTACTACTTATATCTTGGACTCACATGTCCACACGCACGAGTTCTTAAAGAAACTTCTAATAGAAAAGTCTCTCCATACTTACGCCCACCAGCGCAACATCCATTGTCTCATCATCTGGCACATCCGCCATCGTCGCCCCCATCAAATGAAATAAATAAATCAATCCCCCAGAAAACCCCACTTTCTGTTACATTTTTGATAAGAGACGGGGAGGCTCTCTACCGAAAGCAGCGGGGCAGGATTTATCTAAATTATGCAAGTGCACAGCATCCTCTCAGGGGCCAAAGTGGAGTTGGGCTGAGTTGTGGAAGGGAACATGCCCTGACAGCCCCCCCCATGTGAGGCGGTGGCCATGCATTATGGATGCTGATGATAAGTACAGTACAGTACAGGACCAGAACAGCCTGGGCATGTAGGGAGTGAGTGGAGGCGACGGGGGGCGATGATGCCAGGGGTGCCCTGCAGCAGCATGGGTTTATTGGGTTAATGCACTGCACTTTATTATAACTCTCCAACATGCTCTGTCTCCCCACCTAACACCACCTAACACCATGCACACCCAAGACCCCTAACTCCACCTACAGTAACACCATGCACCCAAGACCCCTAACTCCACCTACAGTACAGTACACCACGCACCCAACCTTAGCTTCAGCCTACTCCTTTTGATCACCTTTAACAGAGTAACTGTTTGTTTGTGTTGATGTGCAGCATGATCTATTCTAGCTGGTGTATGATCATCGTAGTACTACTTGCACCTAGCCTAGTAAACGACCAACTTCCGTTCTCCAGGAGGATTAAATGAAATGGTTTCTGGAAGAGGGGCGGGTACGAGGCTAACTTGCACCAGCAGAGTGCACAAGTGCACAAGGACTGCTCTCCATTCCGACATTGACTTCTTATTGTCGGAGTGGCAACACTTCCATAGAGGTTAGGTTTAGGGTTAGGGTTAGGTATAGGGTTATGTAACCCACAAGTATGTCCCTGTCGGGGTATCTGTGTCTGTATACGCCCATAGCCAATCACGGACCAGCATTCCAGGTGACGTCATCATTAACAGCCAATGAGGGACCAGCTCTGCTGGCGCACAAGTAGGCCTACTTGTGCACAATGCACAAGTAGGCCTACTTGTGCACAATGCACAAGTAGGCCTACTTGTGCACAATGCACAAGTTGGCACCTCGACAGAGAGTGCAGTCTAGTTGATACTGTGAAGATGATTAAATAAACTTACATTTGTTAAACTGTATCTAACCCCACCCAACACTACCTAACATCACCTTAACCCCACCCAACACAAGTACCTAACACCACCTTAACCCCACTCAACACAAGTACATAACACCACCTTAACTCATATACAACAGTGATTCTCCACCCAGTTTGATATACGTTAAGGCCATGCACCCCCATATGATATGGATCTTGCTATGCTATTTTCGACAAAGATATTTGGTGTAGGAGGAGGCGGGAAAGGAGGGGTCCAAGTATAATGTAAAAAAAACTGTACTAAACTAGTGAAAACACTGCGAGGCGTTGTGTGCTTGTATATCGGCTGTTTTCACTAGTTTTGTGCGACAGAGGTTTCTGCCTGACAGTAATGATATTTTAGTGATTATGTGGCGAGGAAAACATTGAGATAATAGCCATTTTGGTTAGAACTGACTGAAAATAACGTTGTACTTCAACTTTAAAATGATACTAAATATTATCAAATGATCTCGCGGCACCCCTGGACTGCCGTCGCGGCACCCCAGGGTGCCCCGTCACCCACTTTGAAAACCTCTGGCATACAGGACAGGTATAAAGTGGGTCAGCTCTGGGAGTGTACAGATGGAAAGCTTACGGTCCAATTGTTCTGAAATCTCAGAAGCCCCCAATCCTACTACTTGTGATCCTATACCAAAACAGCTCATCTGCAAGTTCAGGAATGCGCCGCACGATCACAAGCTTGCAGATTGGGCTATTTTCGGAATGCGATTTTAAACGGTTTTATGACAAAGTATAATGGTAGGTCACACATGCCAGCGATGGCAGAGGAGGCGTTGAATGTATCAAAGATGAAATGAAGATGAAGTCCATGCCACGGCACATGAGGCGCAGAGTCGCCGCATACAGACACTGCAGTCCTCCACGGAACACGACTGAACGTACCCTAAATCAGGCTTTAGGCATTACATTGTGCATCCTCAGGTGCTATGCGATATGAATGTACTTAAATAATGAAAAACCTGTAATGTTTGCGTATAGTGTTTTATGTACAAGGAGTGGCTATAACTTATTTAGAAACGGCTTTGAAAAAACAGTGGTACATTTGCATTTCTTCTATTTTCTGACAATACAACTTAATTTAACTGAACTCATTTATATCATTCAATCTTTCTTGCTTGAGGCACAAACAAAGTAGACTATTAATCACTTGGACCCCAGTATCCCTATTCTGCAAGGAACGTCCCAGGGGAAAGAAATAGAAGATCTACAAGCTCACAATGTTTGTGAGCTCATAGATCTGCAATCTTTTGGTGAAGATATCATGTGTAGATGGAAAAAGTAGCCTACAGTTGCACCTCAGGTCCATTTTACATTAAGCATAACGTCGTTGTCGAGTGGAAACCTCGTATCTCCAAGTTTCAAATTTGTATGTTCTTTCGCGAAGTAAAGCCCTGCTTCATCGTACAAGGCTGTTGCACAAAAGTAGTGAAAACAGCTGTTTTCACTAGTTTAAAAATAAAAATGCAAAATGAACGGTTTTGGACATACGAGGTTTCCACCCGACAACGATACGATGATAAGAGGGTTTATTAAGTGGGTTAATGTCCGCAGGTACACGCAGTCACAATCTGTTTACATTATTTTCTCAAGATGGCTGCCTCCACGGACGGTACGCCGCTTCCTGTACACAGTGTCCCATGATGCATCAGTGCTCTGTCTGACTGCAGCGAGTCCCATGAGAAGCAGCAGCCAGCGCTGAGCGCTGCCGCCCGCCACTCCAAGCAGCAGGGTTAATATTTGATGACATTAGTTCTGCTCACATGCTTCTGGCTGTTACTTCTGCTGCACTGACTCTCTCTCTCTCTCTCTCTCTCTCTCTCTCTCTCTCTCTCTCTCAGCCTCTACAGAGACATTCCACAAACCACATAACACCTCATTATTACCTGGTGTACCTATTTTTGGCATTATAGCTGAAAGTTTTCAACCATTTTTAAATAATTCACAAACATGTAAAATAATTCACAAAATAGCTCACAATGCGACGTGTTGTGAGCTGGTATATACCGTATGCTATTTCACTGTGTGTTTTTGAGCGGTGGTCACACCGTCTCCTATACGTGGCCGTGTGTGTATGCGTGTCTGTCTGTCTGTATGTAGCCTGCAATACCTTTTCTGACCACACATGTTAAGGGAGGGGCGCTGTTGTTCAGCCTCAGGCCAGGCACACTCACATTCACACAGACACACCCACACATGCACGCACGCACGCACGCACGCAGCCTCCACCGCTCAGTTCACACGAGTGTGATTTTTTTTAAGTAGGGGTAGGCAGGGTGAAACATTCAAAGCCAGACACAATACATTCATAAATGGTGCATTTACAGTATATAGCGCTTTTTATCCAAGGAGCTTTACATAGATTGTGCATTACATTCACCCATTCACACACATAGAGAGGAAACCATGCAAGGCACCAACCTGCTCACCGGGATCAATTAGGGGTTCAGAGTCTTGCTCAAGGACACTTCGACACTAACTCTGGGGGAGCCCGGGATCGAACTGGGAACCTCACGGTTGCCATCTGGACGCTCTACTGGCCACTCTACCCCTGAACCACGGCTGCCAGAGCTGGAGTGACGATCTGAAACGATGCACTGGAGAAAATTACTTTTGAAAATAATGGATCTTTTAACTACTTTAACCCTGGTGTCCCTGTTGTGCACACAACATAAGCAAAACATTTCAAACGTGACATAAAATGACTAAGACATCTACAATCTCACAGCAAATTATAATGCAATGCGTTGTGAGCTTGTAGATAGGCTATACAGTACTTTTTGCTATTCGTCTGTAAATGAAATATATAGGGCTTAAGTGGTTACAAACCAAAACATGCACGCATGAAACCTAAATTATGCTCTGTAGTACTTTTTTGGCAAGCGACAGCCGGACGCGATGGAGTGTAATAAATTAAGCTTAATAGAGCACTGACTTGCATTGAACAGTAGATTTAGAGTTAACGTAACGCCCCTTTGGACAAATGCCACTCTACAAACAAATCCAACGACCGTCGAGCGAAAAGTATATAGCAACAAAGTATCAACAAATTAACCACTAGAGGCTGGAATGAAGTTCATATATCTCTAGGACTGAGGAAGTGGTCAGATGACTAGCAGCACTGGTTCTCAACATGAGGTTTCGAGGACTCCCAGAGGACCCTGGAGGTGTTCCAGGAGGTCCCCAGCTTAGAGACTGATAGTTGGGAACCAAATGGACCCTTAAGCCCGGATCAGAGTCTACGGTGGAGAGCTATCCACCGCAAATTTGAGGTGGAAAGCTTTCCACCTCAAGTCAGAAAATAAGTGCAGGCCATCATAGTCACGGCCCACGGTGAAGTCCTTTACCCCGTCTAGACCGGTTCAGGTCGACCAATCAGTGAACGGGGTGTAGAGCCTGTCTGTCTGATAGTAAAAACAGAGAGATGTGTTGGGACTCGCGGTGGAAAGCTCTCCACCGTGAGGAATGATGTAACGTTGTAGTTTCATGACTCAAAAAGACCCGAAAAGACTACCCGACTATGATCCGGGCTTTACAGGTCTAAGGGTGGCCCGGCAAACCATTCCGGTCACGTGAATTCACATTATTTTCACGTGTCTGCTGCAGACCGGTACGGCCCCAAGCGCTAGGTGGGAGTTTTGGGCCCAGACGACAGATGATTGGCTCTTTCACTTTTGGCGTTTCTGCAAAAAACAAAAAGTGAAATATTTTTTGAAACATTTTAAATACACAAATCTTCATGGTGGTCCCAGGCACAACATAATTATCTTCAGATAGAGTTTAACGCAACAGAATGACATGAAAATATCTAAGAATGCACCGCTTTAAACATTAGACAGAAAGCCCAAATAAGCAACTACATTGGAAACAAACAACCCCCAAAAAGCCCACAATCCGTAACCCCCGCAACTACCAACATTTACAAGCCAGTTTACAGGAAAAACAAGCCCCAAAGCACTTGTATAATAAGCAGACCTGATTATGAAGTCAGTGGTGTCAGTTCAGAAAAAGCTACGGTATGGCAACTTGCACGCGCGCCTTCACCAGTCATGTTGCCATACCTTAGCAACAGGCATGATACATTTATTTTAAGAAGTACATTCAACATTCTCCCCCGTTTCTACAGTTTCATGGGCTGGATATGGCAGCCTGGAACGGTTGTTCAAGTGCAGCTAAACTTGGCCTATTAGTAAATGTGCCACAATTAACAATAATGAATTGCACCTGTGCAGCTGACCTGCGGAACCTGGGAATATAACATTTTGTCAAGATGGGGAGAATACAAGTGTGGAGAATATAATTATAATGCCTTGTTAAAGTGACCATTTTGTTAGATTTTGCATTTGTAGTTTATTTTACTGTAATTTAAACAGTAAAGATAACAGATAGACAAAGAGACATTCATGGATTTATATTCAGAAGTAACTTTTATTTCCCCCCCTGGACCCAGGGTATGGCAGCTGCATACCCATGCCATACCCAATTGACGCCTAACCCTGTATGAAGTACGAATATAGTCTCCATAATAGCGGGGTCCTGGCTGGCTGCTACAGGCTAACAAAGAAAAGACAGAAGACAGGTCACAGTCACACACTAAACTAAACGCACACGAAAAAAAAAGTTTGTGGACGAGCTCCGGAGGGGAAGAAGAGCCCTGGTGTTTATGTGAAGCAGATTGATTTAGTGCCTCTAAGTGGAACGGAGCGACGTCTCGCTGCTATTAACCACGTTGTTATGGTCCATTAGATGAGAGCCATACCTAGGGTCTGGCACGGCGGATAGGTAACAGGACACTGTGCCTCCAACGAGTGTTTGGATTGGAGCCGCGTGTGATTGATGCGCTGCGAGACGTATACCTACGCACAACACTAACACAGACTCTGCAGCGCTGCATCTCTCACAGCCTGGAGAAAACTCTTATCTCCATATTACAACTCGTTGTGTGTTTTTTTTCCTGTACATTTAGGGCCTAGAATTATTGAATGCTTTAACCAGTGAAAAATAGCACAGCATCTGCTATTTTTGAAAAAGTCGTAAAAATGTGTGCAAATCTTTGAATATATATGGGTATTTTCAAAGCGAACGTTTGTAACTCAAATTTAGCTTCTGGGAGGGTCCCTGGAACTAGATATTTTGATATGGGGGTCCGTGGCCAAATGCATATCATTTTGGGGGTCCTTCACATGAAAAGGTTTGAGAACCACTGACATAGTAGTCTCTCAAGAACAGACTAACTGAGCTCCAGTTAAGTGAAAAGGACCTTTTCTTTGACGATGCTGGCCAGATTGCTGACATAGAAACATGGGTTTTTCAAAAAAAATCTTATAAGGATTCCAAAGACACTTATAGAATCGGGTCAAAATTCTAATTTTCTCGATTTTTCAAAAATAGCAGATCTACAAGCTCGCAGCGCGGCACTCGGTGCACAAAAAGCATCAAAAGCAGCAAGGTCGGATCGTCTCTTGTTTTTTTCATATGTCTTGATCTTGTTTGATCTGTGAGCACTACTGTTTTTACCATAGTAACCTTTTTATCTCCTGCGACTCTGCGAGTATCTGGTTGCTCTGTTATTGTGCCAAATTGTGCGTAAATCAACACAGGGAGACTTAGCTATACTTTCAGGAATCAAATACAACCCTTGGAAAATGTTCCAGACAGAATCAAGGTAATTCAAATAAGGTTATTTTCTTTTTTGTTTTTCTTTTTCTTTTTTGTTTTTCTTTACATATCTACTGCATAGTAGACCTACTGTGTTCTATTTGTCTGTCATTCAATGTTATATGAGATACTTCAATGGTTTCCAGTGGAAATAAGCTTAGTCTTTTCATGGATCTCCTTTTAGTAGACCTTGTACCAGTGAACTGTACCGTCATGAAACTGTACCTTTTCCTATGCAAACTTCTAATAAAGTCTTCAATCAATCAATCAAAAGGTAAGGACACAGGGGCGTGTTTAGGCTCCATGGCCATCCGCCATGACACTCTCTGTGGTAAAACTAGCACTGGAGGTTCGGTGAATAACATTGGAGTCTATGAGCGTCGGCTGGGACAGCTCATGAACAAAAAATAATTCTGAACGATAGAGACCTTTATAAAACACTCAGCTCAGGAATATAAAAGAAAACATGTCACACATTGTTTTCTGCTGTGTTGCTTTTCGGTGAGTACACTGTATAACATTATAGAGGCATCTAAAGAGCACAATTTACGTTTCTGAACTTGCTAGTATCGCGAGACTCTCCACCATTCCCTGTCTGGAATCCAAATCTCGCAGAGACAGAAACTATACTCGCCGCTGTTTAGCTGCCTCAATGACATTATGCACCGTGCACATCGAAAAGCAAGTGATTATAAAAATACCTGTGATATGTCTTCTTTTATATTCCTGGAGCGATTATACAACAAAGGTCTCTATCGTTCAGATATTTTTTTTGTAACTGAGCTGTCCCAGCCGACGCTCATAGACGCTAATGTTATTCACCGAACTTCCGGTGCCAGTTTTGCCACCGAAAGTGTCATGGCGGATAGGCGTGGGCACCAACACGTCACCGGGTGACTTCTCCTCGTAGCCTCCTTGCCCAGAATAAGGATGCCTGGGGTTCAAGTGGTTAAAAGAGGAGAGAGAGCTGCATGGGATGATTAAAGGACCATGTCACCCATTTTCAAACGTATCTTCATATAAATTGTCCGAACTATTGCTCATTATTAGATGGCATAGTTTCCGAAATTCTGTCTACCCACTCACTCAGCCCTTCTTCTTGCACTGATTCTGAGCTGTAATCCATCTATTCTAGTGTTGTCCATGACACCGTCACACAATAAAATGGGGCTTGAGTGGTTAGCATTATAAACAAATGACAAACTAGAAGCAGTGCTCTTCCGAGCACAGGTCTCCACCAGGCTGTGTGTCCTGGTGGTGCTACTGTATAATAGGCCAATGTAAAAAGGGTGGCATATGTTCTTCACCATAGATCTTTCATGGAAATCGGACGCTGCATGCATGATTTGAAGCATTGTGTTCCAAAAATTTGTTTTGCTAAAGGCTACCTGCTGGTGGCGCTATAACAGGCCAATGGGAAAAAGGTAGCTTTTGTTCCTTGACGTAGTGGGAATATGTGTGGCAAATTTCACGGTAATCGCAAGCTGCGTTGATGATTTGAAGCATTTTGTTCAAAAACGGAGCAATCCTGCAAACTTTGGAAGCTAATATTAGCCAATCAGGATGGAATATGAAATATCAGACGGATCGGACTTGATCACATGACTATAGAGATACTGTGTACCGATTTGCGTGATTTTTGGATAAAATCTCAAGGAGTAATATCCAAAAATGTGTTTTACATAAGTCGGTCCAAAGGTGGCGCTATAAAAGGCTGGTGTGAAAAATGCAGGGCAAAGGTTTATCCTTAGCCTCTAGGGAGTGCGCTTACAAAGTTTGAAACTAATCGGTGGAGTTATAGGTAAAACCACAAATCGGCCTGTTATAGCGCCACCATGAGGCTGATTTAAAAAAAAATAAGTGGCTTTTCTTCCTCGGCCTAGTGGGAACGTGTGTGCGCGATTTCATGATAATTGCACTTTGCGTTTGGGATTTGAGGCATTTTGTTCAAAACGGCTCAATCCTACAAACTTTGGAAGCCAATCTTAGCCAATCCGGATGGAATATGCAAAATCGGACAGATCTGTGTCGATCACATGACTATCGAGATGCTGCCTACCGATTTGTAGGATTTTTTGACAAAATCTGTAAGAGTAGTGCACAGAAATGTGTTTTGTGAACATCGGCCACTAGGTGGCGCTAGAAAAGGCCCATTTGAAAAATTTAGGGCAGAGGTTCTAGATTGGCATCCAGGGAATGTGTGTGCTCACTTTGGCAGCGACCGGGCCAACGGCGACTGAGATTAGCTGCACACAAACTGTGAGGACACACGGACGGACACACGGACGGACGGACGGACGGACGCACGGACGGACGGACGGACGAAGGGGAAAACATACTCTCCCCCAAGCCTTCGGCTGGTGGAGACAATAAAGTGATCCTTCTGTACAAACAATCTTGGCTCCTTCCACGCAACAATTCCCACTTCAAACTTGAATGTAATACTTATTAAACTAGCCCTTACCCGTTCAAAGATATGAGCTCCAAAATGATGTGCAGTGTGTGGGTTATGGGATGTGCACTGTGCACACAGTATATGAGGGATGGAAAGTAACTTTAACTGGTGCTTGCATGATGTAGGAGCATCAATGTAAGAAACCCGTTTCGTTTAATGGCTACAGAGATACTGTCCCCCCCCCCCCCAGCCCGCCCGCCCACCCGCCTGCACACACACCCGCCTGCCTGCACACACACACACACACACACACACACACACACACACACACACACACACACACACACACACACATACACACACAGAGCTGGTTAAACATTTTGCCTCATGCTAGATGCAGAATAGATGTGCCTCATGCTAGATGCAGAATAGATAATAGATACACCATAAAAATGCTAATATACAGCATACGATTTGTGAAAGTGACAAACGGGCTTCACAGTTATGTCAGGTGTGTTCATATGCTAATGGTGATGCGATTTCAGATCAATTGCTCCAGCCACCGAGGAGAAACGCTGTTACAGACAGACAGACAGACAGACACTCAGACATTCGCAAAATTATAGTATAGATTATATTGTCATAGGCCCAGTGGTACAGTATGTATAAACAATCCTCCATGACTATGCAAAAGTCTGAGGGGAAGAGATTTGAAAACTTGACAAAATGCAGACCACTAATCTGTCAGAGATGATTTAAACATCAGTATCAGTGACTTCATAGGGTTATGGTCCATAGCAGTGTTCTGTGCTGTATAAACAGGAAACACGTCTTATAGCTGATCTGAACTTCCTCTCAGCGTTTTCCTTAACACTCATTTCTCTTTAACCCATTCAGAACGGGTACACATTATTGTGTATCATTATTTTATGCGTTAACTATTAAAAAATAGCAGATACACAAGCTCACAGCACGGCACCGAGTGCCGCGAGGCGTTGTGTGCTTGTAGATCGGCTGTTTTCACTAGTTTTGTGCGACAGTCTTGTATGATGAAGCAGGTCTTTGCTTTGCGAAAAGACGTACACATTTGAAACTTGGAGATACGAGGTTTCTGCCCGACAGTGACGACATTTTTGTGATTATGTTGAGAGGAAAACGTTGAGATAATAGCCATTTTGGTTAGAACTGACTGAAAACTAGAAGCAGTGCTCTTCCGAGCACAGGTCTCCACCAGGCCGTGCATCCTGGTGGTGCTACTGTATAATAGGCCAATGTAAAAAAGGGTGGCATATGTTCTTCACTTTAGATCTTTCATGGCAATCGGACGCTGCATGCATGATTTGAAGCATTGTGTTCCAAAAATGTGTTTTGCTAAAGTCTACCTGCTGGTGGCGCTATAACAGGCCAATGTGAAAAAGGTAGCATTTGTTCCTTGACCTAGTGGGAATATGTGTGGCAAATTTCACGGTAATCGCAAGCTGCGTTGATGATTTGAGGCATTTTGTTCAAAAACAGAGCAATCCTGCAAACTTTGGAAGCCAATATTAGCCAAACAGGATGGAATATGAAATATCAGACGGATCGGACTTGATCACATGACTATAGAGATACTGTGTACCGATTTGCGTGATTTTTGGATAAAATCTCAAGGAGTAATATTAAAAAATGTGTTTTACATTAGTCGGCCCAAAGGTGGCGCTATAAAAGGCTGATGTGAGAAATGCAGGGCAAAGGTTTATCCTTAGCCTCTAGGGAGTGCGCTTACAAAGTTTGAAATTGATCGGTGGAGTTATAGGTAAAACCAGAAATCGGCCTGTTATAGCGCCACCATGAGGCTGATTTCAAAAATTTGAAGTGGCATTTCTTCCTCGACCTAGTGGGAACGTGTGTGCGCGATTTCATGATAATTGCACTTTGCGTTTGGGATTTGAGGCATTTTGTTCAAAACGGCTCAATCCTACAAACTTTGGAAGCCAATCTTAGCCAATCAGGATGGAATATGCAAAATTGGACAGATCCATGTCGATCACATGACTGTCGAGATACTGCCTGCTGATTTGTAGGATTTTTGGACAAAATCTGTAAGAGTAGTGCACAGAAATGTGTTTTGTGAACATCGGCCACTAGGTGGCGCTAGAAAAGGCCTATTTGAAAAATTTAAGGCAGAGGTTCTAGATTGGCATCCAGGGAATGTGTGTGCTCACTTTGGCAGCGACCGGTCCAACGGCGACTGAGATTTGGTGCACACAAACTGCGAGGACGCACGGACGGACGGACGGACGGACGCACGCACGCACGGACGGACGCACGGACGGACGAAGGGGAAAACATACTCTCCCCCATGCCTTCGGCTGGTGGAGACAATAACTTTGTACTCCAAGTTTAAAATGATACTAAATATTTTTTCAAGTGTCCATAAATTCCAAATATATTATCAAATTATCTCGTGGCACCCCTGGACTGCCGTCACGGCACCCCAGGGTGCCCCGTCACCCACTTTGAAAACCCCTGACCCAGAGTATAGCCTACCTAATCTCTTCTCTGAAAATAGCCGATCTATAATAGCTCACAAGGGCTTCGTCCTCCCGTTTCCTCAGAATGTTTGCCTATTATGACATGATTAGGGAGGCCAGGGTTCATGTGGTTGACCAAGTAATATATGAGTCCTCTGGGGGACACTCTATTTTAATTAACCACTTAAACCCTAAAGTACGTCATTGACCGGGGTCTCCCAGGGCTCTATACTTGTTACCCTATTTTTCTTCCCGTTATCATACACCAAGTCCAAAAATAGCAGATCTTCAAGCTCGCGAGCGTGTAGCTCTGCTAGGTTGCGTAGTTTACTTGATGTCCAATTTCACCCAGCATGATGTTCACCCACTCCATGCCTCACATTTATTCATTTTGCATTATTTAACTCTAATAATCTGAGGACTAGAAAGTAGAAACCAATGTTTCAGAAATTATATATATTTTTTGTTCTTAAAAAATAGCAAAAACAGTCAACAATCTACAAGTTCGCAATGCGACGCGTTGTGAGCTTGTAGGTGGGATATTTTCGATATTTATGAAACGGGTGATTCATTCATAATACCTTTTTGTAAGGTTGGGATTGTGGGCAGCTCAGCCTGTATGGTACAAAGCTCCTTCTATGGCTGTTTGACTAACCAAGCTGACAAGTATCATGTCAATATGTTCGGTTATAGATTGTAAATCCTGTACAATAAAAATGTCTACAGGTGCTTTCTTGAGCCTCACATACCTGACAAGTAGAATAGTACTGTATGTGTGTTTTTTGTGTGCCCACCTGACTGCCCGTTGTGGGCAGCGTTTTGGGGGGGCTCTAATAATTGAGTGGCCCAGAGGCCTCCTGTGAGTCTTAATCTGTCCCTTAACACAAAGACAAACTGAGTTTAGTTCAAGCTGACCATCTTAACCAGTATGTTTACCAGTGAGTTAATGGGTGGTTTACATTTCAGAGATGCTGCTCATAGATAAAGACAATGTTGACATTTGAGGGAAAAATAGATCCTGGAAGTTGTCTCAACGTCATGTACTGTAATTACCCGCTATAGAAGATCCTCTGGAACACTGTGGTGCCCCAGAGAACTGTGTGTCCCTGCAGACTGTGGGCGTTTCAATGCCCAGGGAGTGTCGATTGTTATCAAGAAGAGAACCTTCCTGTCTTTGAAATTCCTGGGCTGGCCTGCGTGGCCGCGGGCCCGGTGCCCACTGCCTTTATAATGGAGCCACACATTACAGCTATACTACAGTACACACATGCACAACACAATGACATACAGTAGCACCGTGTTTCCCAAAAGGACTTACGAGTACAGCTTTTAGGCTGTTATATTATATTAGGGTGGTTGTATGTTGTCTTCCCTGCTCTTCTATTGAGACATTTAGATCGTGTCAACGGTCATGTCTCGGGGGCACGGTGGCGCAGTGGTTAGTACTTCGCCTCACAGCTAGAAGGTCCTGGGTTGGATTCCCGCCGGGGGACGCTGTGGGCACTGGGGGCGTGTTCCTCCCTCCGAGTCATCTGCGCCCTAGGTGGGGTTGGCGATAGGGCCTTTCTGTGTGGAGTTTGCATCTTCTCCCCGTGTCTCCTAGGGTTGATACCCTCACAAAAACATGCAGTAATGCCTCCCCCTGGCCAGCCGGGGCGCCTGATGGAGGGGAAAGGAACTGGTTGGAATAACGTGTTCCTTCCATGCGCTACGTCCAAACCAGGGAAATCCCCACTGTCAGGTGAAAAGAAGCAACTTGGACTCCTCATGCATAGAAGGATGAGGTCAGTCTGTTGTCTCCCCAGGCGCGGCAGAGGGAGAGCAGAGCCCAGGATTACATAGGCAATTGGCACTGGGTAAAAAAATGGGTTACAAAATCGTGGGATAAAAATTATATAAAAAAAGGTCTTGTCTCACCTCAGGATCTGACACGAATTTTGACCTGATGGTCAATATTACATTTATCTATCCCCTGAGCAAGCATACAGGCAGACCAAAGTTACATAGCACTGCTTTAAGTGTTAGTTTTTTTTCTTCTTCATGTTTGTTTGTTTTTTACCGTTCCTCATTTTGCTGGGGCCCCCTGGAAACCCCCTTAAGGACTCCCTGGACCCCACTTGGAGAACCACTGCCTTAAGGTCAGTGTTTCCCAAGTGGGGGGGATTTGAGGCTTTGTCTGTTTGGAGCTGGAGCTATATGACTGCTGCTGCACACAATCATAACTTGCTTTATTTTATATTATACTGTTTACTTCAGAGTTCAGACTGATGATAGGTTCTTGGCTTATCTATGATCCTAGATGACTATTTCTATGCATTTGATGTATAAACTTGTGTTTTCCTAGCCTCGCTCTGGATTGCTAAATGCCTAATGTAAATTCAAAATTGTCATCCTGTAATGTTCTCAATGTGACATCAGTCCAAATGGTCTTACAATATCCATTATGCTGTAACTCTAACATCGCTAACTCCCACATGTGTACACATCATTGTGCAGCACACAAATAACGTTGTTAAATGTCATCCCTATTTTGGGCTCGTCATTATGTTGTCAAAAATAGTCATTGTGTGTGTGTGTGTGTGTGTGTGTGTGTGTGTGTGTGTGTGTGTGTGTGTGTGCTGTGTGTGCTGTGTGTGCGTGCGTGTGTGCGTGCGTGCGTGCGTGCGTGCGTGCGTGCGTGTGTGTGTGTGTGTGTGTGCGTGCGTGTGTATGTACGCCCAGGGGGTCTTAGCTTTTGTCAGATGTAAGAAGGGGGGCTCCAAGTTAAAAAATCTAATGAAGTGTGGGAACCGTGGCCTTGGGCTGCCAGTGCAAAGTCCGAGGACATTTCTCTCTAGTTGGGTCTCTGTGGGGGCGGGGCTGCTGCTTGGTGATGAGGAAATAAACAAGGAATCACAAAGCTTACGTTTTGAAATTAACAGCATGTTTTCAATTGATTGTAAATGTGTACATCCAGTGATAGAAGAAATGATTCTGTACTTAAGTGAAAGTATCATAGGCGGTGCTAGGGGGGTGCTTGTAGGTGCTTTAGCACCTCCAAAGAAGCCCATAGCACCCCTGTAGCACCCCCAAGAAATGCTCCGACAATTTTTTTATTTTTTTTCAGTCATAAGATAAAATTATCTTTGTTCAAATCTGTGACATTGGTGACAAAAAGATTCCTGCCCACTAGAAGTCCTTCATGATAAGTTAGGAGAAAAATAAAATGTGCCAGAAATTATCAGTATCTGCATTGTGTGCAGCCTATAGCCTATACTGATTGAACAGTGATTTGCTTTGTCAATAATAGTACACTAGGCTTTTTTTCTTTTATTGGTTGTTTAACAGAATTGCAGATTTTGCACTGCAGCACAAGATATTTGGCTGTACGTATAGGCTTTTGAGCCCAGCAAAAATAAAGATAAATACATTTGTGTTTGTATACTGTATATAAATTGGTAGGCTATATCCACAACTACTTAGCACCTCCATTAATAGCCAAGCTCCCTTCCAGCACCCCCATTAAAAATTGTCTGGAGCCGCCACTGGAAAGTATCAATACCCTGTTGTAGAAATAGTCTGTTACAAGTACACGTTCAGTATTCAAAATGTGCTTAAAATAAATAAATAAAATAAAAGTTTAAAAATACTCTGTTTTCAAAAAAAAAAAAATCTTTTGACAATAGCAGATCTACAAGCTCACAATGTGTTTGCGATGCGTAGATTGGCTATTTTAAAATAGCCAAAGTATTATATATACTGTACTGTAGGTCCGATGTCTGAATAATCAAAATCTGCAAAGTAACTACTGTAGTAACTAAGGTAACTAAGTAACTACTGTAGTAACTACGGTTTTCAAATCATTATAGTGGAGTAAAAGTACAATATTTGTAGAAGTAGTAAGAAGTAACATTAGAAGTAGCATTATTGAAAATTGGAAGCACCTAAAGATTGTACTTAAGTACAGTACTTGAGTGAATCTCTACTTAGTTACTTTATACCAGCACTGTATGTCTTACTGGAAACCAGAAGTGAAGTTTTTTTTTTAAGTTACATTTGTTCTCCTGTTAGTTTAAACACTTAAACCCCTACAGATCCATCTAAAGAAATTAGAATATTGTGTAAAAAAAAGCATAGCAGATGCCATAGCAGCCCAAATCATAACGGACTGCGGAAACTTCCCACTGGACTTAAAGCAACTCTGACTTCAGAAGGTTGACATTTCTGTATTATAAATCTTTTCAGTGGTCTCATGTAATATTGTAATATTTTAAAATATGGACTTTTGATATTCATGAGCTGTATGCCATAAAAATGCAACATTTTAACAAAAAATAAAATAGCAGATATTGTAGATCTGCTATTTTTGAAAAATCTTAAAAAGTTTTGCAAATCATTGAATATTTTGACCCGATTCTATAAGTGTCTTCTAAATCTTCTAAGGTTTTTTTTTCTTTTTTAACTATGTTTCTGTCAGTGGTTCTCAAAATGTTTCATGCCAAGGACCCCCAAAACTACATGTATTTGGCCACAGACCCCCATCTCAAAATATGTTGTTCCAGGGACCCCCCCCCCCCCATCTCAAAATATTGTATCAGGGACCCCCCAGAAGCAAAATATTTGAGTTACAAATGTTCACTTTCAAAAAGATATATTCAAAGACTAAGAAAAAAAAAAAAAAAATATATATATATATATATATATATATATATATATATATATATATCACGGTTCTTCAAAAATAGCAGATCTACAAGCTTGTATATCTGCTATTTTTCACTGGTTAAAGCATTATGACTTTGTAGTGCTGTGATTCTGCAGTCTCTCTCTCTCTGCGTCCCCCTGACATCAACAGTCCTGCTGGAGCTGGGAATCTCCTGCCCTTTAGTTTTAATAGCGTAACCCTCTGTGGGTCCCTGTTCCATCCATACACAAACAGGAAGTTGGGGACTTACTTATTGCTAGGACGACGAGGACGTTGTCAAAGTGTTTATTTTCACCAAGTCAGTTCACGGACAGTAGTATACGTTTTCTTCGTTCACATCGCCTCTCGCGCTCAATAAAACTGACTGTGTACTTTTAGGTGAAGGATATCTTTTATTATGTCTATCCTCTTTCTTTATATACACATGTATTGCCATTTTTAGAAAATAACAAATATATACATGAAATATACAACATGAAATACTCCAATAATAAACTACCCTCCCTCCACCGCACGCAGGCACGCAGGCACGCACGCACGGACGCACGCACGCAGGCAGGCACGCACGCACGCAGGCACGCACGCACGCACGCACGCACGCACGCACGCACGCACGCACGCACGCACGCACACACACACACACACACACACACACACACACACACACACACACACACTCACTCACTCACTCACTCACTCACTCACTCACATAACCTTTGGGCTGCCAATCCTATAGGTTAACTGGATTCTATTTTTCCTGAGAGGTTGATTGTTTTGAAGCCGTGACTTGAGGTATTTACATAGGGTTAGAAGACAGCAGTCCCTCACTGAGTTTGAATTGTGTGTTGCTGGGAGCCTTCGGTTCTCCCATCGTTCCCATGATGATGCCTCCCCAACAGCACTGAGGGATTTGCATTTATCTGGTATTTGGTCTCTCTCTGCGTGAGAACTACTTTCAGCTGATCCCAGTGGAGAAGGAAGCTTGCTCAACATTTCCTCTCTGCTTCAGGAATCTGCAGTATATCTCAGGGTAGTCAGAGCATTTTGTTTATTATAATATACAGTTGAAAAGAAGGCTGAAAAGCACGCCTCAAAGTTAAGGAAGGTCCAAATGCACACAAAGGGGATCTTTGATATCAATGATATAGATACTGTATATCAAAGAAAGAGGTCCCATGCACAGCCTGGAACTGGCAAAGATTGTCTATTTTCGATGGTGCGGAGGGAAAAAGGAGCAAACCAAAGTATTGAGGGTTTGAGTGGTTAAATGTCTGAATATACACATTAATCCAGTCCATGAATCCAACTTAGAAAGAGAAAAGACAATATAGAACAAACAATAACACATTGATTTACACAACACTGATGATAGTGCTGTCAAACAAGTCCATGACGCTATCAAGGAAAAGTATGAAAACCTTTCATCTGCAACAACCAGAGTTACTAGAGGGGGTCCTCCAAATCTTTGAGTGATAGAAACTTTTTCCTCCTTTTTTATATGAACCACTTGAACCCTAGTGTCTTTATTCTGAGAACTTTAGCCAAAAATAGCAGATCTACAAGCTCACTGCGAGGCGTTGTGAGGTTTTGTAGAGGGGAAAAAGAGCAGACTAAGTACAGAGTGAAAGATCAACTTTATTAAGTATTGACGGTTCAAGTGGTTAAATATCTGAAAACACAAATTGACATGAATCCCAAAAAAATACACTGATGATTGTGCTGTCAAATGATGAAACTATATGGAATCCATGAAGGTTGTGGGGGTCCCTGCTTCATCTCTCTCTCAACTAAGGGGTCCTTGGCCTGAAAACGTTGAAGACCCCTGGCCTACAATATGTAGTGCTGCTTCATCTCTCTCTCAGCTAAAGGGTACTTGGCCTGAGAAACTTTAAAGAGCCCTGCTCTAAAGGGGTTTTCACAGGAGGCTAACAACATTTCCTATGGCATCATTTATACTACATTGTATGATGGTGTGTCGCATGCTGAAAATAGATGGGATATTTTCTATATGCAACACTGTTGGACAATGGACTAACATTTTGGCTTAAAGGTGGATCATATGGGTGGGTTTTGTTACTAGTCTAAACATATGATATACTGTACATTTACACATTTATGTATATGTATATGTTTATTGTTACATGTATACACTGACTGACATGTTTGATATCTGCTGCTAAGTGATGCACAAGCAACTACTGTATACTACTGCAAATATGCACAAAGGACTGTTTCTATATCTGCTGCTATTTAACTATTGTTCTTTTTTTAAACTTGCATCTTATATTTGACATTGCTATTACATTAGGATATTTGACACAAATGACCGGTGTACTTTTCTATAATCTTTCTTCCTTTCTTTCTTGTAACTGCATATATGTGTTGTACGAATCTCACCCACTTTATTTTAAATCTGTGACAAATTGCAATAAGTTTGCAATCTGAATATAGCAGTGTATTTAGTTTGCTCATCTGGAATGTTTTCCTTGACATTCTTTCGGTTCATAGTTTTTTTTTCTAGTTGATATAAATCAACAAACATGCTCTAACGCTGGCACTGACACTGTTGTCACTGGAAAATAAAGATAATAAATAACTTGTTATGTTCGGCAGCCCGCGTGTGAAGGCAGTGCAGTGTCTGTGTCCAACCACTAAACCCTCTGCAATCATCTTCCAGTGGAAAATAAAGAAAAGGCATCATGTGACAAAGCGCATGTCTGTCTGTCTGTCTGTCTGTCTTCAAGCTCTGTTCTTTTCATATCCTTGTCCAGGTCTGACATGGACTGACAAGTGTACGCTACATGGCGACGGATGAAACGTGCAAAGTGATGCTATCACAAGGACATACTGTGCTGCTGCTATTCGTTTCAGTTCTTCCTTCCTGTTAGTGAAACAGAAGTATAGTATGTGTATTAATAGTACACACATATTCCTTTAATATATGGCACTAAGTAGATGTCTCAAGCCTGCTGTACATTTCCTTGATTAGCTTTCATGTATTCGTGAAGAGAGAGCTATTTATTGGGCGAGGTATTCATAAAGCGTCACAAAGGCATTGTGCGCCTGCCTCCCTCCCTCCCTCCCTCCCTCCCTGGCTCAGCATGAGTGTGTGTGTGTGTGTGTGTGTGTGTGTGTGTGTGTGTGTGTGTGTGTGGGTGAGAGCAGGGACGTGCTGGGCCCCTGATTCAGCCCGGGAAAAAGAGTTGTAGAGGCCCTCATTGTGTGTGCGCTATAGAGAGAGAGATCTCTCTATAGCGCTGCTGCTACTCAAAGATTTGCCATTTCAGATCATGACAAGTGACAAGCCAGTGGGCCAATTACATGAGTTATATTTCGTCGTTGTCGGGTGGAAACCTTGTATGTCCAAAACCGTTTGTTTTGTATTTATCATTTTAAAAATGATTTAAACTAGTGAAAACAGCCGATCTACAAGCACACAACGGCGTTGTGTGCTTGGCCTGTTTTTCCTGCTTTGGCCTGCTTGTCCTGCTTTTCCCAATGGCCAGCACGTCCCTGGGTGAGAGAAGGCTTCAAAGTTTCCTAGGACTTCCAAATGGATGTTTGGCGCTGCCACAGAGGGCACGGGGAACACAGGGCTAAGTGCTCCGGCAGCGGGTGACGCTAACGCGCTGGGACGGGCGCATTGTGGCGTGAAGCAGAAGAGTGCTGTGTGAGGTGACTTATGGGACAATGGGGCCGCTTTTCGCAAATAAAACATGAGGCTTATCATCCGCATGCAGCAGCCTCTCCGAACGATACAGTCTGGTGCTTGTGTGTGTGTGTCAGGTGCTCTGGGTGCAGTGGTTCTCAACCTTTTCAAGCCGCGACCCCCCAAATAATCATATTTGAACTGGGGACCCCCTCACCCTGACGAGCACAAAGAGTTGATGCATTACATTTTGTACAACAAGGTTCTATTGTGAAAATAGCAGATCTACATGTTCACAACGCCTCGCAACGCGAGGCGTTGTGAGCATGTAGATCATGAGAGATGTAGATCATGAGCATGTGAGCATGTAGATCGGCTATTATTATCACAATGTCTGCCTCTAATATTAGACAATTTGGCCAAGGTTTAATTTGTCATTTACATTGTCAGGTACAGTCATACTTATGTTATGCTGGTTTATTTACTGTTGAGTGAGAAAACAATGTTGCACATTAGGTTAATCATCTGGGGACCCCCCAAAATTATTTTGGGGACTCCCGACCCACAGGTTGAGAACCAGTGCTCTAGAGGAAGAGGAAATGATCCACTCATTTTTGTTTGGGTTTGTGTTTATTTCGAGATAATCAGGGGGGTAATAATTCAACTGACATTTTTCTGTAACTTTGAAAGAAGAATGTATTATTTTTCTTAAATGATGTTTAGCAGGCATCACAACAATGGCTTCCGCTGTATTATAGACTATAATACCACTTGACAGAAGCTGTGTAGCCGACCTGGGGGTCAAGGGGTCAGGGCGAATTGCATGAGACAATGAAAGTCCAACACATCCAACAACACAACACTACTGTCAGGGGCGTCACACCAAATTCTGGGCCCTGGGTACAAGGATTCACTGCGGGCCCCCCATGAATGTTTACTATTGAAAAATAGCAGATATACAAGCTCACAGCGCGGCACCGAGTGCCGCGCTGTGAGCTTGTAGATCTGCTATTTTTGAAAAATCGTGAAAATGTCAGTGATGTGAAGGACCCCCATCTAAAAATATTTAGTTCCAGGGAACCCCCAGAAGCAAAATTTGAGTTACAAATGTTCACTTAAAAAATACATATATTCAAAGATTTGCGCACATTTTCACAACTTTTCAAAAATAGCAGATCTACAAGCTCGCAGCGCGGCACTCGGTGCCGCGCTGTGAGCTTGTATATCTGCTATTTTTCAATAGCTAAAGTTACTAGGGCCCCTCCACCTTGGGCCCTGGTAACTCAGTCCCACTTTCCTACCCTTTGTGACGCCCCTGACTACTGTACATACAACCTGTGATAAGCCTGGCCAAAGTGCTCTTTTACTGTGATGCTCATGTTTCCTCAAACATCATGGCAGCTTCCTGGACTAAAAGAAAAAAGAGAGAAAACCATTCGCATCTCCTCAGTTATTTTGATGGGTTAAAGTTACGGTCTCGCGTGCTTACAGTCACCATCTTGCGGGAGCATACAGCACTATACAGTACCGTTAGAATAAACTAATGAAAACGGCCACTTGTCAGCAGGCAATACCGCAATTTTGTCTCTCTCCCATCGCCAATTGATGCACATTGTGTTTGCGTGTAAAATACTTGCACTGTAGTGAAAACACAACTTATGCCAGGCGCGCGGGAACTAATAAATCTCAGGGTGAACTGGGCTGAGCTTTGAGACACGCACGCGCGCGCCTGCGTGCGTGTCCATGCGCGCACGGCCGCCTTCCTTGTTCCGGGAGCAGGTGACCACCCATGTGATTGTGATCATAACACCTTTTTCGACTTCTATTTTATTTCCAAAAGTTAAATACATTGTTTTATATTTATATAGGCCTATACTGTATAACAATTATAATATTAATAATAGCCCCCATAGCCCCCCCCTTCCCGCGCTACTGACTTATGCCATGTCTGATTGTGAGACGAGAACATACTCTATAAGCTGCAATCTAAAACAGAGACGTCGCTGGATTCAATGATTGAACCACAGACTGATGCAATGTTTAAGATCATCAAACCGCAGACACTGGGGATGGGTATCGTTCACCTTTGAATCGATACGATACCTTTTTCGATACCTGGGAATCGATACGATACCCTTTTCGATACCATTTTCGATACTTTTTATTTATTATTATTATAATTATTATTTGCCTTTTTCTATGGGCTATTTTTTACACACCAAAATAGGTTATTAAGCCAGTTATTCAGCCAGATCGTTATGTTTCAGGGCTATCTCGCTGGCAGACAGTGGCTGGCGAAACTAACTTGCTTAAAAAGTTCGTTTCAACCGATCAATTACTTTTTCCAGGCGGTCGGAATTACAGACACATGTATCTACGCATCCCGCGACAGCCAATCATGTTTTATGACTCGCTGCTGCGGGAGAGCAGAGGTGATGATGATGATGATCACACAGTGTGGCGGAGCGGAGAGTATAGACATTGGATAATCATCATAATAATAAACATTATAGGCTATTGTCGGCTATTTTCCACAGTAACGAGTGTAGCCTACTAAAGCAGTCATTAAACTCTCAGTAGCCCAACTGTTACAGATGCGACCGGCCAGGGGTGCGTTCCAGAGTATCAAAACGAGGTATCGTTCGTTTTTACGTGAACCGATACCCGATAGTATCAACGTCATGCAATCGATACCATTAAAAGTATTGCAGACGATACCCATCCCTAATAGACACCTTGCATTTTCCAAATTGTGTAAAGTGTGATGATGTTGACATTTTCACATATAGTAGGCCTATATAGTTACACATCAAGTCAATTAGGGGTCTGTTTTGACGCCTGTGAGTTAAATTAACCACTTAAGCTCTATAGGGTGTGCCAAATGTAGTTCTAAGAGCGGCCATTTCTTGGGTAAACGCAGCCTTAAGGTGGTTGCACACTGCTGCGTTTTTCGTTGCGAAATGCGTTTTTCAGGGCAAGGAGAGAGAGAGAGAGATAGAGAGAGCAAGGGACCGAGAGGTGCGCGAAACGGGCGGCAGTGTGCAAACGTGACTGACATAACGTGAGGTTGATTTTTTATTTTGCGTGATCCGAAATTCACTCCGATATTCGGCCCGAAAAACGCAGCAGTGTGCAACCACCTTTACACAGGTGTTCTGATTAGACTATAGTATTAGTTCTATGCAATCAAACAATTGAAACACCTGTGTTTTGACCCAAGAAATGGCCGCTAAGGACTACAATGACGTAACCGCTGGCACACACTATATACATTGATTCGTAGCTTTTGGTACCTTATTATTGAAGACATTTAATCACTCCTGTACTGTACACTGTACCGGTTTATTTACTCCCTCTTATTATTTATTATTGGTGTGTTATTCTTGAAGGTGATATGTCTCTTTGCCCTACAGTATCTCTATCTGTCCTGTGCTGCCATACACCAGTGCTGCTATGACAACCCAAGTTCCCTCATAGGATCAATATACAAGTAAGCAAGAAAGTAGGTCGGAGGGGCTTGTTGCTGAGAGAATCAATAAAGGTCTATCTAGTATCTATACTCTATCTATACGTCGTTGTACAGCGGATCGCGAAAATAAGACGATCTACTGTACAAGCACGTGACGCATAGTGAGCTTGTAGATTGGCAGTTCTTTCAACTGAATTCTTGTCGCTATTGCCACGACCCAAGATCTTTCTGAATTATATCAAATCTGGAGAGAGATACAGTGTACGTGGCTCTCAAAGTGGGGTCCGGGGACCCCCCAGGGGCCCTTGAAGGCGATGCAGGGGGTTCCCAGATAAATGATAGATAGTTAGGAACCAAATGGACCCTATTATGGGTCTGCTACTGAGAGTGTACAAATTGAACCAAATGTAGATCGGCTTACCAGAGATATAAATGCCATTAAATCGGGGTCTGTGGCTTTAATGCATATCAAACTGGGAGTCCTTGCAATTAAAAAGGTTGAGAATCACTGCTAGAGCTGTAAAAGAAATGGGGGTTTGTGGTCTAATGTGTGTCAATTTGGGGCTGGGGGTCCTTGATATCAAAACGTTTGAGAACTACTGCATTATGAGACCATTAGATCAGGGGCTTTCAAAGTGGGTGACGGACGGGGCACCCTGGGGTGCCGTGACGGCAGTCCAGGGGTGCCGCGAGATAATTTGACAATATTTGGAATTTATTTGGACACTTGAAAAAATATTTAGTATCATTTTAAACTTGAAGTACAAAGTTATTTTCAGTCAGTTCTAACCAAAATGGCTGTTATCTCAACGTTTTCCTCGCAAGTCGCAACATAATCACTAAAATATCGTCACTGTCGGGAAGAAACCTCGTATCTCCAAGTTTCAAATGTGTTCGTCTTTTGGTAAAGCAAAGCCCTGCTTCATTATACAAGACTGTCGCACAAAACTAGTGAAAACAGCAGATTTACAATGTAGGGGTGCCTCGGATTAAAAACATATTCATGGGGTGCCCTGAGACAAAAAGGTTTGGGAACCCCTGCATTAGATCATCACATCCAAGTCTAAAAGTTGAGTATTTGCACTGCAGATTTGTTTTGGTAAAGTTTCAATGTTCAGTTATGTAAAGCTCTGTGGTTTAGAAAGGGCAGGAGTCTGCATTTAAGTTTGAAGCACATACTTGAATAGTTATGGTCTATAGAGTAGCATCAATAAGACATAGTACTCCCAACATCTACTCTATGCTATCTTTGGACGTAAAAATGGATGAAACAACTTTCTATTGAATCTTTTATATTCGTTTTTCCTCCCCATTTTATCGTATCCATCTCTAAGCTTTTCTCTTTTTTACATTTTTACATTTCTCCATTAAATGGATTCACAGAGCTATAGTTATTTACAGGCCAGTTGTCATTAAGATATTACAAAGTTGACAAAAGGCATATTCAGTATTCAAAGACATTATTATTATTATGAAAACAACCGCTTGGCTTCTTTATCCACACGAACCTTAGAGCGCCGAAAATAACAGATCTACAAGCACATCGCAACACATTGAATTTCTAATAAAGTTATCTATCTAACTTTTGTGCGTTTGTAGATCGTCTATTTTCAGCAAAGAGATTTGATTTAATAGGGGGACAGGAGAGGACCCAGGACAAGACCCATTGGGAGTGTTGGTCAGCAAAGTATAGAGGGTTTAACTCATTAAGGAACGCATCCGTGTAACTCTAGATTTTAACCACTTTAACCATTATTTTATGCTTTAAAAAATAGCAGATATACGCGGTCAAATACATATAATTCTAGGGGTCCTTGACATGATAAGGTTTGGGAACCACTGATATAGAAACATACGTTTTTCAGAAAACAGGGGGCACGGTGGCGCGGTCGCCTCACAGCTGGAAGGTCCTGGGTTCGATTTCCCATGCCCTGTGGGCGTGTTCGCTCCTCCTCCATCAACGCCCGCCCCACACCCTTGGCTATTAGGGGTTGGCAAAAGGGCCTTTCTGTGTGGAGTTTGCATGTTCTCCCCGTGTCTCCTATAGTAGATACCCTCACAAAAAACATGCAGTAATCCTGGTCTCAATACTGCCTCCCCCTGGCCAGCCGGGGCGCCTGATGGAGGGGAAAGGAACTGGTTGGAATAACGTGTTCCTTCCATGCGCTACGTCCAACCGGGGAGGCCCCCCCCCCCCCCCCCCCCCCCGTCAGGTGATAAGAAGCGGCCTGCACACTCCTCATGGACGGAAGGAAGCATGAGCTCAGTTCGAGGCTCTCCCCAGGTTGGCAGAGGGAGAGCAGAGCCCAGGATTATAGCTTAGGCAATTGGCACCGGGTGAAAAATGGGTTACAAAATCGTGAGATAAAGATTTTAGGGAAAGAAAAAAAAAAAGTTTTTCAGAAAACATTAGGATTTAGAAGACTTTAAATGAACCCTTAAGTTCTGTTCAGATTCACTACACCTTCGTTCTGTTCGGGTCATTTTGACCCGGTGGATATTTGGTTTAAAAAAAACAACACTAATATAAATTTTAACTTAACAAATCATCATGATACATTGACTTTGACTCAATACCAAACAATTCATATGATATATTTGGTAAATGTTTGCATTTCTGCTTTGCTCTATCACATTAAACACTGAAAGAGCTAGGCGTTTTTACTGATTTAGCTGAAATCCATGTAAAAAAAACTACTTCATTTAATACTGGGCAATATTGCTCATGCTTATAGGAAGGGGGGGAGGGTTCGGAATGGGGCTTCGGAAGGGGGGTGTTAGAAGTGGGGGTGACTGTGTGTCTGTGTTTTGGCATAATACTGTGTATTTCTGTGCTTTCGGGTCAAAATGACCCGAACAGCACTTAAGGTTCAAAAAATATGAGGGGGGTGTAGCATGGGTGTAGTGCAAAAATATTTTTTTTACATGTTCATCTCAGAAGAATCTTTAAGGCCAGTGAGTTTCAGGTGGAAACATTTTTAACTTCTACCTTTTTTTTTCAAATGAAAATGTAAAACGGGTCAAAATGACCCGAACAGCACTTAAGGGTTAGATGGACTGTTATTCGGTGAGATGGACTATTTCTACACTCTCAGAGCAGGGGCGTCAATTGGGTATGGCAGGGGTATGCAGCTGCCATATCCTGGGTCCAGGGGGGAAAATAAAAGTTACTTTTAAATATAAATCCATGAATGTCTCTTTGTCTATCTGTTCTGGTTATTATGTTGTTAAATTACAGTAAAATAACTACAAATGTAAAATGTTACAAAATGGTCACTTTAACAAGGTATTATAATTATATTCTCCACACATGTATTCTCCACCATCTTGACACAATGGTATATTCCCAGGTTTCCGCAGGTCAGCTGCACAGGTGCAATGCATTATTGTTAATTGTGGCACGTTTACTAACATGCCAAGTTTAGCTGCACTTGAACAACCATTCCAGGCTGCCATATCCAGCCCAAGAAACCGTAGAAACCTGTGTAAAAAACTGACAAAACTCGTTTTTTTTCCAGACATTGTGAAAATAGCCGATCTACATGCTCACAACGCCTCGCAGCGCGAGGCGTTGTGAGCATGTAGATCTGCTATTTTCACAATAGAACCGTGTTATACAAAATGTAATGCCTCTTTTCCATGAGGACTCCCATCTTTGCCATACCCTAGCTTTTGCTGAACTGACGCCACTGTCTCAGAGTAAAGTGAACACTGGGGGTTTTAACTGTGTTAGTGTATGTACCGTGACGTCCTTGCTGAATAAATTAAAGGTCCCTCAGTAACACAGTCAATATTTCATAGTCAGTGAGTGCTGTTCAAATGTCAAACAGCATAATGTGTACGTCGCGCCTTGTTGTTCTCTAACCCAGTGGTTTCTCAACCAGTGGTCCGGGGACCACCAGTGGTCCTTGAGGGGGGTTCCAGGTTCCAGTGATACACGCTGAGGAAGGCCCGGCAGGGCCGAAACGTCCGTTCGCCTGCAGCTGCTGGGGCAAATAACTAAATAAAAAAGGAGAAAGATCACAAGTGAGTGCTGGCATCCTTTCTAAAGCACATTCGCTCCCTGAGCCGTGCACCCGAGACTGGTATTGGAACTTTGTTGTTTGTTGACGAGTGCTCCTCTCTTCCTCCTCTGAAGGTTCCAGTGGTCCCCAGCTAAATGATGGAGAGATGGTAAGCAAATGGACCAATTCTCTTAACTCGAGAGCGTAAAATTAAACCAAATGGACCATTATGGGTCCATTTGGTTGGATTTTACGCTCTCAAGAGATCTCTCCTAATGGTACCAACATCAATACAGCATGGAATACAACACAACATTCTATCCAACGATTAAAGTTTTAGGTCTGAGAGGCTAAATGTCATCAAATGTAGATTTTAGTTTTAGTGATAACAGTCTAACCTATGATCTTATTAGTCATTAACTTCTATACCCGATTTGAAAAGGGTTTCCTGTGCAAATGCTGACATGTTTTACCATTGAGCTAATAGAGCCTGCCTGCTTGGTCAGGGGATAAGTGAGACATGACCTTTGACACAATCTCCATGTCTCAATAGAAGCGCAGGGAATCAAAACACAACCACCTCAATTGTATACTGTAAGTTATATTGTATTAAAGGGATATTTCACATTCAAACATGTTTGGGGTGATTTTAACGACTACTAGTGCTTTAGTGAGCACCCCAGGTTTTTTAAAGACATGGTGCCGTGATTCTTTTCTCCCCTACACCATAATCATCAAGTATTATGATTATACTTGGAGGAAGACTTTTTTTTCAAAAAAGTGTACATAAAGTGTTAAAATTATGTTTTTATGTGGCCACACCCACCTTCATTAAGTATGCTTGGTTGTCAGGTGGGCGGTGACCCAGCTGAGGTTAGCCACACCCACAGTGTTGTTGTGTGGTGAAAAGGGGAGGAGATGATATTGTGATGTCATTATATCAGTGTATTTCAGTTGGGCCTTTTGACTCAGAGGCTTTCAGCTTTCAGGAAGTAACCAAAAATACACAGGGAAGACATATTTGCATATTATAACCACACCTGGGGGTCTATTAGAGCAATGTTAACTCCATAGACACATACAAAACAGAAAAGGTACAAAAATATGGCACCACCTCTTTAAGTTGCTTGATGCAGTGTTTTCTCAATTACTCTTTTATTTATTTATTTTATTCCCCCAGGAAATTATTTAAAAATAAATAAAATGAAAAAACACGATCTCCTCACGCATTAGAAGGACAATATCAGTCACCAGAACCAAGGACGGGTGTTTTCAATGAATCTAAAATGGTTAAAATGAAACCGAATCAAGCAACCCCACAAAACTATCTGTGATGAAACACAAAAGCCCAAGTAGACGTTAAAATGACCCCAAACATGTTTGAAAGTGAAATATCCCTTTAACAGACCTTTATACAGATTGGACAACATTACACACTTATTCATGCAAAACAAGTGCTGTTTTAACTTCTAGCTGGTGAAATAATAGTGAAATCCCCTGGACGCCCTGGGGATGGCCAGACACCAGTTTGAGAACCAATGCTCTAAGCCATACATGGGCAACTGGCGGCCCGGGGGCCACATGCGGTCCCCACCTTCACTTAATGCGGCCCTCAGGTTAATACCGAAATACTGATATATTATTGATTTCAGCTGTTAGAATTCCAAACATGACCTGCTTGAATTCCGTCAGTCTATATTAGTAGCTTAATGACTAGTATAGTATTAAAATGTATTTTTTTTATGTCCAATGTATTTCTATTTAGGTTCATAAAGTTAGCATGAGTATATAACTAAATGCATTTGAAATTGAATCAAAATGTTACAATTCAGGATTCCAATTCAAAAGAGGCAAAAATATTTTTAATATTTTAATACTTCTTTTGTATGTGATATGACAAAGTATAGCAATATGCAATGTGGCCCTCTGGAGTGAAGGTGGAAATATAGTGACCCTCGCCATCATCAAAGTTGCCCACCCATGCTCTAAGCCTACACAGAATGCTAAAGTAGGTACTATAGTGCAGTTTGTTGCCATAACATGCAGCATTGTTGATTTGTATGTTAAAACTCGTAGCGTAGCCCACACATAGAAGGTACTTTTAAACTGCCAAAGTAATGAGGCTGCAGAATGGATTGTGTGGGAGAGACATGCTGGAAGAACCACTAAGGAATGCTAGAAAACAAGGCTAACCCCCCCTCTCTCTCTCTCTCTCTCCTTCTCTCGTCTCTCTCTATCGCTCTTGCTTACGCTCTCTTCTCTCACTCTTTCTCCCTGACCCTCTACCTCTGTCTTTCTCTTTCTCTCCACTCGTTCTCTCCTCTCTCTCTCTCTCTCTCTCTCTCTCTCTCACACACACACACACACACACACGCGCACACACACACACACACACACACACACACACACACACACACACACACACACACACACACTCTCTCTCTCTCTCTCTCTCTCTCTCTCTCTCTGCAGACACCAGTTGTTTAAAAGGACCCGCGGTCATTGATTGTTTTTTAGCACTACAAACGTGTGAGTCACGTGCCACACAGGTTATTATTGTATACACAACTGTGGTTGCGACCGTAGGTCGCTATTTAGTATGAAAATGTGCAGCTCATGTCCGTCTGTCTGTCACATCTCATGCTCCATATATGGTCAAGACATTCGTAAAATTGACGTCTGACATCATAGATGTCTAACGTGATATCACAATGTCACACTCATGACTTGACCAGCTCAGCAGAGCTGGTCATAGCTCATATCCATCAGCAGATGGATATAGCTGACCTGCTCTGACATCAAAATGATGACTCGACCAGCTCAGCGTTCTCAACGGAACGTCAACAACGTCCATAATGGGAATGCAGAATGCCCATATATGGACATACTGTGTCAGTCTCATGTGGTCTATGACATCAAACATCTATGATGTCAGATGTCAGTCATCTCCATATTTGGAAAAAAAAGGCCACATTCTGTCCAACTTAAACAACCAACCATGCAGGTCTGGTAATTTTTTGGGGGGTCAAAGTTGATCCCATGCCAAAGCACCAGCGCTCGCCCAGAAGTCTGCTGTCACCCAGGCGGATGGGTGCACGCGCCCATGTGCGCGACTTCGCTTCTCACCCTTAGGGCGTCTTACTGGTATGTATAGGCTACACAGTACTGTACATGTCCAAACACAGTATATACGTCATAAAGAAGTGCTTATTATTTATTGTTTTGCCATGGTAATTAAAATTCCTGAGATTGCATTTAAGTTAAGTATGTCAAAAATGCCTGGATTGTCTAACCCAAGCGTCACGATCCATTAATCAATGACTCATTGCCTCTGAAATAAATAAATGGGTAGCCTGTTATCAATATTATTGTTGTTCATCATTTCTGGGGCAAAAACTCTAGGCGATCTACAAGCCATTCTACAAGCATTGCAACGCATTGTGAGCTTCATGTAGATCAAGCTCACAGAGATTTGGGGTAGAGGTGGAAAAAAGGAAGGGGGCCTAGTTGGTACACAGACCCCTGTGGGACTCCGGTCAACAACCTATACTATACAGGCTTTAAGTGGCTAATGCTTTGTTGTTGTCCAACTGAAACTGCTATCTGTTTTGCCCATCGTTCAGTTTGTGCAGTGGATGCCAAACATATAAATACATCTCTGGCCGAGTCGCCATGGGACCAATATGACCTATATATATATATATATATATATATATATATATATATATATATATATATATCACATAGGTCCCCAGATGAACAGAAACATATTCAACCCATGATGATCGTTAAGCGACGACACTATTTTTAGATGTTCCGTCCAAACAGTGCATGCATGCATGCATGGGGCTCCAGTGCATGCATGCATGCATGGGGCTCCAGTGTAGAAAGGGCTTCTTCTGCGTGTTATTGTGTTCCTGTACAAAGTCAGGAAGCTGACTAAAGCTAGCAGACCAGAGGCCTCAGAGATGTCTAAGTTCTGCTAGGCCTAGAATTATTGAATGCTTTAACCAGTGAAAAATAGCAGATATACAAGCTCACAGCGCGGCACCGAGTGCCGCGCTGCGAGCTTGTAGATCTGCTATTTTTGGAAAAAAGTCGTGAAAATGTGTGCAAATCTTTGAATATATGTATTTTCAAAGCGAACGTTTGTAACTCAAATTTTTGCTTCTTGGGGGGTCCCTGGAACTAAATATTTTGAGATGGGGGTCCCTGGCCAAATACATATCATTTTGGGGGTCCTTCACATGAAGAGGTTTGAGAACCACTGACATAGCAGTCTCAAGAACAGACTAACTGAGCTCCAGTTAAGTGAAAAGGACCTTTTCTTTGACGATGGCAGGCCAGATTGCTGACATAGAAACATAGGTTTTTCAAAAAACCTTTCAAAAGACACTTATAGAATCGGGTCAAAATTCAAATTTTCATGATTTTTTCAAAAATAGCAGATCTACAAGCTCACAGCGCGGCACTCGGTGCCGCGCTGTGAGCTTGTATATCTGCTATTTTTCAATAGTTAAAGCATAAAATAATTATACACTGTAATGTGTGCCCGTTCTGAATGGGTTAAGGAAACACATGCAGTGCATTCTGGGAACTCTTCCAAGCCAAAGAATGAATACAAAACAAAAATGAAACACTTGGGGATACAGTAAGATGTTTGTATTTTCCATCCCTAATGCTGCATTCACACTGAGAGAAGCCAAGCTAATGGTTTGCTTGGTAATTCAATGTATTCTCTATAGCCGGTTTTCCACAGGCCCAACTCCACACCACACCGCCCACTTGTGTCAGGTTTTCCACTACAAGGAACTGGGTAGAGTGGTGTGAAAGTGGTACTTAACGGGGTACTTATTCGGGTCCACTCGGCCTGGGCTAAGTGAGGCCAAATCAGTGACGTATACACGCTGCTGATACTGATTGGTCAGAGACAGAGTCTCACGGCTGAGCTGTGTCTTTCAACACAACAACTTGACAGATTTTAGTATGCAGTCACGGCTGCAAATCAAATATAAAAGCAAAGCCTGTTTGTTTTATATATCTGTTTATAAAGAGGACGATTAGGCAGAATTGTGTTCCCCAGCCCTGCAGTTGAGATACCACGAAGCACCAAGAACATTAACCAACACAAACAGTGGACATAGGCTATATCATCGCAAGTCGCAATTATCAACGGCAAATGCGTCGGCAATCCGTTATTTTATATAGATCTCAGTGTGATGTCTCCTGTTTGTATTTGTAACTGCATGTGTTGAATGGGGGAACGAATCTACAGTAGCCTACATGACATGTACTGTACTGTACTGTTGCTGCGCTAGCATAGCCTCTACATTAGCTTACTTCTTTGCATAGTTTGGCCAATAAAGTTATTATTTGACCATGAGCATCCCGACGTTAGTCGTCGCTATAGTTGTAAAGACTTGATGAAGACCTGTGTGAGTGTGTGGCATCTAAAACATTGTCCACCACATCTCCGTGTTGAATGGGGAAAAGAATCTACAGTAGCCTACATGTACTGTACTGTAGCTTAGCATGTATGCTAGCGCAACTAGCCTCTACTCTTCTTTGTGTAGTTTGGCCAATAAAGTTATTATTTGACTATGTTCACCCCGACGTTAGTCGTCGCTATAGTTGTAAAGACTCGATGAAGACCTGTGTGAGTGTGTGGCATAAAACATTGTCCACCACATCTCTAAAAATAATTAGCGCAAGTTAGCATCTCCGTTGTGTTTACAGACTGAAAAGATACCGAGTGGTATCCGTATGTTGAAAGGGGCGTCGATTTCTTTCGGGAGCGGAGGGGAGGAGGGGGAGAGGGGAGGAGGAGAGGAGGGGGGGGGGCACTGTAGTGGAAAACCTACATAAAAAATGCGGTGCGGTGTCGTGCCGTGTCGTGTCGTGTAGTGTCGGGCTAAAAAGTGGTATGGAAAACCGGCTTATGCAAACCAGCTTTAAAAAATTCCAAGCTTTTTTTCCAGCTTGGAAATTTTAAAAGCCGGTTTGCATAGAGAATACATTGAATTACCAAGCAAACCATTAGCTTGGCTTTTCTGTATGTGAATGAGGCATTAGTCCATTTCAGATTTGTTAATGCGACCGAAGGTCGCAGTTTAGTATGTGAAACGGCACATGCTGACTCCGTCCGCCTGGATGTGTACAAGTGTACGGTCTAAGGGTTTGCCGCTCTGACATCACTCTGATGCCCATATATGGAGTTCCCTGATGTCATCAATAAGCCCATATCTAACAGGATTTCATATGGAAATGCCCATGTATGGAGGCCACATCGGCCACATACCACACTAACAGAATCCATATATGGCCAAGACAGCCCATATCTGTGTGGCTGGTTTTACAGACAGGGATCTCCATGTATGGGCACAAAAGGGATTGTATGTATGATGTCAGATGTCATAGACGTCATAGGACTTTCACGTAACGAATAACTGAAAGCATGTTTGGGCTCTCGCAGCATATCTCCTTATACAATACATGGATCTCCATATATGGGTACCAGGGGTCTCCATATATGGGTAACTGGTCCGATATACATCACTGGCCAGACGGCCCAGTCACGGTGGGCGAGGTCGCTTGTCGCCCTGAGGCGTACTAGTTTATATACCATGATTGATATTAAAGGATGACTTCACCACTTTTCAACCTATCTTCATATAATTTGTCCTCACTAATGTTCATGATAAAATAGCATAATGTTTTCCTCTTTGGCCAGTGGGCAGTTCAGAAACCTGTCTACCAGTGACATCATCGATGGGGAATCCAAGCTAATAGAAACAGAAGGATTTCTATTCCTGAAAGGTTACCATGGCATAATGGAAGCAGGGACGTGCTGGCCATTGGGAAAAGCGGGACAACTCCCGAACGGCCGGTTCATTCCCGGCCGGTCCAGGCCGGCCATTAGGAAAAAAATCAAACCTCGGTTCGAAGTGGAGCGGTGAATTTGAGCAGCTGTACCCTATGTGAGTGAGTGAGTGAGTGAGTAAACTGTGCCTGTGAGTGAGTGGTGAGTGTGCCTGGCCTGCACAAAACAGCGCCCCTCCTTTAACTAGTGTGTTGTGTGTGGCCACTCAAGGTATTGCCAGGCTACGGACATGGCCAGCCAGCCACCCACCCAGCCAGCCAGCCAGCCACCCAGCCACCCACATACCCACGGACATACCTGTCTATTGGGAGCGCTTTCACCGCTCCAAAAATAAAAATAAAATGTCGGCCTTCGTTCCATTTTGGGGGCTGGGCGGCCGACAAAGTAAATCTTCACTGTCGGGCAGAAACCTCGTATCTCCAAGTTTCAAATGTATAATTTTTTTCGCAAAGCAAAGCCCTGCTTCATCATACAAGGCCGTTGCACAAAAGTAGTGAAAACAGCAGATCTACAAGCACACAACGCCTCGCGGGTGCGAGGCGTTGTGGGCTTGTAGATCGGCTGCTTTCACTAGTTTAAATACGTTTTTAAAATGATAAATACAAAACAAACGGTTTTGGACATACAAGGTTCCCACCCGACAACGACGAAATATAACTCATGTAATTGGCCCACTGGCTTGTCACTTGTCATGATCTGAAATGGCAAATCTTTGAGTAGCAGCAGCAGCGCTATGGAGAGAGATCTCTCTATAGCGCGCAATGAGGGCCTCTCCAACTCTTTTTCCCAGGCTGAATCAGGGGCCCAGGCCCAGCCCGTCCCTGAATGGAAGCTATTGTTCTCGTGATAATAAAAATCGAAATATAATTTCTACTTGGGCCAGCAGAGTGTGCAAGTAGTATACTGCGTTCGGTGGCGTTATCTGTCGCGTATCTGTTTGCCCAGTGGTATTTATATCAGGTCACACTTGAAGTCACTAAGGCCCCATTTACACTGGCAGCCAAATCCAGCCTGAATCCACCCTGTAGACAATATGCCTTCCGGTTGGTTCTAGCGGAAGTGGCGGAAGTCCTGCGTTTAACGGAAGTTACGTCATGCGTTGCAGTCTTCCGGTGAAATTCTCACGGCGGAAGTTGAACGCTTTCTGCCTTATATTGTCACCAGGCTTTTCTCTTTGCAGATGAGTAAGCCTGACTACGCGAGGCTAGCCTGAATCAGATCTGATCCACATCCAGATTGGAATCTAATTCGTCTAATAGGTCACATGACTCATTTAAACAAATCAGATTCCAATCTGGATGTGGCTCAGATCTGATTCAGGCTGGGTTTGGCTGCCAGTGTAAATGGGACCCAAGAATGCTGGTCCCTGATTGGCTACGGCAAACAGATACGTGACAGATACGCCACCCAATGCAGTACTTGCACTTGTGGCCATACATGGCCACACGTGCACAAGGAGCAAGTTGGCACCTCAACAGAGTGCAGTCTAGTTTTAAAATAATTGTTTTAGAAAAAGAATCTGTCTAACGATGATGTCACTGACAGGTTTCTGATTCTGAACTGCCCCAAAAGTGACAAAGACTGAGTAGATTATTATTATTATTATTATTTTTTTTGCTGTTTTATCGTGAACATTAGTGAGGACAATTAGGCGGGAGGCTCTCTCCATTCCGACATGTCGCCACTCCGAAATTGACTTATTATTGTCGGAGTGGCGACACTCCCATAGGGGTTAGGTTTAGGGTTAGAGATAGGATTAGTGTCGGAATGGAGACATGTCGGAAAGGAGACATCCAATTAGGCATATATGAAGATAGGTTGAAAAGTGGTGAAGTCCTCCTTTAAGTAAGGGTAGCCCAGCAAGGTATTTGAAATAATAACGATATTGCAATAAAAACAACATTGAACAATTACAGATTTTTCTTTAGATTTGAATAAGCGTAAATCTGATTCAAGCCAATATGATCTGTTGTTTAAGTGTGTAGCCTATATCAACATGAATGAATATTCAAAGTGAGAGTAGAGCATTTTTAAACATTTTGTCACTTGTGTTTTTTTTTTCTGAATGCATCATTTAATTAATTGCCTGTTGATGAATTGGCAAGCACTAACATTCCTATAAATGTTTAGCAGCTATTGCATATTAAGTCCATCATGTGATTTCGTTTGATAAATTGATTATCATGAACTTACTTATTGACTTACTTCATCAGATTGATGTTATAAATTAAATAAAGCAGAATACATCTTTTGTCATCATGGTATAGGCTCCACACAATGAATTATGTTTGCAGGTGGCTATCACATATGAAAAAAATAATTTGGTACATCGAAATTTATGGCAAGTTTTAAGAGAAAATGATCTTATCTTTAGAGTGGATTTGGGAACATTTATCTGGAGGACTATATGCCTTTATTAACAACGCTGTTCATAAAAAATACGAGCAGCTAATTGTCTTCACCATTTAACATTTGTATTCTTTCTTTTCTTTTTCCTCTCTTCCCCCATAAAACAAACTAAGTCTTATTATGAATCCCATGTATGTGGGTAGTATATTTACACGCTTTAGTTATCATCTGTGGCTTATTAAAATTTGACAAATACATGGGGTTTAGGAAGCAAAGATCACCTGTCTTTAAAATAAAAAATAAAATAAATGCAGGTTTTATGATATAAATGTGTTCTTTCTCAATCTTTGGGGAGGAGGAGGTTCTTTTTTTAGAATAAGCAGACAGTGATGATGTAGTTCCGAAGTGGGCCGGGCTTTCACAAGCAGCTGAGGCGGATCTGGCCTTTGATTACGGCACGCGCGCACGCACACGCACGCACGCACGCACACACACACACACACACACGGTGTGTCGCAGAACATAATTGATGACCTAATTGAGTACCAGGGGGTGTAGAGTAGTGGGGGAGAACGCACCGTGGACGCACCGCACACACACACACACACCAGATAGATAGACGCTCACATGAAAAAGTTCCACTCGCCTGCTTTAGTTGTTCCTTCCATCTCACAGCATTTCCACACAACATTGATGTAGAGACAGAAAGAGAGAGAGAGCTTTTCACTTCTTTCCTCCACACCACACCGTCCACTTCACACAAACACACCACACACACCACTCTTCTTTTCCACCCACCACTCTGCACGGTGCACACACACACAACACCGCACAGCATTCATCTAAAAACATATCCACACTCTTTCTTTCTTCACACACACTTTATTAAGTTTATATATTCTAACCTCACCCAAAACAAACATAACATTTTTATGAATGATTCTCTCTGGCAACCACAACTTTATCTCGTCGTCTTCTCTGCTGCTGGAGTCCTCCACCACCTCCACCTCCTCCACCACCTCCACCCAGGCTGCTGAGATCCTAGCACTCGGTTCTCCTCACCACCAGCAGCACCACCTCGGAGGAGGAGGAAGCTCCACGTCTCTGCTGAAGTTCAGGAGGCACCAGGAGTTCCTCTGCAGCTACAAGCGCTCCTCTTCTACTTCTGCCGCTGCATTCGGGGGGACATATCCACCCAGCAGGAGAAGTTATAGTAATATTAATAATAACCATAACCTCCTGCTCCACCTTCCTCCTCCGTGTTTCACCACGACGTCCCCAGCAGCAGCAGCCGTGGCAGAAGCAGCGAGTCTCGGCAGCAACATGAGCCTCAAGTCCGGCGACCCCAGCAGCCTCGAGACCAACAACAACAACCAGGTCTCCATTGAAGAGGAGGTAATTATTAAGGTCATTTAGTTTTTTTTATTACAAAAAAATAAATAAAAGTTCTGTGTTTTTTTAAAGTGCGACACTCGCAGCACCGCCGCGTTTGATTCTTTGTATCCTGTTCAAACTTCAAAGCCACCGACAAACAACGCCGTCTACAAACTGATAAACTTCCATGCTTTTTTATAAGAAGTTTGTTCCGCTATTAAAGCACTGCTTCTCAAAGTGGGTTCCATGGACCGCCAGGGGTCCTTAATGAGGGGGGTTCCAGGGGGTCCGCAGCTAAATGATAGTTGGTAACCAAATGGACCCTTTTATGGGTGTGTAACTCAGTGTGTAGGCCTACAAATTGAACCAAATAGGCCTAAATTGTTACTTAATAAATTGGGGTCCCAGAGATAAATGCCCGTCCGTACTAGCATCATGCATGCCAAACTAACTGGGGGTCCTTGAAATTAAAATGGTTGAGAATCACTAAACTAAAGCCGTAAAAAATCTCAAATGGGGGTCCACGAAATACGTGTCAATTTGTGGGTCCTTCACGTGATAAAGTTTGAGAACCACTGCGCTAAATTGTCCGTAATTCCCTTGTTAATGAAGGTTTATTGGCGTGTAGCTTTGTTCGGCTTTGGGCTTTGGCTTTAGTGGGTTTATCCTAAAAGATTAGCAGACAGCCGCACAAATCTCTGCTTTTTGCTTTTGTCACCTGTCTGTCAATTATCAGATTTAACACTTTCTATTCTTTTATTTTTGTAAATTGTGAGCTAATTCTCAACCTAGGCCTATAGCCCATCTAAAATATATTTGGGCCTAAAAAGGAAGCTTTTTTTTCATTTTTTATATACACAGGCTGTTGAGGATTAACAATTAACGGACTACATGCGTAGTTCCCTCTGGGGAAGGACAAGTCACATTATACCTGCCCAGAAGACTATAACCTTTAAATCATTCATTCTTGTTAAAAAATAATTAACTTTCAGTTTTTATGTTGAACATTGCATGTTTTTTTAAATTAAACCATGGCATAGCTGTATTTGTTTTTAAAAAAAAAAGGTAGATGGACATGAAATGGCTGTTCCTAAAACCTATCACTTCCCATTTGCTTTAAACATTTCTTAGTCTAAAAATGAGAGATAAAAAATGTTTTCTTCATGGGCCAAGGTCAACTAGAATGTATCTTATTAAATAAATGTTTTTTTTCTTTCTCCAGGATGAGTAATGCTCCTGAATTCCTTATCATGCATTCCACCCTTTTGAGATAACGGACATTAGGCCTGTATATTATCAGGCAAATATCCAATCCATATTGACTGACCGTGCCCCTGTCTTAAACATTTTTATGCAGATCTGTCTAAATTGTACATCATTCACAGAAATTCATGTTGAAAAGCCAGGGGAAAACACTCTTAACAAAGATATGTATAGCTAATTCACCCCTTTGAAAAGTGACTATGCTATTTATTTTATCTACAATTACAGGTGGGTCTATTTTAATCATCCAGCCTGGGGGAAAAAAGGAAAAAAAATTGCATTTCAATGTCTTAATTTTAGCGAGTGACTTTTAGTTAGATGTGAGGTGCTTTGTGAAATTTTAATTTTATTTGGTCAAAACATAAAACAAACGGTCTCAAAAATGGTGCAATTTGGTGTGTGTGGGGGGGGGGGGGGGGGTGTTGACAATGACGTAATGGCTCAAGTTTGGTATGGTCTTTGATGGCAGTCTGTCCTTTTTTTTTCTGTGAGACAATTAATATACACACCACAAGCAAGATGCATCTGTGACAAATGTAGCCTTAATTAGTCAAATTTGTATGCTCGAGTTAAATTATCCCTCACTGAGGATTTTCGTATGGCTTTTAAGAGCTGTAGTCTTAAATTAAAATATCCAACAATTTATCTATTTTTCCGGGGGAACTTGTTTCCGCTGTCTGTCGTGCTGGCACTTGGAGAAACGCCCTTGAGCCATTCTTTTTCTATGTGGCAATTAGTACCATACACACACACACACACACACACACCATAGCAAGAGAAGTCAGCGGACCGATTATAGCAACTCCATTGAGTTTGCGTCAAGGCCGTCTAGTCGTGCTCACGCTGACTTTTAAAATGGACAAGAAGCTGGCTGCTGTGCAGCACCTGAATCATGCCGGGGAAGGACCAAACCCCACCGGCCGGGGTCGAGGCTGTGGGTCAAAGGAAGGAAATGGTGTCACGCTGTGCGCCGTTGTCCAGGGGCGCTGTTCCTCTGGCAGCCTATTGTGTTGGTGGGGCCTGGCCTCCCTGCCGAGTGGGAACTAATGCCTTGTTTGTTTGTGTTCCGTCGTACGGCGGTGCCGCGCAGTGCCGAAACAATGGACAGATCTACAAGCTCGGGGACGTGTCGCGAAGCTCTTGCTTTTGTTCAGGGCTTTAATAAATGAGCACTTTTTGTTTATTTATTTCCAAGCACACACAACCATTAGACTTTCAGACATCAGACATGACAACTTGACACTGACTGCTTGTGCTTGTATTTAATCTGCAAGTGCATCAAATGCAAGCACGTCTCCACCCCCCCCCCCCCCCCTTCCCCCCCTCAACAAAGCACATCACATCTTTGTAGTTTTTAAATCTTCAGAGGAAGAGCATTTTATTTTATGATTGTACCGTGTACATTAATTCCTATTCATCCTACTTTAAGTCCTACAAGAAAACTGACACGGGGGGGTTACAAGTAAATCTGACACTTGGGGGATGGGGGGGAATTAAAAGTAAATACGTTTTTGTGCTGTTGCTATGATGGATGATACCATATCTTTACAACGTTGTGGAAAAAATGAAGAACTGAATTAAGGTCCATTTTCATGACAAGATTTGAGTTTTGTACATGGAATGTTGTCTCAAAGTATCTTTATTTTGTGTGTTTATTGCAGGTCCGCACGCTGTTTGTCAGTGGCTTACCAGTAGACATCAAACCACGAGAGCTGTATCTCCTCTTCAGACCGTTCAAGGTAAGTGATAGCAGGCCCTTTTTATAATGACGCAAATTCATGAGACGATACTTTAAATTACTACTTCATTCCTTGATACAAGTGGAAGTATACAAGTGGTCTACATATGGAGGTTTGTTTGTAAATGGTAAAATCCTGTTAACTTTTATCAATCTGTAACTCCCAGTGTACAATTGCAACCAAATGGACCCTTTAAAAGTTTAAAGGGTCCATTTGGTTACATTTGTACGCTCTTGAGAGTTAAACTAACACTAGAGGGTTTGACTGTGTATGGTAATGAGGCCATGCCATTGTTTGTCCATGGCTAGTGTTTGTGACTGGACTCCTCCGATTCCATAAACACTCCTCCTAACTAACCAAATTGGAAGTGGTATCATCCCGCATGGATGAGCTTGTGGAATGTGTAAATGAGTAGCCCTTGCGATTGGCCAACCGTACCTCCCTGTGACCTAGCTTGCCTCTCAGGGAAAACGGTTCATGCCTCCATTTGCTTTCACACGTTTATTATGGAGCTGCACTCAAATGTCCAGTTTTGAGTGCAGCCAACAGTGTCGCTTGCCGACAAATACCTTTAATATAAAATAACGCTGTCGTGCGCTGGGAGTATAAATTAAGCATTAGTCCTCAAAACCTGTAACTTTGAATCTGGTGTTCAGCTAAGTGTGTAACATTTTAAATCTGGCTTTCAGTTAATCTGTTTTCAAGTTTAAAGTGGTGTTGGGTCACCTACTGTATCTGTTAAAACTGTCATAGCAGTTTTCTCCAGAAGGCTCTTGTTCGTCGTTTATCCGTACTTGGCAATGCCACATTAAAGTGTGGTGTTGTGAATGTTTTAAGACTCTACCTCTTATGATTCCATGTTGAAGTCTCTTGAAGCAGAGTCTGCTCTGGGTTGTGTTCCTAAAGACACAGCCGGTGAAAGTTGTTTAATTTTCCATGGTTGTAAATCAGGATTAGGAGCGATCCCATCTATCAATGAACTCTGGAGCCACAACTCCCCTTCTCTTTTCCCAGCAAGCTGTTTGTGCTGTAACCAGTCTTTAGTCTGTCCACGCTTGGCATAAAGCAATGGCTTTATTTGGAAATGTTGCGTATAAATCATTCATTGTAAACAAAATGTACACACGCAGTACTTTGTGTGTTCTGTGGCATGCTTTTAAAGCAAATCAGCGAAGGCTACATTTATACACATACTAGTAGTTGTAAATTCTCCTTTTTTTACCATATATGGTTAAGCAAGACCTATGATGCACATGCGTTCATGAGGAGCTAGTGGAGCCTGCTCAACGTGCACACCATGCAGGTGCACGGCTAGCTTCATGTGACTCCATGTTGGATAATTGGCTGTCTTTCCTTTTCACAGGGTTATGAAGGGTCACTGATTAAGTTAACATCAAAACAGGTGAGGATTTTCTCTTGTCAGTGTTAGGAATAACTTTAATACTATAGTATATTCAGTCCATATGCACTTATTGGATTTAATTTAATCTTGATTATGGCTAGGCTGTAAGTTATCAATCAAATTAATTAGATTTTGCTGAATTCCCCCCACAATTAAATTGTGATATATTGTGACTCAACTTGTGGATGGCGGTATTTTCAGAAGATGGAAATACAAGCGCATTATGCATTGTGACCTTGAAGATTGGCCATCTTCACAATTCTTTAATTTGGTGAACATTTTTTAAAGAATTTATTATGGTCACAATATTATTATGGCCAAAATACGATTTTTGTTGTCAAAATATCTTATCAAGGTAATTGGGTCGGAACTATCCCATTTGCTCACCCAGCCCTATAAGGAATGTAAGCTGTTAACTGTTGAGGAGGGGTGCAGTCAGTGATGTGTGCCCTCTTCTCTTCTTCCAGCCTGTTGGGTTTGTAACCTTTGACAGTCGATCTGGAGCCGAAGCAGCGAAAAATGCGCTAAACGTAAGCATCTATCCATCCACAACACACTGTCGACTGTAGGCTGCTGTTTCTGATGGTTGTTCTCTTGTAATGTTTTGTGTTGTAACATAGCTTGTATTTGACATTTCTTCTTGTCCTTTTCTCCAAACTGAAAACACTGCAAAATTATGAGGGTTAATACAATTTAGAGTGTCAAAACATTTTAACTCTCAGGATTTTGCAGTGAATCTATGGGAAATAAAGGAAAAATATATATATCACTGAATAAACCAATCCCATACAATTTCTCAAAGTCAACCCATTTTGTCTTTTACAATTCAAGGGCAGGGCCTTTTCGGACACAGACCAGAGTCCTGTAGGCTTACGGTAGTTTAACTTTGACCTTTGGCCTTGGTTCACGTCCCATCCCAAAGTCTGGTATAGCCTTCCTCATTTGCATATCACTGCTTTAACTGTAACACATGTTAACTTAATAGCCACATTGGTAGAATTTACCACCCCGTCTTCTGTAGTAACCCCGTTTTAATTCTGTTCACCAAGTAGACCACTTGGCAGTTATCTAACACTTCTCTCTCTCTCTCTGTCATAGTGTCTAACGCATCACCTCTTAGATACACCAGCAGTCACACACCACACAAACACACAAAACACACACCGAAGTACTAGGCTACTCACCTGCATGTGGGCACAACGCTTAGGGCACAAAACACACAAAGCAGGGCCAAACCACCAGAAAAGTAAATTACACCAAAGTATTGTGCACAGCAAAATTCTGAGTGTTTATTTAAAGGTAGAGTAAGTGATGTGTTTTGGGGGTTAAAACAAAATGTTTTGGTAAAAAGGTAGCTATAGCACTTAATTCTGATGGTACTCATTGCTAGAGTGTTCAGTAACGGGTGTCGCCCTGTCTCTCCAGCTCTTTAATAAACAGAAAATACATTTTCTTCCCCATCAGCCATAAGAAGAGTACGCATTTATCAGCTTCAGTTTTATAGTGTTCCAGTTCCATTTTGTCTGCTCATTGACATTCACTTGTTTAATCTGTACAGTATACAGTGCGAGTTCTCTCTGCTGATTGAATACCGGTTTGAACAATGCATTTTCTGCTAACTGAAGAGCTGGAGAGAACAGGAAGACTCCCGTAACTGAACAGACATTCTATTTCCATCAATGAGTACCGTCAGAATATGGAGCTATTAACCCATTTAGAACGGGTACACATCATTGTGTATCATTATTTTATGCTTTAACTATTGAAAAATAGAAGATATACAAGCTCACAGCGTGAGCTTGTATATCTGCTATTTTTCAATAGCTAAAGCATTCAATAATTCTATGCCTAAATGGGTTAAACACTTATTTTGATAAAGAAATATCACTTGCCCTACCTCAACTCTTGACAGTGGGAACAAGTGGACCCTCACTCACACCGTTCCATTTTGTTTCCACTCAAAGAGTTAAATGAGCCCTCTTGATGTTGCTGTGACTTTGAGCCCTGCTCCTCATCTCTTTTCCTTCCTGACCGGTGGATCATCAGGGTGGATGCTTTGTACCTCCCAGTGGTGTGGAACCGCTTATCTGTTCTGGTCATGAAGCCAAAAGAGATACAAGCATGTTCAAACGCTCCTACAACGTATCCTTCAGTCTATCCCTCTTTCTTTTTTCTTTCTCTCTCCCCTCTAATTTACGATCTTGACTGATCCTCAACATAATTTATTTGAAGGGCATAAGGGTTTGACAGAACCACACCATAACTCGAGGAGTGTGAAGGATACGTTGTGAGTGTTTAAACGGGGCTAAGGAACAAGGCCATGTTAGACCTGAGTTTTCTTTTTTACGTCACGCCCCCTTCAAACTCAGTCCACCTCCCTTTAAAGAATACTCTTGTACCTCCACTCCACCCCTCCGTTTCTTCCCCCCCCTCCCCTCGCAGGGTGTCCGCTTTGATCCCGAAAGCCCCCAGACCCTGCGCTTAGAGTTTGCTAAAGCCAACACGAAGATGGCAAAGAGTAAGCTGATGGCTACACCGAACCCCACAAATATCCACCCTGCTCTAGGAGCTCACTTCATTGCACGGGACCCATGTAAGTTTTACTGGCTGCACGGCTCCTAGACTCTTCATCCTCTCTTTCACCCCAAGCGGCGCCGTTCCTCCGTTCGCCTTTCGGGGGTTATAGGGGGACTTGGCCAATTGTTGATGCGAGTCTTTAGTCATTCTGTTCTGAGGAGGGGGACGAGTGAAAATGGGACACTTCCCAATGCGTCCCGCACGTCCAGATAGTGTGGTTACATAGTTTGGGGAGAGCCAGACAGGAGAGTTGATTATAATTGAGTTGCATCAGTAAAAGGAAAAAATAAGGACTCAATGGATAATAGGCATGGCAGTTTTATTTGTACAAGGCAATCCAATGTGCTTTACACAGGGCTTCAAGCAAAGGAAACGCAATATAGTGAGATAAGAAATCAATGTCCAGAACCAGCCGGCAGCCTACTCTACGTTTAAAGAAATAACTAGGGTTGCAGGGCGCTTTGGAACGTGTTGTCACATTCTCACATGTCCTCCTCAAAATGAATGACAGGATTGATGATAAATATCGTCACGGTTCCTCTTTAACACACTCAAACTTGTGGGTAAATGTAAAGTGGGTGCGAAGGGGAGCAATATGCTGATCAAAACGACTAACTTCACTCTCCACATGCATGCATCATCTTTTGAGTTTTGTGTTCCCTAGCAGACCAGTCCCACTGTTTCACATGAGGCTAGAGAGCCGCTGCGCCTCGGCTATTGGCTTTTGCACCTGCTTGTTCCAATGTCAGGGTTCCCACGGTCATGAAATTCCTGGAAATATTTTGAAATTGGAAAAATATTTTTCCAGTACTGGAAAAGTTTTGGAATTGATCGAGGGTCCTGGAAGGTCCTGGAAAAAATAGCTATGCATTGTCTTTGGTTATTGATTTTGTTAATACCTCTTTTGTTAATAACGCGAGGCGTTGTGAGCATGTAGATCGGCTATTTTCACAATAGAACTGTTATACAAAATTCCTCAATTCTTAGTGCTTGTCAGGGTGCCGGGGTCCCCAGTTAAAATATGATTATTTCGGGGGTCACAGCCTGAAAAGGTTGAGAACCACTGGCAATACACTACCTGTCTTTGGGCATTGCGCGTAGGAGTAAGCGACTTGTTGTTGAGCTGAATTATTGTTATATAGTCCTGGAAATTGGGTTAAATATTCTGGAAAAGTTTTGGAAAGGTTTTGGAAATGAATTGGTTAAAATGTGTGGGAACCCTGCAATGTGCTATAGTCAGGAGTTGGCACAGTTCTGTTCATAGCGCTATTTTGGGGTGTCATTTCAAATTCCTCTGTCATGGCCAAATTCTGGTCAAAAGCGCAATATACCATATTCACAGAGCGGGCCATGTTTGCATTGAAAAACCAGACCAACGGCGTTGGCATTTCATTAGCTGCCGGCGTGTGAATATGGTCTATTCTTGGTGAAACTTTTAATAGTACTGATGTAAACCTTTCAGAGGAAGTTTGTGTCATTAGAAACTGTAGGTGGCGTGGGGTCCATTCAGAGCTGCAAACTGGTTTGTTTTGGCCTCCATTATATGCATGTACTGAAGGATTATATAAACTGAAGGATACTTTAAAGTCTTAACTGTGTAACATCCGTTATATTTGTGTTGGCACCTCCGGTACCTCTGTTGTCTGTCAGTAGAACTGCCATTCCCAGGAACCGCTCCAAAATGAGTGCTGTAGTTTTATAGCTACGAGGATATTTTGGAAGGCAACAGTAGCATTGTGAGAAACTATACGATTATCAGCCCCTGTAGGGCTTTATTCCATCTTCCATCGTCTCTTAAGTTAACGTTTTTGTTTGCTGCGCTACTACTCCTCCCACAGTTTTGGTTTTGGGGTGAAGTCGCACTTGGACCATATGTCAGTCAAATCGACCGGCTAAATCGGGACGCGCATGCCTGCTCTCTGAATGGTAGAGAACACATTAACGTGCAACGGTGGTTGTGAAAAATAATGTTTAATAGGAACGCTTACACGGTGACTTTAATTTGTCTGCTATACTTTACTATAGTTGATTACATTTTTGATTGAATTACAGATATACAAGCTCACAGTGCCGCGCTGCGAGCTTGTAGATCTGCTATTTTTGAAAAATCGTGAAAATTAGAATTTTGACCCGATTCTACAAGTGCCTTTTGAATCCTTCTAAGGTTTCTTTGAAAAACCTATGTTTCTATGTCAGCAATCTGGCAGCCACCGTCAAAGAAAAGGTTCTTTTCACTTAACTGGAGCTCAGTTAGTCTGTTCTTGAGAGACTACTATGTCAGTGGTTCTCAAACCTTTTCATGTGAATGATAAGTATTTGGCCAAGGACCCCCATCTCAAAATATTTAGTTCCAGGGACCACCCAGAGGCTAAATGTGAGTTACCTACGTTCGCTTTAAAAATACATATATTCAAAGATTTGCACACATTTTCACGACTTTTTCAAAAAAATAGCAGATCTACAAGCTCGCAGCGTGTGCTGCGAGCTTGTAGATCTGCTATTTTTCACTGGTTAAAGCATTCAATAATTCTAGGCCTAATGATCTCGTCCTTCCTCCACATGACGACCCGACCCCAGATGACCTGACGGGGGCAGCACTGATCCCCGCGTCCCCAGACGCCTGGGCCCCCTACCCTCTGTACACCACGGAGCTCACCCCCGGCCTGCCCCACGCCTTCACCTACCCTGCCGCCGCCGCCGCCGCCGCAGCCCTCCACGCCCAGGTGAGGGACCAACCGGTGTGTCACATCTTTTTTCCTTTTTCTATTTCCTGTTTTAACCACCTCAACCAGTGGTTTTCAACCATTTTCACTTCAAGGTCCATTATATATTTGGCATTTGAGCCACAGACCACCATTTGAGGAGATGCAGCCTCTCAGACGCAAAGCGTAGAATATTGTGTTATAGTTGGATAAGAAAATGTTCCAAAATTCTGTGCTGTATTGATGCGGTACCATAGGATAGGCTAAGGTTGATCAAGATAACAATTCTAAATTCTCTAATTGTGTAAACATTTAGTAAATTAAGTAATGCAGATGTTTAATTAAGTAATATTACAAAAGGGGGTGTAGTCGGGGGCCTTAGGGAGATAAAATGGTAAGTTCGTGCTAATCAGTCTAAAAGCACCACATGTTGCACAGATGTAGCCCAGGGCATGCTCTAATGATTTAGCTAGGGCGCCCGAGTCGGCGACCTTCGGGGTCGCCACAGCGGCCAAATCAAGTTGGGCTCCCATTGACTTTCTATACAGGAGGAAAATACCCAGAAAGAAAATCTGCTTTAAGTAGGATCTGAGGGGTCTAAATAGGGGTTTGTCATAATTCTGAAAACTTTTCTTGGGCAAAAAAAAAAAAAACTGACCCACAAAACGATGGTTTAGTGATAATAGTGATGAGTCATCACTTTTCACAGTTTTGTTGGGGCCATTTTTAGCCCAAGGAATGTTTTTTTGTGCAAAATAAATGCTTGCAATGGATTCAGAATCATGACAAACCAAATAGAAAGTCAATGTGAGTCCAACTTGATTTGGCCGATGTGGCCCTTTCGAAGGTCGCAGACTCGGGCGCCCTAGCTAAATCATTAGAGCATGCCCTGGGCTACATCTGTGCAAAATCTGGCACTTTTAGACTGATTAGCACGAAAAAAACCCTAAGGCCCCCGACTAGTATGTATTACTGTGGTTATTGGCACTGCAGCCTTGCTGCAGGAACGAGGCGGGGCCGAGTTCCGTAGGCAGGCTTCAATTTACACTCAAGAGTATAAGATCTCTAACGGTCCATTTGGTTAACAAATCCATCATTTAGCTGGGGACCAGCTGGAATCCCCTCAAGGACCACTGGTGGTCCCCAGACCACTGGTTGAAAACCACTGACCTAAACCCTCCAGCCTCTTGGTGCGCTGTTTCTTTTTGATCTGCAACGAAATTCTTTTCACCGAAAATGGCTGAACTGCAAGCTCATGGCGTGTTAGTTGTGAACGCGTTGGATCTGCTATTTTGGGCTGATCTGCAAGCTCACAACGTTGTGAACTTGTCAGACCTATACATTGTAGCTTGGACATTTACCACCTAATTAGACCCTCCGCCACACAAACACCCCTACCTAAGCCCACTGCTTCCCGTGTGTGTGTACACTTGGAGGTGCTCTGGTTCCAGCATCTTGCCTGACTTAAGTTTGGTCGTGAGGTTGTGTTGCACACGGCACACCAAAAATGTCAGATCTTAATGCTCACAACATGTCACAGCGGGATGTTTTGTGAGCTTATAGATCTGCTGTTTTATGAGGTGCCCGACACCAGCGGTGACCAAATATGACTAGGTTTTAATGGAGGCCCTCTCCGATTGTCAACTTCTTGTATCTGTCTATTCTGTGCAGGGCTGTGCACATCAGCCGTTTATTCTTTGGTTGCTGAGAGTTGAAACATTTTCAACTTTGTGTAGCCTACATGGATTTCTTTTTTATTTTCAGCTGAGCTGGGTAAACATGGCCAAAGGGCACGGTCACACCGCACTCCACCTACTGTATGAGAGCGGATTCTGTAAATGAATTTCAATGGGAATAGTTTTATTTTCTTTTTTTTTTTAGAAATCTGCGAATGGCAGCAAACGACTCCAAACCGCTGCTTTGGTAGAATCCGCCCTCATAGGTAGAATAAAGGTGTGGTGTGACCGTGGCCTGTGTCTTTGATAGGAAAACATTATTGTGCAAGATGCATAACTGGAAACAAAAATAAGAGTTTTGTTCCAAAAGATAAGTTTGACACTTGGCTCGACTTAAAGAAGCAATAGCAACCTACCCACACCCTCTGTGATGAAATGAAAACTATTTGACACTCAAATGTTCTAGAAATTAAAAACAACTCAACAATGTTCTATAGTTGTAACAACACAGACATTCTTTCGACCCCAAAGTAGAATTTTCCTTTTTAATTGAATGAGCACACAGAATCCTCAGCAGATGGAAAGGAAGTCACAGGAAGTGCTTCCATTGTCAGGCTAATTGTTGTCTAGATGTTAGTAATGCTACCCCAAAAGCTCTGTGCTGCGAACCCTTTTTCAATAAACAATAGCAATGGAAAATATTTCTCCCTTGAATGGGTCAGTGGAAGTTCATTGCTGAGCTAACTTCCTCCCGCAACATATGAAACACAGCGACGGGGAGGGAGGGAGGGAGGGAGTGCCGCCAGGGGCAGGGACGTGCTGGCCATTGGGAAAAGTGGGACAACTCCCGAACGGCCGGTTCATTCCCGGCCGGTCCAGGCCGGCCATTGGGAAAGAAAATACAAATAAAATGTCGGCCTTCGTTCCATTTTGGGGGCTGGGCGGCCAACAAAGTAAATCGTCACTGTCGGGCAGAAACCTTGCATCTCCAAGTTTCAAATTTGTAATATCTTTTTCGCAAAGCAAAGCCCTGCTTCATCATACAAAGCTGTCGCACAAAAGTAGTGAAAACAGCCGATCTACAAGCACACAACGGCTCGCACCGCGAGGCGTTGTGTGCTTGTAGATCAGCTGTTTTCACTAGTTTAAATAATTTTTTAAATGATAAATACAAAACAAACGGTTTTGGACATACAAGATTTCCACCCGACAACGACGAAATCTTTGAGTAGCAGCAGCGGCACAATGAGGGCCTCTCCAACTCTTTTTCCTGGGCTGAATCAGGGGCCCAGCACGTCACTGAGTGCCGCGCTGCTGCAAGCTCTTATGTAGCCTATTTTTCCCGGGGACAGCGGGCGAAGGAATGCAAGGTATTTATTCGCAGGGAGAGTTGTGATGGCCATCTCTAGAGGTGCCAACTTACTGTCCACGACGTGTCTCTCCCCCCCCCCTACTGGAATATAAGCTCTGTGTAGCTGTACAAAGGAGGGGGGGGGGGGGGGCAGCGTTCCGCTAATTGCAATCTGGTGATGGATCCCTAAAATACCGCGAGTTTTCTTCCCACTGATGCCGTCTGTTATGGATGCATGCTAAGACCCGCGTTTGTCAGACTGCATAATATCGCAGCTGTCGGGCAGAAACCTTGTATCTCCATATTTCAGCTTTTCTTTTCTCCGTAAATTGTTTTTTTTTAATACTTCGTTTGACAGTGTTGCACAAATGTAGTGAATATACATGATCTGCAAGCTCACGTATTGCGATGTGATTCATTGAAATAATCGCCTTATAATTAAACGGCCCAAAATACGGACCGACATACTTGAACCTTACCAAACATGGCAGATCTATAAGCTCAACACATCACTGCTCAATGCATCACATAGCAACACGTGAGCTTGCAGATCATGTATATTCCCTACTTTTGTATGAAACCTTAGATTGGATGCAACCTTGGTTAAATCTGTCCTGGTGTGACTAAACAACATTGTATTCATTGGAACACAGGTTAATTCTTTTACCCATTTCCTGAAAGTAAAGGTTTTGGGCATACAAGGTTTCCGCCCGACAAGAGACTGTCAGACTAATATTTCTCTAACCTCTGAATCTGTCTACATTATGGTCGTTTGTCCTTGCAATTACTTTGACCTCTTTGCCCTTTTTCTTTACTTTTTCAAGAATTTGTTGGGAAATGGCCCCCCGGTGGTAATGTAAGCAACCTCATGGATTAGTCATGTAGTGGATGCATATGGTGGGGATGGGGACTGTCGTTTTGTCACTGTGTGCAAATGTTTAACACAGAGAGGTCGTTAAGACCACTCACCATTTCCATGCCTGTTAATTACTCTGGGACTAATTGTCCTCGCGGACGGAGGAGCTGTGACCCACATTCTCATGGCTTTAAAGGGACAGTCCCCGCAAATGCATTCCTGCATCTTTTTAAACCTCTGAAGCCCTGTGTACTTGGTCATGTGACTAGTAGCGAAAATGGACAACCTACAAGCTCACAATGCATCACAACATGTTATGAGCTTGTAGATCTGCTATTATAGTTAACCTTTTTTCCCCTCTTAAAATAAATTTCACCTAGAATGACATGCTCAAAGTAAGGACACCAGGCATAAAGGAGTGTATTTCTTATTGGTAATCGATACTTTGTTTACTGACGGTCCCCCTCCATCCAATCAGGAGAGAGAACTCATACAGGATAAACTAGTGAATTGGAAAGTCATGAAACAAGACAGATTTGGAACTGGAACACCGACCTCAAATTGGTACCCAGACCTTAAAAAGAATTGTGTACAAAGAGATGGCGAGACACCTGTTTCCTGAAACACTACACTGTAACAATGATGATTATCAAGAGCTTTAACTTTTCACTTACACACCCTTTAATGTGGTTAAACCTGAAGTATCGGTATTGTGATGTACTTGCACAGTGGCTTTGATTAAAAACATAAGTTACAGAAGATAAATGTTTTTACATGTACATGACTGCCTTCTCTTTGGATCTGTACGTGACTGACTTGTTTTGGGGTCTTTAAGTGAGTGACTTGTGTTTGTCTGTAACTGACTTGTCTCTGGGTCTGTTACACACAGTAACTTGACTTGTCTTTGGGTCTGTTACACACAGTAACTTGACTTGTCTCTGGGTCTGTTACACACAGTAACTTGACTTGTCTCTGGGTCTGTTACACACAGTAACTTGACTTGTCTCTGGATGTGTGTTTGTAGATGCGCTGGTACCCCACACCCTCTGAGACGTCCCAGCCAGGATGGAAATCCCGGCAGTTTTGTTAGAATGTGAGTAACCGTTTATTTCTGCCAACCTGATGTTATGCAAGCTGAAAACTCCCATTTATGGAGTTTATTAATAATGATATTGTTCACACAGAAAATGACACTTTATCTTCATTATCAGCAGTGATGATGAATCAAAAATATTTTCTCAACACTTATGTAATGTTTTTAAAATCATCTGAAAATACCCCCCCCTTTTCCCCAGGACTCCATGGAAATGACGCCATCCTCCAGCTGAAGTGAGGTTTACCAAGTTCTTTTGTTTAATTTAATCAGGTTTATTTAATGGACAATTGTGCATTACAAACATACAGTATTTATGTTCCCCTCCGGGCTATCCTGGAGGGAGCCAGCCCAAACTATCTTGGCTGTGGAGAGACTGAGCTTAGGACTCCTCTTTTGGCAACTATTTGCGGTACCGTCTTATATAGCACTTCAAAACACACCTCGGGCAAAGTAAACGATGGATGATAGATAATTGCTGGGGAGACCGTGTCCCGTTTGATGAAGTTGTCCCATTCTTAAGCTAGTCCTTCCATGGGCTATTGTTGTGGCTCTGAGGCTTTAGGAGAGTCGAGTCATTGCATGTTGAAGTCGTTTTTGGCATGAATTTAGAACGCAGAGTTCTGTGTACCCTAATTTACTTAGTGTTTGTGTTGCTTCCTTACCTTGGCCTAGATGATGAAGTTTAGTTTTCCTGTAGAACCCGGTCTAATACCTCTGTGAAAGCTAGGCTGTTGTGTAAATGGCTTATCTTGCATGGACCCTTGTGAATGCATCCCTATGTTCAGATGACAGTCCCTTGCCCCTTAACCTGACCATATCAATATGTATTATTTGAGCAAAAGAACAAGTACAAGTATTTTTGTACTTTTTTTGCGTAATGTATATTTATGCGTTATTATTTTGTGCAACTAAATAATGAAGTTGTATAAGTTGGATGTTTAGTCTCATGTGTTTTTGGTGTTATTTTTGATCCTATAATCCTGTTGAAGTAGTTTAAAAAAAGAAAAAAAGTGCAATTGTATTTGTTTTAAAGGGGAAGGTGTGTCTGTCAATAAAAAAAAAGAGAAGTGTTCTGAACGTGGCTTGTGCCATCCTGACTGCTAAAATGAGATTGCTGTAAAACGCTGATCTTTCAGAATGTGAAACTGGACTACAAACGTTTATGGCTTGTTTTTTTGTGTGGGGGCCATTGTGAAATGGGAAGCAGGATTTAGAGTGATGGAGGAATTTAAGTTTGTGGTTTAGAAAAAAAATATTTGTCTTTATATCTGCTGTGCATAAGATGTACAAATATTCCCATCTTATGAATAAAAGAAGCAAGTGAATGCATTCCTGTGTCGTCTGTCTGTGTAACTTATGAACTGTGAACACGTTTGGATGAACTGTGAACACGTTTGGTCGTACAGGTATGTTACACATAACCTCCTAAAGCTGCACTATGTACGGGGTTCCCACACATTCTTACCAATTAATTTCCAAAACTCTTACAAAACTTCCAGAATATTTAACCCGATTTCCCGATTTCCCTATCCCTATATAACAATAATTCGGCTCAATAACGAGTCGCTTACTCCTATGTGCAATGCCCAAAGACGGGTAGTGTATGCCAGTGGTTCTCAACCTTTTCAGGCCGTGACCCCTGAAATAATCATATGTGAACTGGGGACCCCCCACCCTGACGAGCACTAGAGTTGAGGAATTTTGTATAACACGGTTCTATTGTGAAAATAGCAGATCTACATGCTCACAACGTGAGCATGTAGATCTGCTATTTTCACAATTTCTAACTCTAATATTTGACAATTTGGCCAATGTTTAATTTGTCATTTCAGAGGTATTAACAAAATCAATAACCAAAGACAATGCATACTTGCATAGCTATTTTTTCCAGGACCTTCCAGGACCCTTGATCAATTCCAAAACTTTTCCAGTACTGGAAAATATTTTTCTAATTTCAAAATATTTCCAGGAATTTCATGACCGTGGGAACCCTGTATGTAACTGTCCTCCTCTGGATTTGAACCTGGTGCTGTTTTCAACCCATTGAGCTAATAGAGCCTGCCTGCCTGCTCAGGGGATGAATTGAATCTTGACCATCTGGTCAAAAAAAAATCATGTCAGATCCTGTGTCTGGGTGAGCCATGACCTTGACGCAATCTTAATGTCTCAATGTAGCAGGGAGAAATAAATGATACAACCACTCTAATATAATAACATGCTCTACCATAAAATTGGACAAATTTGAATTGTATTCAATAGGGGTCGACCGATTTGGGATTCTCATGTTCGATTTCGATAAGTCGTGTTCAAAGAGGCCGACCGATATTATGAACGGATATGCATTTTAAAGAAGAAAATGTATTCCCCAATTTGAAATGGTGGTTAATTAATTTATATATTTTTCCCATCCTAAATGTCTAGAGGCTCACAACTAGTCGCCACATACTAGAATAGCATTAAAAACCTATTCCGCAGCAGGAAATAGGTGAAAATCAGTAACCAAGATGCAAATAATAAAAAAATATATCAATTTCTTTCAACTTGCGATATTAATAAATGTTATGAATATCGACTTCGATTATCGCCCGTTTCGATAATCGGTCGATCACTAGTATTCATGAGTCTACATAGTGCTGCTTTAAATCCTTCATACTTTGTTGACTAGGGTCCTCCAGTGGTCTATTCACTCTACTACACCAAATCTTTGTTGAAGAAGCCTGATCTACAAGTTCGCAATAGATCTGCTATTTTTGCCAAATGGTCACCAATTTTTGCCTGTTTGCTATGCCCAGTATGAGGACGCTAGGCATTACAGTAAATGTTCACTTGAACCACAGCGTCAATATTCTGAAGGAAACCTAGAAACCTCATCCCCATGTTAACATATTTACTTATTCTCGTGAATTGATGCCCTATACGTGATCATACTACAGCATCACGCAAGCATCAAAAGTAGCAGATCTGCAAGCTCGCGAAGCGACTCGTTTTGAGCTTGTAGAGCTGCTACTTTGAAAAGTACGTTTTGGACATTTGGTTTACACCCGATGGAGATATCTACGAGCTCACAATGCGTCAACAACACAATGTGAACTTGTAGATCTGCCATTTTTAGCGAAGAGATTTTGTGTAGAGGGTGGGGAGGAAAGTACAGGGCCAACTCTGGTCCAAAAAGTCTAGGGGTTTTAGAGGTTAACAGCCAGTAAACGATGTCCTTTTTTTCTTTTCTTTACCTCCATGGAAAGGGCAGCGGACGCGTTTCAACCTAACAGGTGTTCCTCATGCATCCGTTGCTCTGTCCTTGGAAAGGATTTACTGGCTGTTTTCTCAGTTTCATGACATTGTTTATCCCTAACACCTTGAGACTTATTTAATCTGTGTTGCAGGCATTCTGCTTTGCAGTGCTTTCTCTTGGTTTAAGTGGTTAAGCCTAATTTATGCTTCGGTTAAAGTGTGACATTGCTTTGCAATGATGTATTTTTAACTGAGGGAAGGAAAACAATGTGTCTTGTTGGGCGACATGTCACACGACGACACATTTGCAGAAGCGCAAACCAGTCTGTACATTTGTGGATATGGCATGTCAATAATTCATGGCCCCTGTTCATTTGGAATGCAGCGTTGGTTGCATTAGTGTCTGCTCGCATCATGAGTGGACCTGACCTCCGCACTCCAGGCTCATAACGCTGGTAAGCTGTTCCGCTCGGCCAACCGTGATGCTCTCTCAAGGGAGTCCTTTAAGTGGCCCTTTAAAGTGGCCCCTCTCAATCCCACCAGCTGCTTAATTACAGTGGCTGGAGAGCTAGGTGGCAGCTTTGGGGGCCGTCTATGAACTTATGGTCTACTGAATATATTATTGAACTTCCTCCTTTGTTAATTTAGCTGAGACAAAAAAAGAAGAACCCAATGAGACACTTTCAAGTAAAATGTACGTAACTAGTTTGACTCTGCACCTAAAGAATACTTAAAAATACAATGAATGCACTTTGAATAATGGGCATAATGTGTTTTCCACCCTCTGTTCTAGTTATTATTAAATATAATATTAATGGCATATTTTGTACCACTTCGTGGCTAATCCTACTGCATGTTTTAATGTTATATTGCCTGTAGTATAGCTTTAATTACAGTGGCATCTCACAAGTTATTTAGCTATTAAATTACTATAGTATCAAACATTCAAGATGGTACTGTACTTTAAATGGCAATATACAGTATTAATTTATTAGTAGGAAAATTCAGAATATCTGATGTGAATCTGCACGCATATGCAGTATTTCATAAATATGTACTACTGTTATGGCAGAATGGCCACAAGCTTGACTATTTCTTATATGATGTCCGTGTTTGATTACAAAAACAGAATTCATGGATCAGACTAATTATGATATACATATTTGCTGTTTAATACATTCAGTCTGTTTAATATCCAAATGAGGAAAAAAAAGAGGGTGAAGCAAAGATTATTGGACATAATCAGTGTTACATCTTCATGTAGAAAGGACCCGTCGTACATCAATTTCACAAAGAAGAGTTGAATTGACAGGAAATCAATAGGGCGTGCTTGGATGAGGGTGGTATGGATTCAAAGGATGAACACTGTCATTTTCTTTATCTACCCGTAATCTTTTTTTTAAAGAAAGTAGGCAGTCTACCCGTCTTTGCATTTAAATTGATCAGAAAGGCACAAGCAGTGATTAGGTGGAAATGTAACTAAGTAGATGTACAAAAAAAAAAAATCCAACTCGCCAAATTGTCCACGCTCATTGGACAGGCTTGTCAATGCTCCTGGATTTGCCATGGATGTTTGGCAATTACATCTACTATGTTAAATATTTTCTGGGGGAGGACCCCCAGATGAGAAGTCATTATTAAGGATGTCTTACTTTGCTTCAGTCATCAAATCTGTACACCTACATTTGTCATTTTTAGGCTGAAATTGTACCCATGCTAGTAAAGCAAGCCTGATAAAAGTATCAAACATGCACAAAAGTTGGTTTTTTCAGTTGGATTTTTGGCGAAGTGACCTGTATCTACTCAAGTACTGTACTTAGAGGGATAGTTCACCCCCCAAAAAAGGTTCTATAGATTACTCACCCCATGGAGTCTTGAATTCATGGATATTTATTTTGTTTTTTCAACATTCCTAAGTCAATAATTTGATGACCAACAGTGGTTCCCTATATGGAGACACAGAGTCTCCTTATACTTTTACTTTACTGGAGTATTTCACATTTGTTTTACTTTTCTTTTAGTTTTTTCCACTACATCTCAGAATCAAGTATACTTTTACTCCACTTACTTGAAAACTTACTTTGTAGATTTTGATTATTACTAGTAAGACGCCTCAGGGTGCCATGTCCTCGCCGTCTGGCCATGTATATCGAACGAGTTACCCATATATGGAGACCCCTGGTACCCATATATGGAGATCCATGTACTGTATATGGAGATATACTGTGAGACTCCAAACATGCTTACTCAGTTATTCGTTATGTGAAAAGCCTATGACGTCTATCACATCTGACATCATACATACAATCCCTTTTATGCCCATACATGGAGATCCCTGTCTGAACCAGCCACACTTATATGGGCTGTCTTCCTTCATATACTGTATATATATATGGGCATTCCTATATGAAGTCCTGTTAGATATGGGCTTAATATTGATGACATCAGGGATCTCCATATGTGGGCATGAAAGGGATCCTTTTAGAGTGGTTCCCATGACATCAGCGTGATGTCAGAGCGGCAAACCCATAGACCGTAAAAAAGAAAAAAGTGTACACGTCCAGACAGAGTCAGCGTGTGCCGTTTCTCATACTAAACTGCGTCCTTCAGGTCGCGACAAAACAAATTACAACTTCAGCCCCATATACCGTAATTGACTATTTGAAAATAGCAGATATACAAGATCTTGCGAGCTGAAGAGTATGTAGCTAACTGATTAATATACTGAAGTTGATAAATGTTTCTCTCTCCTGTTAATGAAATTGGTGTCCCAACAGAAAATGTATTTTCTTTTTACTAAAGAGAGAGAGTTCTTTTGAGTGGTTGAGGTGCTATTATAGCAAGCAACCTGTAGAGCTTCTGCATGTCTGTAGAGGTTCTTTACTGATTCTAAAGTTTAGTTTTGACACCTCTAATGGTTATGAATTATATAGCACCATTTGACAAAGGTGCTATGATGCGATGTGATGCATGATGCGAGATTGCGGTCTAGCCAACACCAACTCTGGACTCCTGAATTGTTGCCCTCCACTCTCTCCACACGGCAATGATGGGCCTGCACAACAGGCCTGGATTAACCATTGGGCCGGTGGGGCCTTTGCCAGGGGCCCTTAGCTCTCAGGGGCCCTTGGGGGAACTGGGCCGCGTGGTCATTGAAACGTTACTAAAATGATATGTATATTTTAATCAAATATCAAATGTGTGGGCCCCTCCTCTGTTGTCTACAGGTGCTTTCTTGGCCCACAGATGATCATCATGGCCTAAAATCCGAGCTGGGTAGTCGGGGGAGAGGGGGTGGGAGGTGAGTCAATGTACAGTAGATGTATTTCTTGGTACCGACACTGAGACAGACAGCACGTGCCTGTTTCATATAATCACTCAGTTGAGTTACCAACGCTTTTCAGTTAATTCAGCCTTACCTCTCTGTGTTGGCATGGTTACTGTGAAGTAGGGCATTCACGAATAGTGATTTTTAGTATTCGAATTATTCGACCTCAAAGTATTCGAATAGTCGAATATTCGACAGGACTGGCCAAACTGTCAAATATTAAGTAAGCAAGAGGCGAACCCATTGGCTAACCGAGCCATGCCATGTGTGGGACATACATACATACATACATATATGTACATACATACATATAGACTAAGCCAGATGTAGGAGCGGTTAGTAGGGGTACGATTCCAGGCTTGACCAGCAATTGTTGAAAGTTTCCTTGAGCAAGACACCTCCGCGCCCCTTGTGTGCAGCAATCAGCTATAATAGGATGAGCAGAAACTGAATTCCCCCTGGGAGCAGGTAGGTGTATATTGTTATTATTAATAGCCAATCTAGAGCTTGTAGATTTTGAACGATTTTGAAAAGAATCTTGGAAATAATTATACCTAGAAAAAGCTGGCAAGAAACTATGGTTCTATATAGGTCTGAGAACTATTTTATTTAAAGATTATTATTATTATTATTATTTTTATACCTTTACAGTATTTGATAGGATAGTAGACTGACAGGAAATGGGGAGAGACATGGGGAATGACATGTGGCAAAGGTCGTCCGGATTGGGAATCGAATCGGCGACGCCAGCAGGCATCATAGCCTAGTATGTGGTATGCACCTGGACCACTAGGCCAGCAGGCGCCCTGGTCTGAGAACTTTTATGCCAGCTAAAGATAACCTGTTTTTGGAGCTGTGTGGAACACAAGCTCCCTATACGTGGCCGTGTGTGTGGGTCTGTCTGTCTCCGTGTCTCCGTGTCTGTCTGTAGCCTGCAGTAACCTTTTCTGACCACACATGTTAAGGGAGGGGCGCTGTTGCACACACACACACACACACACACACACACACACACACACACACACACACACACACACACACAGCTCCACTTCGAACAGAGGTTCGATTTTTGTTAACCTTTTAACTGAAGTTATCTGGGTTGTAAGGCCAGATACCCTAGACAATAATGTCCAATCAGACAGGATTGGTCATGCTTCACTTGACATCACAATAAACCGATGGATTGTGCAGTCCAAGTAGGGAATGAGACTTTACCCCAGGTGAAGGAGTTTAAGTATCTCGGGGTCTTGTTCACGAATGAGAGAAAGGGGAAAACGGAGAAGGAGATCAGCCAGGGAATCGGAGCAGCAGGAGCGGTTTTACTGTCACTAAATCGCACTGTTATGCCGGAAGGCAAAGCTCTCTGTCTACCGAGCAATCTTCGTTCCTACTCTCACCTATGGTCATGGAGTGTGGGTCATGACCGAAAGTATAAGGTCACGGGTACAAGCGGCCGAAATGGGTGTCCTCAGACGGGTGGCTGGTATCTCCCTTAGAGATAGGGTGAGAAGTTCAGTCACCCGAGAGAGACTTGGAGTAGAGCTGGGAAAGGAGTCAGCTTAGGTGGTTCGGGCATCTAGTATGGATGCCTCTCGAGCGCCTTCCTAGGAAGGTCCTCGATGCACGTCCCACTGGGAGGAGACCCCGTGGCAGACCAAAAACCAGATGGAAGGATTATGTCTCCACACTGGCCTGGGAACGCCCCTATACTCCCGGAAGGAATGGAGGAAGTTGCTCAGGATAGGGAACTCTGGAAATCTCAGTTGTAACTGTTACCCCCACTACCCGATTCTGGATAAGCGGTTGAAGATGGATGGATGGAATTCATTTCCCAGTGGATTCCTGGCGACTCGCAACCACAGAAATCCCAGAAATGCACCTTTCTAAGTTTAGAAGAATTAGTTTTTAACACAAATCTCTTTCTGGGGGTGTCTGGTACAAAGCCTTTGCAGATGTGTGTTCGTGGCCTTTGATTCAGTGGTTCTCAATCTGTGGGTCGGGACCCCCTATGGGGTGTGTGGTCCCCCAGATGACAAGTGAAGTGACAATTTAAGGACTTTGAAGATACCTAAAAAAAGAAAGGAAAAAGGATACGAAAGAAAAGAAAAAGACCAAGTAATCAACAAACTATACTATAAAACCTAGTCAAACACTGACCTAATTGTCAAAAAATATAAGGCCATTTTCACAATATTTATCTGTGGAACTGAGTCGAAATAAATCAAATACCTCAACTCCTACATTCCGGGCTTATCAGGGTTGGGGGAGGGGGGGGGGGGGGGTCCCCCACTTCAAAACATATTTTGGGGGGGTCATGGCCTGAAAAGGTTGAGAACCACTGCTCTAAAATACATTATGTCGATTTGACCTCGAAACGTTAGAAAGCCACTGCACGAAGCACGATGATGATGACGTCCACATACACCTGGAGATCATTGAGGAGGGTCCGGCTCCGGGGAGCATCACATCCTGATGCCAAATACATCATTTCATGATGAATCACTCTTTAATGTCCCTACTATTTCACTAGAAGTGAACAGAACTGGGTGACATTTATGAATTGTTATATGTCAAGAGTAAGTAGTCCTATCATGTTTCATCTCTGCCCTTTGCCACATGTTAAAGCAAACTCTTTTACACAATCTAATGGGAGTGAAAATTATAATGTAGGGGTGCCTCGGATTAAAAACAATATTTATGGGGTGCCCTGAGACAAAAAATGTTTGGGAACCCCTGGTCTAATAGAATAATACACTTCTGTTACGTTGAATGTAGATCAACTTTACACCACGAGGCAGCTCCACAGATCACGTCCAACCCAGATTGGCACACAAAAAAGGGTCAAATGCGTTCTCCTGCTATGCCGTAAAATGTGGAAGGCCCTACCGAAGGCCCCTTACCTCCCCTTGACCTTTCTTTTGCACATACCATTTATTTTTGTTTTTCTGATTATATAGTCTGCATAGTAGGCCTACTGTGTTCTTCTATTTGTCTATCATTCAATGTTATAGGAGTTTTAAACCCATTCAGAACGGGTACATATTATAGTGTATTATTATTTTATGCTTTAACTATTGAAAAACAGCAGATATACAAGCTCGCAGCGCGTACAAGCTCGCAGCGCGGCACCGAGTGCCGCGCTGCGAGCTTGTAGATCTGCTATGTTTGAAAATGTTTGAAAATTAGAATTTTGACCCGATTCTATAAGTGTCTTTTGAATCCTTCTAAGGTTTTTTTAAAAACCTATGTTTCTATGCCAGCAATCTGGCCAGCCATCGTCAAAGAAAAGGTCCTTTTCACTTAACTGGAGCTCAGTTAGTCTGTTCTTGAGAGACTACTATGTCAGTGGTTCTCAAACCTTTTCATGTGAAGGACCCCCAAACTGATATGTATTTGGCCACGGACCCCCATCTCAAAATATCTAGTTCCAGGGAACTATGTTTCTCCTCCCCTTTCTTAGTCCTCTTCCTCACGGAGAGATAATACAGACCTACAACTAGGCTATAGTATATCTCATGACTGAAAGAAGAAAGGAAGAAAGTCACAATTTGTGTAAAGATATATGAATCTAAATGTATAACTGCAAGACTAACTATTCATCACAATGTGATAAACCATTAGAGCTGTTTGACCTATATTCTTATGCTCAGTAATGAAGAGAGATCACAGAACTCAAGAAGGCCATAGTGCTGTAGTGTAGGCTAGTGCAGTGCTGCCATCTACAGGTGACAGGCCTACAACCTGATTTATAGACTACATAGTCGTGGAATGGTGTATTAGGATGAAAGATTTCTCCTCCACAGGATCAAACCATTTAAATCAGTGGTTCCCAAACTTTTTAGCTCGAGACCCAAAAGAGAAATTAGATATTCGGCCCAGGACACAAACTAGTTAAAAAAGCAGATCTACGAGCTTGTAGATCGACTATTTTGGTTTTCTAATTGATGGAATTTCTTTGATTTTTCTTTGATTTCTTTATCATGAAATGTTTTGCTTTTTTGGGAATGTTTATTTAAAATGTTTGGAAATAATAATAATTAAAAACTAGAAAATATTGTTCCTTCGAAACAATTGTGGGCTCGCTTCAAGCCAGAAAACAATGGCTATAAAAGTACAAAATGTCAAGATCGCAGCCAGTGCTCTCTTTGATGTTACTGACGCAATTGGACGCTGCATGCATGATTTGAGGCATTTTGTTCCAAAAATGTGTTATGCAAAAGTTGACCCGCTGGTGGCGCTATAACAGGCCAATGTGAGAAGGGTGGCATCTGTTCCTTGACCTAGTGGGAATGTGCTTGCAAGATTTCCCGCACATCGCAGGCTGTGTTCATGATTTGAGGTGTTTTTGGCCACTTTATCGCTGCTTGCAGCTATATTTATTATTATTATTTTATAATTGTTTGTGTGCACTTCATCGGCATGTTAGATAAAGGTCCTTAGATTGTTTGTAGAATGTATCATGCAAATTGCAAAAAGATCCCAGAATAAAAACGGTTTTATGCATTTCACAAACTGCTCAAAATGATATAGCGCCCCCCTTTGGCCAATTGGGGTAAGATTGGTTTTAGTGATATTTGGACTAACACTCTACATCTTTGCCAAATGCCATGAACATGTTACTTTGCATGTATGATTTAGACTGAGGCAGAAGAATAATTTGCATAAAACTGCAATATTCATTGAATTATTAAAAAAGCATGTTTCAATTTAAAAAAGAATCCAATCTGACAGATCTTTAGATATTGGTCCAAAGTTCATGTAAAAAAAGTTTTGTGCACGTGACGCGAAAATTCCAGAATAAAAGCGGGTTTAAGCGTTTTACAAACTGCTCAAAATGGTGGAAAATCTAATGGCGGAGCTTACTTAACAAAGACACAGATGTCTTCCGCTTGAGTCAAAGCACGCATGTAAGCAAGTTGCATGTCTTCAAACAAAACGAGTCATGACTTATGCCCGTTTGTAGTTTGAATTTTCAAACGCTTCGTATAGCGCCCCCCTTTGGCCAATTGGAATAAGATTGGTTTCAGTGATATTTTGACTAACCCTCTACATCTTTGCCAAATGCCATGAACGTGTAACTTTGCATGTATGATTTAGAGGCAAAAGAATAATTTGCATAAAACTGCAATATTTTGTGAATTATTAAAAAATAATGTTTCACTTTAAAAAAAATCTGGTTGATCAGTTTGACCGTCTTGGACAAAGTTCATGTAAAAAAAGTTTTGTGTGCGTAACGCAAAAATCCCAGGAGGAGATAGATTTTTACTGTTTTTCATATAACGTCGCCACAGTAAGCTGAACACATTGATGTTTTTATTTTCATTTTCTGTCTAAGTATGTAGGAGTAGAAAGGAACCGAAGTTTTGAGGAGAACTGTTGACTGATTGCCTGATACACAACTAATTGTAGGAAAGAAAAAATAAAGGGACCCATAAAAATGTGTCCACGAACCCACAAATGGGTCCCAACCATAGGGTTCCAACCTATGGTCCCATTCCCAAGACTCCCAACCATGGGGCTTTTAAGCCGTGACATCATTGCAGACCTCCAAGGAGATTTATTATCAATATTTGTCCCTCGCTATTTCAACAGATCCGAGACAAAAATAACGATTAAAGTATAATTCTACCACTTTCCTTTCAACAACAAAGAGAAGAAAAATTTGTAAATAGTAAAAATAGTAAAAAGATGCACGGGCGATGGGGCCTTTTGGCCCCAAAAGTTCTCCTCTGCCTACAAAATGATGTCAGACTTAACCAACCCACTGTGAATGTAAATAGACCAAGCACGCCCTCTTGTGGACATAAAGGTCTTCTACCACAATGATTAGGTTACTAGTCGATAGGCCATCATGGCATAGCCTTTAGGTTAGATGCAGTGGTGGTGGAATCTAAGTAAAGCAAATATAATAATAATAATTAAAAAAAAGTACATAGGTACATTATAAGCTTATATTTTCCACTCATCTCAGAGGCATAGTACTTTTACTAAAAAAAAAGATTTAGTGCAGGACTTTTACTTGTAACAGAGTATTTCTACATTGTCTTGTATTGTCCCGTTCCCATAGGTCCAGTGATGCCGGCCTCCTAGAGTCCCCAAGACCAGTCTCTGAACCTGGGGCGACAGGGTTATGGAATGCACACCCCAAAACATATCAGAGACACCCCCTTTTCCCCTACCTTCAGAACCGCCCTGAAAACCCACATGTTGGTTTTTAGTGTTTTATTGCTTTTAATTCTTCTTTTAAATGTAATTTTCAAATAAAGTTGTTTTCTTTTTCTCCTCTCCCCATTAGCTTTACACACGACAACTTAGAAAATCCCTATACATTTCAGGTATTATTATTATTATTAGTAGTAGGCTACTTTTACTTTAAATAACCCTTTTCCAGCACTGCTCAGGTGTGTGTGTGTGTGTGTGTGTGTGTGTGTGTGTGTGTGTGTGTGTGTGTGTGTGCGTGTGCGTGTGCGTGTGCGTGCGCGTATGTCTTCCCTATGCTGACCACTCTGTCTCAGTTAAAGCCAGAAGTCCTTCCCACCACCAGACTCAATCGTCGTTAGAGGGTTTCAACAACTGCCAAAAAGGAGGCAAAAAAGCAAGTATTGTGCTGTGTCATAATTGGCAGCCGCCACATATGGCGGAGAGCAGGAGAAGCTTTTACTTATACCCTTAGATTACTGTGTGACATGCCCTTTGTATCATGAAAACGTATGCCATGATTTTGTGAATGTATTCTTGCTGCACCAATAATATTTGTTTCCTTCTATGTTTCTCCCTTATGTGGACATAGAATGGTTAAAAGGTGTGTGTGTGTGTGTGTGTGTGTGTGCGTGTGTGTGTGTGCGTGCGTGCGTGTGTGACACAAGTTTGGCCTGATGGTGTACAGTAGCTGCTATAGAGGAAAGGTCATGAGGTCACCAACATCAACAGGATTGTTCTTCTGGGGAGCAGGAATGTGTTCAACTCAAACTGGAAGTACACTGTACTGTACTGTACTGTACTGTACTGTACTGTACTGTACATATTGTCTCAATTTTGTCTCAAAACTAACTAGGCCATTTGAGCATACAAGCTTTAGTTTGGAACAGACAAGGGACAACTTCAGATATTTACATACTCCATATCTAGACCAGTGTTTCTCAACCACTGTGCATGGGGACCTTTGGTGTGCCCCTGAGAAGGGTCAAGTGTGCCCCTTGAAACTGCTTGAAAGCCAGTATTGTATTTATCATTTTAAAAATGATTTAAACTAGTCAACAAGCACACAACAACGCCTCGCGGTGCGAGGCGTTGTGTGCTTGTAGATCTGCTGTTTTCACTACTGTTGTGCGACAGCCTTGTATGAAGCAGGGCTTTACTTTACGAAGAAACGTACAAATTTGAAACTTGGAGATACAAGGTTTCTTCCCGACAGTGACGATATTTACACACCCGTATTGGTGTGCCCATGGATTCTTGGGACTACTTAGGATGTATCCTTGAAGCTAATCTTTCCAGCGAAAAGATGACTTCAAAAGTAATACAAAAAATCAACCAACGAACTCGTTTCCTACAGAGGATCGCCCCAATGGTCAACTTCAACACACTGAAGACCATAGCTGGTGCAATAATCCAGCCCCTCTTTGACTATGGAGTCCACGTATGGTATCGTGACGCCCCACAAGCCCTAAAAACTAAACTCCAAACAGCCCAAAATAAACTAATTAGGGTCCTGCTTAACCTTCCCAATCAGACTCACCTCACCGCTACTCACCAGTTAAGAGTGGGGTGGCTCAGAGTAGATGACAGAGTACAGCAACTTGCAATGGGCCTGGTGTACAAGATACACTACACCACTATGATACCCAAGTACCTGTCAAAATACTTTATAAACGTTAAGGATGTCCATAATTACAACACCAGAGGCAGTGCCACAGATCACGTTCAACCCAGAGTCAACTCAAAGAAAGGGTCGAACTCGTTCTTCTGCTACACCACAAAAATGTGGAATGTCTTACCGAAGGCCATAAAGGAGTGTGGATCACTAGCATCCTTTAAAATTGCCCTAAAAAACCACTTACAGGCAGCAGCCGTTCACAACTGGTAAAAACCTAGCCCAACCCTTCCCTCCCTGCGGCTTCCTTGTATATACTGTACATACTGATTGTTTAGACTTACTGTTACCTGCCCCTTCCTTGTATATATTGTATATACTGTACTTACTGATTGTATAGACCTACTGTTTTCTTTTTTTTCTTTACATATCTACTGCATAGTACTGTGTTCTATTTGTCTGTCATTCAATGTTATATGAGATACTTAAATGGTTTCCTGTTGAAATAAGCTTAGTCTTTTCATGGATCTCCTTTTAGTAGACCTTGTACCAGTGAACTGTACCGTCATGAATCTGTACATTTTCCTATGCAAACTTCTAATAAAGCCTTCAATCAATCAATCAAATGAAAAGTGTGCCCATGCAGAAAAAAGTCTTTGGTGCTGTCCATTTTTTGAGGGCACAAAGGCCAAATGTCAGGGCAGGAAGGCCATCAAATAAAAGTACATTGAAAGAATTTGTTGAATCTAAGGTTTAGGGATGCTAACTTAATCTGCAGTGAAATAGATAAATTATGGTATTTACAATCTGATCCATGCTCAGCCCTGCACCAATCAAAGTAACTGGATTGGTTTAAAGATGGGGACTCGGGGGAGTTAAGATTTCAGAATCTCAACAAAAGACACTGGTGTCTATATGACAAGAAAGAAACACTGGTGTCTACTGTCTACATATTGATAAGAAAGAGACAGGGGAGAAAGTGGTATAGTCATCTGGGGCATTAATGCCACTGTGGCCTCAGTTCAAGCCATTGGTTTGAGGGGCACAAGGCCAAACTGAGGGGCAACGGTGGCCATGGCCTTCATGGCCACCATGAAATTCCTGCAATGATGTATACTGTATATATTACTGAAAAGGTGACTGGTAGTATGGAACTGCACAGTAATGCAGGGGTTCCCAAACTTTTTTGTCTCAGGGCACCCCATAAATATTCTTTTAATCCGAGGCACCCCTACATTATAATTTTCACTCCCAGCACCTTATATTTATAGCATATCGTCGTTGTCGGGTGGAAACCTAGTATGTCCAAAACCGTTTGTTTTCTATTTATCATCTAGAAAATGTACTATGATGCGAGGCGTTGTGTGCTTGTAGATCTTCTGTTTTCACTAGTTTTGTGCGACAGTCTTGTATGATGAAACAGGTTTGCTTTACCAAAAGACGTACACATTTGAAACTTGGAGATACAAGGTTTCTGCCCGACAGTGACGATATTTTAGTGATTATGTTGCGAGGAAAACGTTGAGATAATAGCCATTTTGGTTAGAACTGACTGAAAATAACTTTTTCAGTCAGTTAAAATGATACTAAATATTTTTTCAAGTGTCCAAATAAATTCCATATATTATCAAATTATCTCACGGCACCCCAGGGTGCCCTGTCACCCACTTTGAAAACCCCTGCAGTAATGACATCATGACTCAAAGTGGGTGCTGTGGCGCCCTGGGGTGCCATGACACAAGTCCAGCGGTGGGCGCCGCAGAATACTTTGATAATTTTTGGGATCATCAATAATATTTCAGCATAATCACCCTCTATAGACTTGGTATAAATGACCTGAGTTGCACTGCACTTGATGCATTCTTTTTCGATCTACACCACCAAATATCTTCACCTGAGCTTGTACAGTTTACAGTTTACAGTTTAGGCATTTAGCAGACGCTTTTAATCCAAAGCAACTTACAATAAGCAGGTAATACATCACTATAATAAACAAGATAATATTTCAGAGCATCAACAACAATAAACAAATGTATATGAATATCAATCTACAAAAACAATATAATCAGTAAAGAAAAAAGGATTCTAAAAAACTTAAAAACAAATGCTAACTAGCTTCATGTATGGTCATTGAGTGATTCAGTAGTGCTAAGGGTTTAGGTGGAGTCTGAAAAGGTGAGTCTTCAGTCCACGGCGAAAGCTAGAGAGTGAGTCCGTTGTTCTAAGTGTGACAGGGAGTTTATTCCACAGCTTGGGGGCCAGGAGGGCAAACTGTCTCGGACGAGTGTATTTTTGTCCTAGAGTTTTTAGCGAAGGTTTTGTCAGCATCCCTGTTGCTGATCTAAGTGAACGGGTGGGGGTGTAGGGGTTGATCAGGTTTTGGAGGTATGGAGGAGCCATACCTTTGGCTGCTTTGAAGGTCAGCATCAGTGTTTTGTATTCAGTGCGGGCCGCAACCGGGAGCCAGTGGAGGCTGCGGAGAAGGGGAGAGACATTGTAGATCGGCTAAGTGGTTAAACGCCAAGTATAATGTAAATTTCAATCCGTCCTAATGGAAATAGTTACATTCTCTCAAGTTTTCCTATCTTAGGGGGGGGAATTCACACATATACGTACTATAATAATATGACATAGTGTTCTGAAACATTGACTGTTATTCATGGGTGACACAGATGAAAAGGTTATTTACAGGGGTGACCTGAGCCAATATTGTATTAACAGTACATGGTACATGGTACAACATTGGCCTCTACACTTTAAATGTACATAAAACAGTAAACCAGTCCAGATATATTTTCAACACTCTGTAACCCTCTCTACAATGTTACAAAATGCATATTGTATTTGTTTAATAGAGAGCTTGAGTGAGTTTACCTATAGGCCTATTAAACATAGGATCATTTTTCCACATTATTTGACTTTCCAAATTCCACCATTTAAAATGATCAGTTGCCCTGTCTTTCAAATGTAAATTAATCTGAAATTAAATGAGAAAAATAATAAATACAAAATTACAAATAATAATACAAGTAATTAATAAAAGTTTCTGAATTAATACAGATATTACAGATAAACCAAAAACTCAAATAATAAAAATGAATTAAAGAATGAGGGTGGCTGACTACTGGCTGACTAATGTTGTCACATGACCACCCACGTCATCGCCCTTTGATGTCACCGGCTCATCGTCGTCACGTGACAGCTCATGTACATCCAGCATGCTTCATAATGCAACAACAAAAATAACCGCATTGAACAATACCAGACACGTGTCCTGTCCTGTATAAAAAGGTGTGTTTTTAACTATTGCACACTTTTAACATGAAACTTTGTAAGTAACCAACCAACCAGGGTGCAACTTGTTGACCTATAATTGGCATTGGTGGAACAGGTAGGCCTTCACATAGCCTAGAAGTATCAATACTGCAATGTAGACACACTCTGTTTTACAAGTAAAAGTCCAGAATTCAAAATGTTTTGATTAAAAGTACAAAGTATTGGTATCAAAATGAATTAAAGTACCAAAAGTAAAAGTAGCCTCTATACTCATTATGGAGAATGTCCAGTTTTCAAATGTATACAAATCTTTTGAAAATAGCAGATCTAAAAGCTCTGTAGATGGTCTATTTTCAAATGGCCTAAATGGAATGTGTGTCTTGTAATAATAATATAAAATAAAAAAAATAATTGTTGAGTAAGAGTAGGCTACAATATTTGTCTCTGAGATGTAGTGGAGTAGAAGTAAAAGTAGGCCCACTGGAAATGGGGAAATACTCAAGTAAATGTGCAAATACCTCAAAACTGTTGAGTAAATTTGTGAGTACTTGAGTAAATATACTTAGTTACTTTACACCAGTGCTCGTTGGGGCGGGCCTTTGATGTGACGGCAGGAGGAGGGCTGGTGTCATGTCGGGTCAGCAGCAGCACATGTGTCATTAATTCACCACTAATTAACACACATGTATGATAAAAGTCAGCAGTCGTCCGCAGCAGCAGCTCGTGTTTGGTACATTTCTAATTTCTTCTAAAATAGTCTTAACTCGTTTCGTATAATCATGGCGTTTTCCTCCTTGGTGAGTCAAACAAACTGCAGCTCTGAACGAGGAGGCTCAGCTCTGTCTCTCACCCTTTCATTACATGTTGGCGAGTTGTCCTTTTGAGATGAAATAAAATGATATTATGTAGATATAAATTACACACACGGCGAGGATTCTAGTTAGTTGGCCGGCACGCCGTTCTTGACTAAACCCAAAGTGGGCACCTCGGACATCTGACTAGTGGGCACCTCTTGGTGAAATTGGCTATTTTGTCTAAAAGATAATTTTGTTAAAAGATAACATATTTGAAAAGTGGCCTAGCGTAAAATAGACCATACATGGTCATTACGTGCTTAAACATTCGACATTTAATGTCTAATATTTCTACAATTGCTACAACACCTGTATGTGTGTAATTTTTGGGGGAAAAAGCAAGAACTTTAAGGATAATTATGTTCACGTCATGTTTTAGTTGTTTGCTTGAGACTATTTTTTTTGGACACAATGGCCAATTTTACCCAGGTGTCCCTAGTGCTCACCTAACTAGTAATCAGAGCACTGTCAGTGTCTGCTGATTCTGAACAAAGGATGGTTTTGCAAACATTCAGAGCTGTTTTAATTGTCCTTATTGGTCATTTATTTGACATTTTCTCAACAACTGAACTTTTTGTTTTTGGTCTCCCACAGAGAGAAGACCTTCGAGCCAGCATGCACTGTGACCGGGCCTCGGCCTGGGACCACCACCCTGGGGACAACCCGGCCCTGTCCACCTGCAGCATGAGGCCCCACCACCCCGGCCTGGGGGACTCCCCGGCCCTGTCCACCTGCAGCAACGCAGACATCTTCCGCAGGATGAACACCATGCTGGGCAACGCTCTGGACCTGACGGGGGTCTGCACCACACCCAAGACCACCCAGGGCCAGGGGAGGAGAGACCACCTGCTGGCTGGTAAAAACTAGTTCATTTAACTTTGACAGGGAAGCTACTGGTGCTACACATGTGCAGTGGTGGAAAAAGTACTCGTGTTCTTTTCTCAAGTAAAAGTATCAATACTGCAATATTGAAATACTGAAAGTAAAAGTCTGGAATTAAAAATGTACTTTAGTAAAAGTACAAGTATTGGAATCAAAATATACTTTAAAGTAAAAGTATTATTAAGCAACAACTTAATGACTTTTGATCTTTTTAATCTTTTTAATACTAAATTGGCCAAATTGTCAAATTACCTAAGAATGAGTGCACACATGTTTGCCATTCTACAAGCTCATAGCACCTCGCTCGGCTATTTTCACAATATTTATCTATGGAACCGAATCAAACTAAATGTAATGCATCAACTCCTGCAATTCAAAATGCTTATCAGGGTGGGGTGTCTGTGTCCCCAGTTCAAATGATTCTTTTGGGGGGTCGCGCGGCCTGAACATTTTGTGAACCCTTGCTCTACTCCATTGGTTCTCAATTAACATTTTCATGTTGGAACCCCTGAAACTGACTGGCCCCAGGACCCCGAAAAGCTTGTGCCAGGGACGCCATTAAGAGATTTGTCAACAGTTGCCGAAAATGGCAGATCTACAAGCTCGCAATGCCATGTTGCAAGCTTGTAGATGTCCATTTTCAATGAGCCTGAAATAAATTGACTAAAGTGTTTAAACCTTACCTAATTTGGCTGGGGACCCCTGGAACAATGCCAGACCTGTTGGGGGTCCCTGGATGCACTTTGAGAACCAGTGGTCTGCTCTACACAATCTCAGAACTATACCCATTTGAGTGAATGTCTTGGCTCCACAGAACTGCAAGGTAGAGGTCAAGGATGTGTTTAAAATATTGTGCAATATGCTTTTAACTTGTTTTGTTGTTTTTGATGTAAAATTAAGAAGTCCTCCCTGTCACCTTATGATTCAGGTGCCAGCAGCTGATTCATGCTGCATTGCAGCACTTCCATACTTTTAAGTGTGAGGCCTTTTCATAATTAAGAGTAGCTTTCCTTTGCGTTGATGGTGACACACATGTCATCTCCAATTCACATCCCCCCCCCCCCCCACCATAGCCATAAACACCCTCTCTAAAATGAATAACCATTATATGAGGATAGTGAGATCTATAAGATTGAATGAATGTGAAGTTGGCCAAACCTTTGGCCAACATGACTGACACCAGACACTGTAGAGTAGCCCATGGCCTGTAAACTCTGGTATGACCCCATTATTTTGATTTGGGAAACAATGCAGAGTCAGTCTGGCAGTGGAATCCAGCTCCGACCAAACTTTTTTAGTATGGCTGGTATATCACCTCAGCCCCCCCCCCCCCCCCCCCCCGCCCCTCTCTGGCCTGTGGGGAGTTGCTGAATCAGGGCTGTAGCTAGCAGTTGGAGGCTTTCCAGGTCTGGAGAGCGATGGGCGGAGCTGGCAGTGCAACTTGCCCAGTCCTCCGAACATCTGATCGGTCAGCAGCTGCCACTGTAGCAAGGCAGGGCCTGTGTCTGTCTGCGTTGCTATTCTGTGAGTGGTGTGTGATAACTGGGTAGAACTCCAGGGAATTTAAATAACCCCATCCAATATTAAAGAACCCATTATTGTTCAGTTTAACCCTTTTTCAACAACAGAATATTTGACCCCCCCCCCCCCCCATGTCTTAAAAACGACATAGTTTGGTTGGATTTTTTAGTCTCCCTGCAGAGTCAGCTGCTCACGTACCTCCTCCCCATGCTGCTGTAGCTCTGCCTCTCCTCTGCCCCTCCCCTACCGTGCTGTTTTGCCAGCTCACTCCAAAGAGGCTAGACAGCGAGCAGCAGCAGCAGCGGAGAGATCTGTCGACTCCATTCAAAACGCGTTGTACCCACTAGAGAGAGGGGATGTATCGGCTAGCCAACATCTACAGGAATTTTTCATTACACAGTTGTTAAGAGACCGAACAGAGGACAGGGTGTGTTGTGTGCGCGCGTGTGCGCAGCTGATGTCATTAGCAGGGGTGTGTGAGTGCGTGAGCAGCTGGGTCACATGCTGCTAGGTGGGCCAGTGATGCGGACGGAGATGCATGGCAGTGGCACCAGGAACAGTGGCAGGTTAGCTCGCCCGCCTTCAACCGGGGGAGGCTGCGAGACAGGATGATTGATTACCATGATGGGGATATTGGTTCTGTCACTTGGATTTGGTTTATGTATTTTCTTTTCCTGTACAGTGACTGTTTCTAGAGAATATCAGCTCTCACTGACTGCCCTTTCTTCTTAGAACATGAATGAATAGTATAACTGACTGGTATTTCTGGCTGTCCTAACACTTTGTCCTTTTTAAATTTTTATTTGTACTTTTTTTTCCTTCCCTCTGTGCCGGACGTCAGATCGGAAAGAATCAGAGCTGTCTGCTGTGGTAGGCAGCAGGATGCTCTTTCCCAGCTGCAGTGCTGGTGGAGGCGGCGGTGGTATGTCGCTCTCCCAGGAGATGTCATCGCCCAGAGGCCTTCTGGATGTCTCGGACCTCGGCCTGGGCCTCCAGTCTCTCAACCTGACTGGCTGGGAACGCCCCTGGAGCAGCCAGGACACAGACCGTTCCACCACATACTCCGCCAACACCGGTGGAGCCCCAGCCACCACCGCCCAAGCTAACTCGGCCGCTAGTGAGTACTGTTCAAAAGATCCTTTTTTTTTATATTGTACAATAACTGCTATTGTAGGACAGGACACGTTACGTGACCATGGGACCCAGACTGGTTTGCTGTGGTTGCATGAGCTGAAAATAAAATAAAGGAACGATTGTTTGTAGTAAAGTGGGGGGGTATGTATGGTTCGTGCTAATAGTTCTTCAGATGTCGGGTCTGTGTTGTGACTGGTGCTATTTCTTTACTGTACAGCTTTAGTTTGTGAGCTGTTCTCTTCGTCCCCTGGGGGTGTGTGGGTATTTTTGTGTGTAGCATCGGTAGAGAGGATGATGTGGCAGTTTCGCTCTGCTGCACCTTTGGCAATCAGTCAGGGTAAACAAATTTCAGAGAGACCGCAAAACATTTTAGCTGCCGTGTGTGTTTTTTGAGGGGTTATTTGTATTTGCACATCATACCTGTATTCTTGACCTGTGGAAGCAAACTTGTTGGCTATCAAGTTGTCTGGACTATTGCACTTACAGATCTTTTTATTATATTGTCTGAAGTTTAGGCTTGTCAGTACCTGTTGCTACTTAATGATTTGACAAAACTAGTGTTGGCTAAACTATTACAATGTTCAGTGTCTCATGAATATCGTCATGAATTGACTGATTTGACATAATAATCTTTATACTGTGCCCTGAGTAATGGTCAATCTTATAAATCAGGGGTCTTCAACAGAGGGGGTCTGGGACCCCTAGGGGGTCCTCAGAGTTACTACAGGGGGTCCTCCAAATCTTTGTGTGATAGAAGCTTTTTTTTCCCTCTTTTTTATATTAATCACTTGATTTATTGAATTATTCCATATCTGAGAACTTTAGCCAAAAATAGCAGAGCTACAAGCTCACAACGCCTCGCAGCGCGAGGCGATGTGAGCTTGTAGATCGTCTATTTTCAGCAAAGAGCTTTGGTGTAGAGGGGAAAGACAGCAGACTAAGTACAGAGTGAAGGTTTATTAAGTATTGACAGTTCAAGTGGTTAAATATCCGAAGATCTTTTTTTTTTTACATGAATCCAAACTACACTGATGATTGTGCAGTCAAACAATGAAACTATAAAGTATATATGGGTTGGGTTGTGGGGGTCCCTGCTTCATCTCTCTCTCGACTAAGGGGTCCATGGCCTGAAAACGTTGAAGACCCCCGTTATAAATGACAACACCTAACCCTAGAAGAGGTTTATTTGGGCTTCAGTATAGTTTCTGTGTATTATCACTTCTGCAGTGACGCCATATGCTGTTTAATGTGGGTGGTACTTGGTTAGGATTGTGTCAGTTGACTTTTGACAAGGATTTCGATTTTCTGGCTATTTTTGGTGGCCTTGAAGGAAATGCCAATGACAAAGATTTCACCACCCTGCCCCATTTTCTTTTCTGACCCATTTGTGGCGCTATGGTCATGCTGGCACATGTCCATGCCAATGAACAGGACCAAAGTTTTCATTAAGAGCATCCTAAACTGGGCCTGCAAAGTGGGCCAGAGCTCTGATTGCTGCCTAAAGCAGAATATTCCAACTTCACATTGTGCGTGTTCTGCTACAAGACTAGTATCATTTGCTATGTTTTTTTTTCTTCTTTTTTCTGCTGCTGACCCACTCTTATCAAAAATAGCAAGCGCCTCACCCAGCCACTGTTCAGATGTCTTTTCAAACCCCCCTCTCTGTGAAATCTCTTGAGATCCACAGATGCCTAACTACTTGAAATCTAGCGTCCTTATTCTGGGGCAAACGCATTTGGTGAAAAATGGCAGCTCTGCAAGCTCACATCATGTTATTGTAAGCTTGTAGATTGGCTATTTTCGACAAAGACTAGGTGTTGAGTAGAGGGAAAGGCTAGTGGACCTACAGTAGTATAAAGCCACGAGGGAAGTGTATAGGGTTTGAGTGGTTAAGAACGCATGGCATCTTCAACCCTACCTGACTGTTAGTCAAGGTATTCTAGTTGCACAAAGTACCAAAAGTAAAAGTAGCCTACTCATTATGTCCCATTTCAAGTTTTCAGATGTAGACTATACATTGCATTTGTAGATGTTTGGGAGCATTTAGAATCGCAGTTTGTTGGCAGTGATCTCACATACCCGTTCCGCTTCCACATGCGCTATTATAGAAGCTTACAGTTGCAGTGTGGCAGCTGAGCTGTCTGCAGTGACCAGGAGATTACTCGTCTTCTCGTAAATGGCTGTGACGCCAATGCAAATGTTGTCACCGTTTGTTCATCATCACATTCACTTCCCATTTGTGTATCCATTTTGTGCCTTATTGCCTGTAATTGGTTCCAAATGTTGGTCCTCCTCCTGTAACTGTCGAGTCATAATAGGAAAGGTCATGCTTAATATCCATTTCAGCTTGAAGAATGCTGTGTCACTGTCTTGTCCCACCCCTGTCTTCCAGTGCTAGCCATGCTGAACAGTCCCCTGCATAACATCCTGGGCAAACCCCCGGGGTACCCAGTGGCCAACGAGCCCGTGGGCACCCCGGCCGACTTCCTGGACAAGTTCCCTGGCATGGCTCGCATGACCAGCCGCCTGGACTCTCGCTCCTTCATGGACTCGCGCTCCAGCAGCCCAGGGGACTCAGAGACCAGCGGCTTCAGCTCTGGCTCTGAGCATCTGTGTGACCTGCTGGTATGTACTGTACTCTGTATGTGCCCGGATTACCGGAACCAAGTGGAATGCAGTTGCAATGTCATTGATAAATATATTATTTGTAAACAACAACACCTTCTTATTCCCCTATGAGATACAATAATCCATCACAAAGCAATAAGACAGGAGAGTGATTCAGAGTGAGAATGGAATGTTTACTATGGAGAGAGAGAATTCAAGACGGGTACAGTTCAGAAATAATGGTTCAATGGTTCGTGCTCTCTCTGACAAATGATGTTTTGACATGAGTATAAGTATGGTCATTTGGTCAGTCAATGGATGAAGTTCAACAGTTCATAGGATGTTTCTGGTCCACAAGTGGGTTCCATATACGTGGCAAAGAGTTCATAGGTTGCTGAAGGGATGTCCTTCCATCATTTGGTGTCTGCATGACACCAGGCTGAGCCTTATAACCCAAAACAATTCTCATTGTTTTAGGTACAGGCTCCATGGCAGTAGATAAGGCCTCATTTCTACCAGACAGAGACCTTGTGGGTACTGTACATGACATTATAGCATGACAGTCATAAGCTGTGCCTTAGGTCAGTTGGTCATCAATATGAATTGATAAAAAGATGATATAAACCACAACAAAATACCTAACAGTCATTACAAAGACAATTGGGCTGAGCGAAAATACTGTAACTGTACAGCACGACGATGCCAGAGATTACCCGTGTTTTGACCAATTTAGTCCAAAGTAAAAACAATTCTGATCAATTTAAAAAATTACGTTTGTCTCAGTTAACCAATTAAAGGAGTAGTTCAATGCATTTGGGTCCCCATCCGGAATCGATGTCGGTAAATCTATTCTCCATGGCGTGAGTATTCAATAGAAAGTCATTTCGGAGGTGAACTTCTGCTTACTTGAGGCAGATTCTATAAATGCAGTCTAAATCAGTAGTTCTCAAACGTTTTCGTGCTTAGGACCACCTAAATGGCATTCAAGATTTTTCAGATGTAAAAAATTCACAGTGCTTGTATATCTGCCATTTTTGAATAGCCAACAGGATCACACAAATGATTTCCTGGTTTCAGTGAGTTGAGACCTGAGGCCAATTCTAAGCTATCGAAAACCTATGTTTCTTTATATGGTTGCTGTTGGGCAGAAACCATATCTCCTTTTAGTTTTTTCATAAATGAGTGCCAGGATTCCCCAATAGGCGGCCCGTGGGCCATTTGCGGCCCGCGGGAGGCTACTGTCTGGCCCACACCAACCCCAGTAATAATGGTGGTATAAGAGCAGCAACAACTCTAGTATATTGTCGTTGTCGGGTGGAAATCTCGTATCTCCAAATTTGTACGTTCTTTCGCAAATCATACAAGGCCGTCGCACAAAAGTAGTGAAAACGGCAGATCTACAAGCACACAACGCCTCGCACCGCGGGGCGTTGTGTGCTTGTAGATCGGCTGTTTAAATCATTTTTAAAATGATAAATTCAAAACAAACGGATTTGGACATACAAGATTTTCACCCAACAACAACGAAAACTGTCGCTGGAGTAGTGGGAACGCCACCGTCGCCCCCTGCAATGTTGTGGCCCTTGGCTTGGTACCCTAGACATAATTCGGCCCTTGGGGAAAACTAATTGGGGAACCCTGCCCTACTTGATCAAACGCAGCACAAAGCGACCGCTTTTCGAGCTTGTAGATCTGCTACTTTTGAGTCCTATTCAAAAGTACAGTATTTTCTGGACTATAAGGCGCACCTGACTATAAGGCGCACTGTCAATGAATGGTCTATTTTCAAACTGTTTTCATATATAAGGCGCACCTGACTATAAGGCGCACATAATAGACGCTACCGTTGCGTTATGCATCCAACAGATGGAGCTGTGCTAAAGGGAATGTCAATGTCAATGAATGATCCATATATAAGGCGCACTGGACTATAAGGCGCACTGTAGTTTTTTGAGAAAATTAAAGGCTTTTAAGTGCGCCTTATAGTCCGGAAAATACGGTAACTGTTTTGGACATCCACGGTTTCTAGCCGACGGACAATATAGCTAAAATCTAAAATGACAGATGCTTTAAAGGTTTTAATGGGTTATGGAAATCAAAAAAGTTAATTTTATTATTTAACCACCCTTTTCAAAAGCTCAGTGCGTCATGCTGTTTTTCATGGTACCCAAAGTCACTTTACAATATAAACAACTATATTTAGGAGAGGAGTTCAAGGGCTAAAAGAATTGAGCAGACTAAAACGATAAGCTAAGACAAAAATGTAATCTAATTGGCAGATCTACAAGCTCACAAGCTTTTTAAACACTTTTGTAAATGGGAAGAGCAGGTTGAAATTTCAACCTCAAATGTACTGCATAATTACAGATAGAGATGTTACCGATCAATCGGCAATGGATCGGATCGGGCCGATCAAAGCGTGATCGGCGATAATCGGTGGTTTAGATCAAAAGGTAAATTCACCGATCGGATCGGTGCATCCAATCAACCAGCAGTTCAGTATGCCCACTTGAGGCCATTTTGGGGTATTGATTTCCACAGTGCTGAAGGAATAATTAGTTACTGCTATGATAATAAATACATAGTAATGCTGGTAAATAACTATAAGGCAAATATATAAATGAATTCATGAGTGAATGAATTAATTAAAGTTAAAACATTAACATTTAGAAAATATAAATAATAACTTGATCGGATCGGTGATTGATCGGTATCGGGTGATCAAACTTTTGTGATCGGTGATCGGTTCCAAAAAACCTGATCGGACCATCCCTAATTACAGATGTCGTCAAAATGTTCTTACCCCAGGCCTGGCTCTAGTAATGATGCCAAATGTGTCATAAAAATGTACATTCACAAGTTCCACGTCCCCAGTTAACACGGCACAATCTCTTCTGTGGCTTGTTTCTCCCATCAGTCGACCTTGAGGATCTCCCCTCCCCTGCCTTACCTCATGTCCAGCCTGCAGAAGGATCCGCTGCGCCGCATCCTGGAGCCCCAGGACTGCAGCTCTCCCCTGACCCCGCCGCACAGCGCCAGCCCCACCTCCATGGCCCTGTCCCGCCGCTGGCCCACCGGCTCCCTGTGGCCCGGCCTGGACCTGCTGGACCAGCACGACGACTCCTTCAGCATCGAGAGGGAGGCTCGCCTGCACAGACAGGCTGCAGGTGAATCACACATGGGAAGACCATGGAAGTTGGGGGGAATTCGTTCTTCTTCATAATTGAATTTACCCTTTGTTAGCCTCCTGGTTGGTCCCTGACTGACCAACCAGCAGGCTCTGTCTGCCTTGTCCCGCCCTGGTTCCGCCTTTTTTATGTTGAATTAGCTAAAACATAATTTTTGGAGATATAAAAACGTTTAAAAACATGCTGATTCACTATGCTGCCACTGAGCAGCTCCAATTGACTGAAACAAAGTTTGAAATTAGAATTGAGCACACAGAATAACAATATGAAGCAACTGAATTAACATGGCAGTGGATGGAATGTCCCACTGAATGTCCCACCAAGACAAAGCAACCAATGGGTGTGGAGAGGGGCAGGACAATGGGCGGGACTTGACAAAGGGTGAATTATCCGTTTATGTATTAACTCAATTGAGGGTTCAGAGCGTTTTTCACCAGAGCATTCAAAAGATGGCCATGGGTGTTCTAGAACAGTGGTTCTCAACCTGTGGTTCAGGACCCCCAGGGGGTCCCCAAAATATTTGGGGGGGGGGGGGGGGGGGGGGGGGGGGGTCCCCAGATGATTAGCTTAATGTGCAACATTGTTTTCCCACTCAACGGTAAACAAACCAACAAAGTTGAAGCGTATAGACTGGGTATCTGAACTTTTCTAAAATGACAATTTAAGGACTTTTTAATATATCTAAATGACAAATTAACCATTTGCCAAATTGTCAAATATTGGAGGCAGAAATTGTGAAATAGACGATCTACATGCTCACAACTGTACTGTAGATCTGCTATTTTCACAATAGAACTGTTAATGTGTAATGCCTCAACTCTTAATGCTCGTCAGGGTGGGGGGTCCTGAATTTAAATATGATTATTTTGGGGGTCGCGGCCTGAAAAGGTTGAGAACCACTGTTCTAGAATCGGAAAATGATCCTTGCCCAGGCGTGACCATCCATTTGAAAGGCTTCAGCCAGGTCAACCTTGGGTCCAGCTCGTCGCCACATACACTTTCTTTTCTTAATTCCTATAAAGGAAAAGCTTTTTGTTCCGGTTACGTCACCGATGTGTCGGGGGACGTCCTGTGGAATCGGAGAATAATTGGTGACCCATAGGCCAGCGAACGGCGCCTTCCAGCATCAAAACTCCTCGCGTGATGGGCAATGAGTTAACTCATTGACTGCCAATATTGTTTTCCACTAACCTTTGAAAAATCATAGAATATCACGCGTCGCTCCGATTAGCTCGTGGGAGCCCTCAAAAGATGTGCCTGGGTGTCCTGGAATTGGAAAAGAATCCCTGTCCATTCGCCACAATCCACTCCAAAGATGGCTGCTTCCGTGTCGTGCTTGCCCAGCCCCTCTCCGGTACATGCGTTATGGCTATTTTTCTGTTTAATTCCTTAAAAAAGGGGAAACGTTCTTCCTGTTACATCGTCACTGTCAGGTGAGCTTCTGGTTACCCCGGAAGTAATTGGTGACCCATAAGCTAGCGAACGGCATCAAAATAAGGATGGGTCGTCAAAAGCCTTGACCATTGGGAATACAGTAGGTCGTCACATGGCATTAATTGAGTAGAGAAATCACAACAAAGTGGTGTCTTAAATGCTTATCACAACTTATCCCAAAGTGAAATTGCTTAGCCACTTAAACGGTTATAATTTGTTCCACTCAGTCCCCCCAGGGCTCAAACCTCGGCTCCCCCCTTTCTTCCCTCTACTCCAAATCTCTTTGCTGAGAATAGCGATGGGAATAGTGATGGGAATTTACATTTACTTCCTCTTGTGGTCTCCTGATGTTTTCTCAGGTCAGTTTAAAAGAAACTAATGATTCACATTCTTTAATGGATGATGTCAGGACTTTCCATGTTTTGGTGGCAGAGTAGTAGAATGAGAATTGTTCCCAGTTCTAAATTTGTAATGATGCCAGTAGATCATGGTTGCTCCCTCTAGAGTTGTGGCTGTGGTAGTTAGACAGGTATTAGGGTATTGACAGCTCTGTCCCTTAACCTCTTAACCCATTCAGAACGGGTACACATTATTGTGTATTATTATTTTATGTTTTAACTATTAAAAATGAGCAGATATACAAGCTCACAAGCTGCGAGCTTGTAGATCTGCTATTTTTGAAAAATCGTGAACATTTGAATTTTTTGAAGTGTCTTTTGAATCCTTCTAAGGTTTCTATGTCAGCAATCTGGCCAGCCATCGTCAAAGAAAAGGTCCTTTTCACTCAACTGGAGCTCAGTTGGTCTGTTCTTGAGAGACTATGTCAGTGGTTCTCAAACCTTTTTATGTGAAGGACCCCCAAAATTATGAATTTGGCCACGGATCCCAGTCTCAAAATATTTAGTTCCAGGGACCACCCAGAAGCAAAATTTGAGTTGCAAACGTTCGCTTTGAAAATACATACATTACTGTATATTCAAAGATTTGCACACATTTTTACGACTTTTTCAAAAATAGCTGTGAGCTTGTATATCTGCTATTTTTCACTGGTTAAAGCATTCAATAATTCTAGGCCTAAATGACAATCCCTTTGATATTTGCTTAGTCTCGCATGGCCATACAGTCTGGGGAACGGAACTCTGATCATAAGTGATAAAGCGGATGTTCCATTTTTATTTTTAACGTGGCACACATTCATCCTAATATAAATCAAAATCATCTACTGTAAGCATATATAGGTTGCTGCTTAGCAGAAATGATATTTTAAAATGTATCTTCGTGAACATAAATGCCAGCTTCCGGATTTCAGGAGGCATAGTTCCAAGACTATGTATAGCTTTTTGGAGATTGTGGAATAGTTGACGTTTGCTTAACCCTGTCTTCTACCTTGCAACGTAGCGTCCCAATCTAGCAGCGTGTGTTGGGATGAGGTGGATCACATGGGCTTCAGGCCGAGAAGTCGTGTCAGTTTGTTTTGGCTTTGTTTTCCAGCCGTGAACGAGGCCACGTTCACCTGGAGCGGCCAGCTGCCTCCCAGAAACGACAAGAACCCTCTGTACTCCTGCAAGGTGTTCCTTGGAGGCGTGCCCTGGGACATCACTGAAGGTACGTTCACCGCGTCTTACACTCCGTAGAGGGTGAACAATATTTTTGTAATTTGTTTACAATTAATTGTCTCCAGTGTTGTAGTGCTAAATTTGAAAGTGTGGGCACTCCCCACGCACGCACGTGCACGCATGTGCGTCCGTGCGCGTGCACATAACGTTTTCGCTGGCTTAAAACGGGTCTGCGCGGCAGCAGAAATGGCCTTAGACCAGTGGTTCTCAACCAATAATTTGATGACCGGATCATCAGCCAAACTTCCCATGCAAAATGGCTCCACAACTGATATTTCCAATTAATTAATCCATTTTCAAATCTTATATTGCCATCTGCTGTTAGTCATGCTCATTTCAGCACGGCTGGCGAGCCTATTTCAACCAATTGCTGGGTCAGAACGACCTGAAAATATAATATCAACTGACTTGACTTGAGAGAAGTGTGGGCACTCCGTACCCCCGCGCCCCCCCCCCCCCCCCCCCCACTACATCCCTGATTGTCTCTATGCACAGCTGCCATATTGTAATGAAATTGTGCCCCATTCCTTGCTTACTTCACGGGTGTTACCAATGATGCTGACAAATTCCATTCTGGTCAAACAGAGTCAGGGTTCTGATCTTGTTTATGTTGGCTCACTGGAAACACTCTGCTACACCAGTGGGTCTCGGTGTCCTTGAGGGGGTTCCAAATGGCCCTTTATGGGTCTGAGTGTACACAGGGAACCAAATGGATTTGGTTCCATTTGTACACTGAGTTATGGTGGTCCTTGAAATCCAAATGTTTCAGAACCACTGCACCACACTAAACGGAACAGAGCCTTCATGAGAATCATTGGTAACACCTGTGAAGAAGTAAGGAAGGGGCCCAATTTCTTTACAATATGGCTGCTGTGCATGGAGCATATTGCCTTGAATATTAATTTTATTCCCCGTCGGTTTATTTGTATCTGCGTGGTGGTTGGCTCTGGGTTTGCGTGTTCTCATGTTTACGTTGGGTTTCCTCCCGCGTCAGTAAGTGCTGCTTGGTATTGATGTCAGTGCCCTTGACCAAGGTACTGGCATTACAACAGGAGTTGTTGGCTGCTCTCCTACTTTAAATGTAGACTAGAGGACACTAGGATGGGTTAAATGCCTAGGGGACGTTGACTAAATACATTTGATTTCTTATTTTAATCATTGCCTACTTTTCAGTTAACTTGATGCAAAGCTAAAAACTTTCAAAAGGTTGTGGAAATGGCAGATCTGGCATGTAGATCTGCCATTTCCGCCATAAATGTATAAATTAATAAAATCATTCCTTAGTATATTTAGGTTATTCGTCATATCTGCCCTGTGCAACTTCAAAGCCAAAAACGTATTTTTTATTCATATTATGCTCCAGTGTTCAGCGACACACACAATTAAATCGTTAATCACAATTATTTGTATTAATTTAAATTGTGTTTTGCTTTTCAGCTGGCCTGATCAACACGTTCAGCGGTTATGGCCCTCTGAGTGTGGAGTGGCCGGGTAAGGATGGCAAACACCCCCGATGTCCTCCAAAAGGTAATATGCCTAAAGGTAAAGACAGGCTGGTAGGCTATGCATTTTACATTACTACTGACTCAAAGGTTGCACTTTGGTGAGCGCACGGTGAGCGGGAGATTTGAGAAGGACGATAAACTCTGCACCGCACATCCAGTTCACAAGTGCACCGCACATCCAGTTCACAGGTGCACCCCTGCTATGAATAACTAATCACCAGCACCAAGCAACACTTTTGGTTCTCCTTTGTCCTTTTTCAGTTGTACGGTCCAACTAATTAGTCTTCTTTTAGTTTATCCTTAATACAGAGTTCCCACGGTCATGAAATTCCTGGAAATATTTTGGAATTGAGTAAGGGTCCTGGAAGGTCCTGGAAAGAAATAGCTATGCATTGTCTTTGGTTATTGATTTTGTTAATACCTCTGAAACTAAACATGGGCCAAATTGTCAAATATTGTGAAAATAGCAGATCTACATGCTCCCAACGCCTCGCAACGCGAGGTGTTGGGAGCATGTAGATCTGCTATTTTCACAATAGAACCGTGTTATACAAAATTCCTCAACTCTTAGTGCTCGTCAGGGTGCCGGGGTCCCGAGTTAAAACATGATTATTTCTGGGGTCACGGCCTGAAAAGGTTGAGAACCACTGGCAATACACTACCTGTCTTTGGGCATTGCACATAGGAGTAAGCGACTCGTTATTGAGCTGAATTATTGTTATATAGTCCTGGAAATTGGGTTCAATATTCTGGAAAAGTTTTGGAAATTAATTGGTAAAAATGTGTGGGAACCCTGTTAATACTAGATCCTTGCCCCTCTCCTCAGCCATCCCTAGAGGATCCTTACCTGTCCCATCTCAGGCCGCTCACGTCTAGATATGGCCCATTTATAAAGTGGATAAATACCTGTATGGAGCCTTGTACAGTATATACCTTGTACAGTATATACCTTGTATAGTATATACCTTGTACAGTATATACCTTGATAGTGTGTCACTCTTTGCCCCTCTGATTGGCCACGGGCATACATGGCCCGTCGTGGCCCGTGATTGGCTACTGCGCTTAAAGGAGTAGCTCACCCCCAAAATGACTTTTTTCTATCGATTACTCACCTCATGGAGACTTGAGGTCAGTAAAAAAAATGGTGTTTGTCGCATTCCTAAGACAAAAAATGTATTACAATAAATTGACCCCCATTCATTCCGGATGGGGACCCGGATAGAAAGTAATCCGGAATCAATAGTGGAAAATGTACTATAATATTGTTTTTATCTTAGGAATGCAACAGATACCAAAAGATATTATTGAACTCAGGTCTCCATGGCATGAGTAATCAATAGAAAAAATTTCATTTTGGGGGTGAACTACTCCTTTAAACACAGACAGACATGCAAAGGCTAATTTAGAAGTAGATTTTTATAGATTTTGAACCTACAGTAGCAAATGGTAGTTAGTGGGTGGCCGACATATACTGGTGCTCGTTTGTTTTGAACATTTTATGGTATACACGATTTTTCAAACATGATTTCCAGAAACGGCTTTTATGAACCATGGGATAAGTCAATCATAACCAATATAGACCTTTTTATATTATGTATTGGAACCCCATTTGAGAAACGCTGGCCTACTTCTAGCATGGGCGACTTCTAGCATGCTGGGCCCCTGATTCAGCCCGGGAAAAAGAGAGAGGCCCTCATTGTGCGCTATCTATAGCGCTGCTGCTACTCAAAGATTTGCCATTTCAGATCATGACAAGTGACAAGCCAGTGGGCCAATTACATGAGTTATATTTCGTCATTGTCGGGTGGAAACCTTGTATGTCCAAAACCATTTAAAAATGATTTAAACTATAGTGAAAACAGCCGATCTACAAGCACAACGCCTTGTGTGCTTGTAGATCTGCTGTTTTCACTACTTTTGTGTGACAGCCTTGTATGATGAAGCAGGGCTTTGCTTTGCAAAAAAAATGTACAAATTTGAAACACGACAGTGACGGTGACGATTCTAATGGCCGGCCTGGACCGGCCGGGAATGAACCGGCAGTTTGGGAGTTGTCCCGCTTTTCCCAATGGCCAGCACGTCCCTGCCTTCTAGATTGTTGTGGAGTTCAATCATATTTGCACTGTACATATAATGATAAATGTCTGGTTGAAAAGGGAATTTTGGTTGCTTTTGCTACAGTGACAAATAAATTATTATAATAATGTCTTTCCTTGCACCTCAATATTGACTCATTCACTGTCAGAAGGTCTTTCCTTGCACCTTAATAGTAATGGGATTGTCACATTCTTTGAAACACTTTGAAAGCGTTCCTGTTGTGTTTGCAGGCTACGTTTACCTGGTGTTTGAGAACGAGAAGTCTGTGCGTGGACTGCTGCAGGCCTGCACCCAGGACCTGCTCCACCCAGAGGACAGTGGGGAGTACTACTTCAAGATGTCCAGCCGCAGGATGCGATGCAAGGATGTGAGTGTGCCACGCTAAATGCCTTTTCAAGCCGTGACCCCAAAAATAATCTTAGTTAGTTGAACTGGGGACACCCCCCACCCTGACGAGCACTACTTGGAGTTGGAAGAGTTGAGTTATTACATTTAGTTTAACACAGTTCTGTTGTGAAAATAGAAGATCTACATGCTTAAAACATTGTGAGCATGTAGATCTGCTATTTTCACACTTTCTGCCTCTAATCGTTGACAATTTGGCCAATGTTAAATCTTTCATTTTAGTGGTATTAAAAAAGGTCTCAAAGTCCTTAAATTGTCACTTCAGAAATGTGCAGATACCCTCTACACTTAAAATGTATGTTTTGTTTAATGTTGAGTGAGGAAAAAATGTTAAATGTTAACACAAACTCTGCCATCAAAATACCCCTTTGTACCCCTTCTCTGCCATGCCCGTAGAACCCGTAAATGTAATAAAAATTAATTAAAAAAAAATTTTTTATCGAAGCGCAACTAAAATAGGCCGGAACTAATGCTCCGTGATCGGTTTCTACACGGACACATTATTGAGCGGACCACTTTAACATTGGAGTCCCTGAACCGGAAGCGGAAGTCCGTCCTCTATTTTGGCCCAGCTTACTGTCTGAGCTCCGCGGCTTACAGATGGAGAAGTTATTGATCAATTGAAAAAGTTTCAACGGATTTGAGAAGCTGATGGAATACGCGAACACACGAGCAGTGTCCGATCACGCACGATGGGAACTGGACGAGCGCCCACGTTAACAGTTAGGACTTGGAGAAGCCGGCAGTGAAAGACATAGAGAAATTAACGGGCTTTACGGCCGTAAACTACGGGCTTTACGGCCGTAAACTACGAATGAGTTAAGCTAATCATCTGGGGGACCCCCAGGTTGAGAACCCCTGCCTTAAATCAACCTTTCATTTCAAGGAAAAGTCAAGGACTCATTTTAATAATTTTATCTCTGGGGCCCCAATCTAAATACCTCCAGCGTTAATTGTATTGAGTGTTGGGTTTGTTTGTACACAACTTTACAATTCATACTTTGTTTGCACGAAAATAGCTATGCATTGTCTTTGGTTATTGATTTTGTTAATACCTCTGAAATGACAAATTAAACATGGGCCAAATTGTCAAATATTAGAGGCAGAAATTGTGAAAATAGCCGATGTGAGCGTTGTGAGCATGTAGATCTGCTATTTTCACAATAGAACAGTGTTATACAAAATTCCTCAACTCTTTGTGCTCGTCTGGGTGCCGGGGTCCCCAGTTAAAACATGATTATTTCGGGGGTCACGGCCTGAAAAGGTTGAGAACCACTGGCATACACTACCTGTCTTTAAGGTTATAATAGTTTGGGATTTTTCCATTAGTTTTTATTTTTATTAGTTTTGAGGTTTTGTTTTCAATTACAGTTTAGTTTTAATCCGTTTTTAAAGTGAGGTTGCTAGTTTCGTTTCGTTTCGTTTTTATTTTTTGAAAATGCTTAGTTTTAGTTTAGTTTTTATTAGTTTTAGTGTTAGTTTTAGTCTTTTACGGTATTTGTCAGCGGTGAGATTAAAAAAGCTCCGGAGAAAGTATTGTCTAATAAAGAAAATCAACAAAACATCTTGTTGAGAGTGGCAGGAATGTTGAGACATACAACTTCTCTCTTTGACAACACCATCTGGTGTTTTTTTTTTTTTTTTTTTCCACAAAAGACGAAAACTAAGGAGATTTTCTCTATAATTTTATTTTATTTTAGTTAGTTTTGTAAACACACAATATCGTTTCAGTTAGTTTTCGTTTTTTTAAAAAGCTTAGTTTTTATTTTTATTTCAGTTAACTAAAATGTTTTTTCATTCTAGTTTTTGTTTTTTAGTTAGTTTTCGTTTACTATAATAACCTTGCTGAATTAGTCCTGGAAATTGGGTTAAATATTCTGGAAAAGTTTTGGAAATGAATTGGTAAAAATGTGTGGGAACCCTGTTCTCTGCTGATGCCTCCTGGTCCCCTCCTCTGCTCCTGTGTGCAGGTGCAGGTCATTCCCTGGGTGATCTCTGACAGTAACTACGTGCGCTGCCCCTCCCAGCGTCTGGACCCCAGCAAGACGGTGTTCGTGGGTGCCTTGCATGGCATGCTGAACGCAGAGGCCCTCGCCAGCATCATGAACGACCTCTTTGGAGGGGTCATGTACGCTGGCATCGACACGGACAAGCATAAATATCCCATAGGTGAGAGATTGACACGTGATGCGTTTCTCTTTAGCCTTTTAGTCTTAATCCAGATCGAGAAGGTAATGCATCAAATGCATAGACTGTGAGCTGCCTCAGTAATCTGGGATCATGGGAAACCACATGGCATCAGTCTAAACATAATAAGACATAAATAATGTACATGACCCTTTTAGACCTAGAACGCATTAACTGCTATTTTTGAAAAATCATGAAATTTGACTATTGACCCCATTCAATAAATATCTTCTAAATCCTTCTAAATCAATGGTTCTCAAACTTTCATGTCCAGGACCCCCAACATTGCATGTATTTGTGCACAGACCCCATCTCAAAATATGTTGTTCCAGGGACCCCCAGAAGCAAATATTTGAGTTACAAATGTTCACTTTTAATAAGATTTTCAAAAATGTCACGATTTTCGACCTTTGCATAAGACTGCAGGCAGCTACGACTTTGATCTGTCCTGATATTGGTGTGTAGTCGTTAAAACTGAGTTGCAGTTTATAATGTAAGGCGCTTGGATGATTCCCTCACCTTGGACTGTTTCTATTTGCAGGCTCTGGGCGCGTGACCTTCAACAATCAGCGCAGTTACCTTAAGGCAGTTTGTGCCGCGTTTGTGGAGATCAAAACCCCCAAGTTTACAAAGAAGGTAAAGAAAGGGTTTTACTGTTGACTCTGATCAAGCTTTATGCTTGGGCTTAAGCACAGTGTTTGTGGTGTTTGGCCTGAGAACTGAGCCTCGCCTCCCTCCTCAGGTCCAGATCGACCCCTACCTGGAAGATTCCATGTGCCAAGTTTGCAGTCGCCAGGCCGGGCCGTTCTTCTGCAGAGACCAGGTGAGTCGACCACTTGGTTTCACTGGATTTGTCTCATCTGTTCAATCGATCTCAAGCTCTGCACAGAGGCTATGTAGGTAGACCCCATGACATGCACCTAATTTTCTTTAATTAAAATATTTATAAGCGAATCACAAAGCCCCTCTTATTGGCATTTGTCACTGGAATCAAGATGACTTGATTGATTGGCATCAAGAAGGGTCTGTCGGCTTCCTTTTCAAGAGTCTGTAGCATAATTACGAAGAACTCAAACCTACCACTTCCATACATAATGGGACTAAAACCTTTTTTTTTTTCTTCTCCCCACCATTTCACCTTCCCTTCCCCTCCCCTTCCGTTTGTCTTGTATGTAACGCCAGTGCCGCTATTCCAAAGCCCTCTGTAAAGTGGGTTGGAAGATCATGTTGAGCTGGTCATTTTAAGTGTCAAGTCAAAAGTGTGGGAACCCCTGATTTAGACATTCATTCATATAATTCTAACAAATCCCAGATACAGGCACCCAACAAGTTTGTAGGACCTAAAAGAATGCGCCTAACCTTAGGTTTTTTTTTAAACGTCTTTCTATTTCATTGCCATATTTCTTGTTGAGTGGCCAAAACAAAAAGAATTTGCTCATAATTTGTATTCTAGTGGGTTGTAAGGATGATGCATGTGTCCTCCTTGTCTCGGTGTCCAGGCCTGTTTCAAGTACTACTGCCGCTCCTGCTGGCACTGGCAGCACTCCATGGACATCCTGAGCAACCATCGGCCCCTGATGCGCAACCAGAAGAACAGGGACTCCAACTAGAGCCTTCGCTAGAAGGAGTGTTCAGCTGGAGCGCCATGGATGGATGGGGGTAGGAACCAACGCTACCCGCCAAGCAGAGCACCAGAGTGCCCAGCTGTCCTTCACGGCCCCGTGAGGGGCACTGGGGCACTCTTCACCAGGCACTGGGGGAAAAAAACACTGTAGAAGATTGATGTTCACGATTGCACTTGCTACATTTTTGCTGTTTACTTGTTCACTATGGCACTATGCACAGACCTGACGACCTTGTTTGGGAATATAGACAAGGGCCCCCCACCCCCCCTCCCCTCCCCCACACTTTTTTTTCTTACGCAGTCTCCCAGACCTGTGGCCAGACAGAAAGATGGGTGTCAGCCCAGGGTTCGCAAGTGAAATGAAAATGCCTTTTTTCAGTTTATAATATTTTTTCTTCGTTTTACATGTGTTGCATTGTGAAGAGCGATCACGCGAGTCTCATAGCCGGTCATTGGCAAATGCCATACAGTGCCTTTAAATTTACGTTTTTCTTTTTTTCCCTCCTCCTCCCAGTCTCAAGTTGGCAATTTTTTCTTTTTTTCCTGTGCAAGCCAGCTGGTGTTTCTTACTTTTGGAAAATGAGAGATGGGCTTCATTTAACCAGTCGCATTTCAAACATTTTTACGTGGTTTTTTACTAATTTGTACACAAACAGTTTTAAGTCATGACATGGATACATTTTTGACCAATTCTATCCGGCGGCTTTTTAATTTTCTCCCCTCCCTTGTTTTTCCTCTCCACCGCCCCCCCACACACATTCCTTGGGGTTGATTTATTTCTTTTTGTTTATTTCCGTTTAACCTTCCCCGAGTTATAACTGAACGGGCACAAAAACGTTTAAAGTACTACTTTAGCCTGCCTTTTTGCTTGTCCAGTTCTCATGTCATTCAACGCAAACATGATCACTGGACTCTGCATCAACTGGGTCGCCCATCATTTTAAGATCAGATTTGATGGATCTTACTTAACCGAGACTAGAATTGACATTTACGATTGTATAGTTTTATTGTTGCACTTTTTAATTTGCACTTCAGGAGGGGTGGCAGTAGTTTTTAATTTTTTTGTACAATCAGCAGAACGAGGCAGGCATTGAACAGCTGCTTGTCTCCTGTTGACTGTAAGAACTTCCACACTGCTTTGAGTAGACCTACTGTAGACCTACTGTAGACCTACTGTAGACCTACTGTAGACCTACTGTAACCTACTGTAGACTTACTGTAGACCTACTGTAGACCTACTGTAGACCTACTGTAGACCTACTGAACCCCTGCTTTCTTATAGGATAGGACTTCATGTTCCAGTTGAGCAGAAATGCATATTGAGCTGTGCCAAAGACAAAGCCGTCTGATTTAGTTCTTTGTTTTGTTTTTCTTTTTACTTTTCCTTTACCTTCAGGTTTTTTGTCATACTGAGCTCTCTGTCTTTAGCCCAGCTGCTTTTTAGAGTTGAAAGTCTACCTCATTGTGGTCTGCCAAGTTTGCTGCTACTTAACAGATGTGGAGGATGTTCAGATTGGGCACAATAAAGGTGTTGAAGCATTACTTCGACTGCGTTCTGGGTTCTTTATTGAAATGTAAAACTGGCGTTTGTTTTAATTATGGTGGCTTTCAGTTTGTTCAAAAGTGAAGGTGGTGCACAACCAGTTGGTCATTGGTGCAAACAGTTGACGGTTTAAAACTGAACTGACATCTATTTTTCACTTGATATAAAGTGTCACTTGATGTGTTTTGGCCTTCATCGGGTGGTGAAGACCAACTTTCCACGGACAACTTGTGTTAAAGTAAAATATCTGTCAGGAGGACTAGAGATGTTACCGATCAATCGGCAATGGATCGGATCGGGCCGATCAAAGCGTGATCGGCGATAATCGGTGGTTTAGATCAAAAGGTAAATTCACCGATCCGATCGGTGCATCCGATCAACCAGCCGTTCAGTATGCCCACTTGAGGCCATTTTGGGGTATTGATTTCCACAGTGCTGAAGGAATAATTAGTTACTGCTATGATAATAAATACATAGTAATGCTGGTAAATAACTATAAGGCAAATATATAAATGAATTCATGAGTGAATTAATTATTTAAAGTTAAAACATTAACATTTAGAAAATATAAATAATACATAAATAATAACTTGATCGGATCGGTGATTGATCGGTATCGGGTGATCAAACTTTTGTGCTCGGTGATCGGTTCCAAAAAACCTGATCGGACCATCCCTAGTCAGGAGTGAAGCTTTATGTGGATTCTTCATTTTAAACGGTTTTTAATTTGACCGCCGCCTGTGAATTGTTTCAAGGCACTGGATTCCAGTATTGGTGGGAGTTTCACATTCCTGTGATATGATTGCATCCTTTGAGCTAAATTACTTGTACAGTTGTGATTGTGTACTCACTGTAGGCAGGCTTCCCAGTGTTTCTGCAATTTCAAGACTGACTACGGTAACCACCATTGGTGAGAGGGCCACAATACACTTTCTGAGCTAGAAAGGCCAAATTGCTGTCAAGTACTATATGTGGGGTATAGAACACTAAAATGACCAACTCTTGAAGATGGGATCAGGTGGTGATTTTTGATGGAACTTTTGGAACTTATTTTGAAGGAACAAACTAATAAGCAAAAAAATATAGGTTAAAAAAATATATATTTTCAAAGCAAGCTTAATTGCTGTAGAAATGGATCAATATATATAGTTCTCATAAATGGCCATAGAATTCCCTTGTTGACATGTGTATTGGCCTACTATTCTTACTGTCATACATTTGACCAGTAGGTGGCAGTGTGCAGCAATTGGTCACAGCAGGAGATTATAACATGTCTCATATCTTGTGCGAAGATTCAAAATGTTCTGAGTCCAAAGAAGTTGTAGTCAACCCATGGTCTCAGCGTATATCATTGAAAGCACTGGCTATAAGCCAGTGCATCTTTATACATTATAATTGCCCCCAACATTAAAAACACCCTAAATATTTTATTTTAGAAATGGTTCATATTTTACTCAAGTTGATGTCGTATGGAGTGCACATGCTAATGAAAGCATTTCAATATTTATTTATATTTTGATGCTCATATTAACCTCAGGAAGTATTACGTTTATTTTATTAGCACATGCATTTGATACATTCCATATATGGGGCAATTGACCCTACACATGGACAGTTAGTGTTGTCCCCCTTGGGTTAAAGATGCTCTATTTCTAAAATGTTTACATTTATTAGTTCTAGAGGGCAATTATAAGGTATTAAAGGGATAAGCCAACAATTAGAGGAGCCTCTTTGGCCCCATTTACACTATAGCAACCAAATCCAGCCTGAATCAGATCTGTGCCACATCCAGATTGGAATCTGATTGGTTTAAATGGTCACATGGAACAAATCGGATTCCAATCTGGATGTCACACAGATCTGATTCAGGATGGATTTGGCTGCCAGTGTAAATAGACCCTATTCACGGCCCGCTCAGTCAGCAAATTTCTCAGCAACTTCCTGGTGCTGACGTCAGCTTTGAAGGGTAAACTAACACAGAAATTGCTGGACTTAAAGCCAACAAATCATTATTTTTCGAACGGTAAAGTAAATTATAACGCTTTGTGCCTTTTACTATCTTGTGTTCTTAATCATGCTAGCCGTATTTTATACTTTACTATTCGGAAATTGCATTCAATTTGCGATTTCGGTGTTAAAGGGATATTACACTTTCAAAGTCATTTTATCGTCTAATCAGGCTTTTATGAACACCCTGAACAGTTTTTAATTTGCTTGATTCAATATTTAGATATTTGATGTAAATGTTACCAGGCCCGACACGCCCAGGCCCTCTCCACATACACACCCATTGTAACTTCAAACTCCATTTTAACCGTGATAGATTCATTAAAAACAACCATTATTTTTTCTGGTGACTCAAACTACCCTCCTAATACGTGAGCAGACCGTGTTTTTTCGATAACTTTTTTCATTTATTTTTAATAATCCATTTTTGGATTAAATATTTTTCATTTTCCCAAATAATTATTAAAAATTAATGAAAAAAGTTATCGAAAAAACACGGCCTGCTCACGTATTAGGAGGGTAGTTTGAGTCACCAGAAAAAACAACGGGTGTTTTTAATGAATCTATCACGGTTAAAATGGAGTTTGAAGTTACAATGGGTGTGTGTGTGGAGAGGGCCTGGTAACATTTACATCAAATATCTAAATATTGAATCAAGCAAATTAAAAACTGTTCAGGGTGTTCATACAAGCCTGATTAGACGATAAAATGACTTTGAAAGTGTAATATCCCTTTAACTCTATGAAAATAGATTATAGATAAAATAAATGTAAAAGTACAAACACGTAAAACTGGAAGTAGGCTTACATAGATTGATGCATAATTCATTTATACTGAAAAGTCTGGGTTTTCCTTGTTTTGGAATGTTTTATTTTCTGTTGTGTATTTAGATCCCCATTAGTCTTGATGGTGTCATTTAAAAGTGAGTATAAATGAATAACAAATGTGTGAACATCCATTTTAATCATAATCTGTTACTTTCTAAAGTAGAACAATAATGTTGTAGGCCTATGCAATCCTATCTAAAGCATGCATCCCAAATCCCCACCAACAAACCCACCCCCTTCTCCCACATCCACAGAATGCTATATAATTGTATCGTTCTTTCTCTCATCCTTTTACTGCTTTGTTTGTGTGTCATGGGGAACCTTTGTCCTCCTTGAGCACGAGGATATAAGTATTTCCGAGCAACGTTCTGTTCAGGTTGCACGTGAACAGATTGCAGAGCCATAAACATATTGGTTGATGACTTGTATACCTCTGCTGTCGGACACAAACCAACGTAGGCTACATAACAGTATGTCCAAAATATTAACTTTTCAGGAAATGAAAAACAAAACAAAACATTTTATTTAGAACAAAACAATACTGCCTCATCAAAGTCGGTATGGTGACTTTATACATCGTCAGATACTTGAATGTGTCCTATATTATCATCACTTTACCCAAATACAGCTCAAGTGGAGTTAGGAGGTTTTTATATTATCATCACTTTACCCAAATACAGCTCAAGTGGAGTTAGGAGGTTTTTATATTATCATCACTTTACCCAAATACAGCTCAAGTGGAGTTAGGAGGTTTTTGACCATTAATGTGGAGACGGTGGTTTGGTCCGTCATTGATTAGAATGACGAAGAACCCAAGTTGCCGTTATATGGTTTGACTGACAGAGGATCCAATAGAGTTAGGAGGTTTAGTCAGAACTAAGCGCTTTTTAATACTTTTCATTGGTTCAATATTTGTGAAAAACACACACAGGATTTTAATTCAATGTTTTGGTAAAAATGGACATGGTTGGTTTCTGCCCGACAGTGATGATATCCAAGTAAGAAAGAGGTCAAGACAATACAGGAAAAAATAATGATTACGGTAAACTAGATAAGCATGAAAACAAAATGGAGCATAAAAATGCAATGTCATAATAAAACAATAAAATAAGCTCAGAGTCTAAAATCACACCCATAGATATGTTCAGTATGCTTAAAGTTCACCCCTGACATTTTTTTTCTTTTCTTTTTATCGATTACTCACCCCATGGAAACTTGAATTCATGGATATGTTTTAGTTTTTTGTCACATTCCTAATTTGAGGAGACTCTTTTGTGTGTCCATATAGGGAACAAAGCAGGCTCTTTGTGTCTCCATAGGGAATCACTGTTGGTTATCAAAGTATTGGCTTAGGAATGCGACAAAAAATAAAACATATCCATGAAGACCTTCAATGTCTGATGAAGAGCCGTTAGGCTCGAAACGTTACCACAAGTAAACTTAATGTTTGGGAGCATAAATCGGTGTGCAGACGTTTATTGTTCTACCCATAAAAGCAGAATAAAACAGAATTAAATGAGTGGAACTCATGGGACTCTGGTACAGGACTGGTTCAGGTGTGGCTAAACGGCATAGCAAGCGTTAGGAAGTCTCTGCATGCAGGTGGCTCTCTTCCTACTCTCATCATAATTACGACAGGAGCAAGACAAAAAAACAAAAAAAAGAGACAAGTTTGAATTGTCTGCACTTTAATGAATGATTGAGGTGATTCATTCAGGTGATGTTTCATTCTTCAGCCAGGTCATTTCAGCCAGGCCAGGCAATGCCCTGAATAGGGCCAGGATTGACTACAGCAGAATCATTTCATTCAACCAATGTACTGTATCTGACACCAAGTTAAAAGACTGTCATTCTCCCTTTCAAACAAGATAAACAAGCTCTTATAGAACAGGAGCTCAAGGTTATATGGAGAGAAACGGTGTATTGCTGCCTGCCTTCCCTGCCATTCATTCCCAACATGGATAAAAGCATTTTTCAGGTGCGGCTAGAATAGATTCTCTGTTTGGACATTATAGCCTATTTGTTGAACAGTCAGATATTGTAAAAGATTAAAGAAAGACAATTCCTACACATGCACATCAGACCTGAATACATGTTGTTGTTGTAACATTGCTATTCCTGGATACAGTATAGTAAACTATTTCCCTGACAGATAAAACAACAATGTCCTTGATAGATAAGATAGTAAGCTCTTAAATTACCTCACTCCCAGGCTATATAAGCTTGGTCTGCTATCGTAGATGTCATTATTTCCTCCTTACTGTGTTGACTACAAGATAAGAAAGATGAAGACATTGTTATATCTGGTGCCTTTGTTCATGTGTGGGACTGCTGTACGGGAAGGTAAATGATGCCTCTGCATGGAAAAACACCTTGTAGAACTCATTTTGATGATGACAACTCATAGAAAAGAATAACTGTAGTTGAGATTCATTGTCTGTGTTTTGTCTTCACAGATCTGAGTGGGAGAATGTTTACGTTCCCTCGTCAGAGTACCAACTCCTACGTCAGACTTTACCCTCAGCAGGAAAAGATATTCTTCGCAGCCTCTGTCTGTTCTCGGTTCTTTACAGATCAGTTCCAATTTATGTTCTCTCTGTCCTGTCCCAGCTTTGACAATGGCATCCTATTGAAACCACATGTAGATAAAATAGAACTCTGGGTTGGAGGTAGCCATTTGTTTATGAATGGGATGAAAGCAGAATTAAACGAGTGGAACTCCCTGTGTGCCACATGGGACTCTGGTACAGGACTGGTTCAGGTGTGGCTGAATGGCAAAGCAAGTGTCAGGAAGTCTCTGCATGCAGGTGGCGCTCTCCCTACTCCTATCATCATCCTAGGACAGGAGCAAGACTCCTATGGTGGAACGTTTGATGCTGCTCAGTCTTATGTTGGCATGATGACAGACGTGCACATGTGGGACTATGTCCTCTCTCCCGATGAGATCCACACCTACATGCAGGTTTGATGGCTTTTCTTGTGAAGATATTTCAATATAAAACAATTGATGCGTTTGAATTGCCTGTACTTGAATGATTGAGGTGATTAATTACGGTGTTCGTTCATTCAGTCAGGTAATTTCAGACCAGGCAACGCTCTGAACTGGGTCAGGATGGACTACAGCAGACATGGTTATGTGGTCCTGGAGAACCTGCAAACACACGCCACCAGAATGAATTCACACAACATCCACCTTGTTCCAGAACCAACTGAGAATTCCCAGCAGAATTCCACCAGGCACATGGCTGAGCCATAAGGTGTACCATTGTTCTTGAATATTGTAAATTATCTTTGATACTATCTCTTAAAGCTAAGGAATTGAAATAACTGCCAGAGTCCATAATCAGTCATTAATAATATCAGTCCATCCATTAGAGTGTCCGCGCTGAGCCTGGGAGGTCGGGGTTCGATCCCCGGCCGGGACATACCAAATGGGACCCAGTGCCTCCCTGCTTGGCACTCGGCATCAAGGGTTGGATTGAGGGTATGTCCCTGTGACATACTGTACTAGCGTCATATCCAGGGGGTGTACTTGTAGACCCACATCAAGTTGTGCGCTTGTAGATCGGCTATTTTCACTAGTTTTGTGTGACAGTCTTGTATGGTGAAGCATGGCTTTACTTTACGAAGAAACATACACATTTTAAACTTGGAGATACAAGGTTTCTTCCCGACAGTGACAATATGGTAGTGGGCTGTGTCTGAGGGCTCTGCTGGACAGTGGCTCACGTGAGCAGTATCAGTGTCAGCCAGGGTTTATTGAGTGGCAAGCGAACGGTACACAGATTCAAATTGTTGTTTAATGAGGTTCTCTCTGTTTAGTAATGCTGTGCTGGACCCGGGTTCGAGGCTGACACAGCAGCTGGAGGTACAACATTCAGACTGAGGAACAGGCGTGGCAGGCAACAGACCCAGATCAGCTGAGAACCACACAGACAGTGTGTGTAAATGATGTGTGTCAGTGGTGAGGCCAAGTAAACTTGAACTTGATCCATCTGTCTGTGGAGTTGCGAGCGGCTGAGTGTGCCACACTGAAATGTAATGACATATGGTATATTGTAAAAATAATGCAAATCCGTCGAGTGGAAACCCTGTCCAAAACCTTCCCTTTTTTGTTATTTACATTTTCTTTTTAAATAGTGAAAATAGATGATCTACAAGAACACAACGCCTCGCATCACAAAGCGTTGTGTGCTTTTAGATCTGCTAGTATCACTAATTTTGAGCAACAGTCTTGTATGATGAAGCAGGGCCTAACTTTACGAAGGAACCTACCCATTTGAAACTTGGAGATATGAGGTTTCTGCCCGACAGTGACAATATATACAAATATGATCTGACATCATGTTTGTTAAGTTACTACTAAGAAAAACAGGGAGTATTTTTAATAGTTGGGATTAAATATTGAACAGTGCTCAGTCTGCTTATATACATTTAAGAATCTGTAACTACGTTTTTATGGAGGACCAACATTTACATTTGGTGCTCCGTGATGTATGTCTATTGATTGGGAACTGTGTTGCTACTATAAATGTAAGAATGTGTATCTCCCTTTTGGTTTTCTAAAGAATGGTTTGTAAAGCTTTTTTATAATGTATTTATTTTTGTAATGTTTTTTTTATGTTTTTATTTGTATTTCTGGAGGGCAGCTTAATCTGATAAAGAAAGATGTAGGACATGCATATACAGTATAAGCCTTTATTTTCTGCCTGTGCCATTTCAATCATTACTAAATTCATAGAGTATTGACTTTTGTTTACACTGTCTATACTGTTTATACATAATTGTATATTGCATTGTTGTATATAGTGTTCATACTGTGTGATGACTGAATAAAATACTTCTTCTACTACTACTACAAACTACTTACTACAGTGGGCATGCCCCTGTATGCTTACAAATGTTTATCTTTTTAACAGCAATCATGGTTTGATAATCGTTTAACCCATATTGGTATGTCTCAGATATCCTGATTTGAGTAGTTGTGGACTTGTGGTCCACCATATTAAAAGCATACTGTACAGTATTTTCTGGACTATAAGGCGCACCTGACTATAAGGCGCACTGTAAATGAATGGTCTATTTTCAAACTGTTTTCATATATAAGGCGCACCTGACTATAAGGCGCACATAATAGACGCTACCGTTGCGTTATGCATCCAACAGATGGAGCTGTGCTAAAGGGAATGTCAATGTCAATGAATGATCCATATATAAGGCGCACTGGACTATAAGGCGCACTGTAGTTTTTTGAGAAAATTAAAGGCTTTTAAGTGCGCCTTATAGTCCGGAAAATACGGTATATATTTGTATCCCAAGAACAACAACTGATGAGATGGTTCATGTCACTATTGGAGGCCATGGAATCTTAGCCCTTTTGGGCATCCTCCTCTTGTGTGTGTGACATTGCTGATCTGTGAGAAGAATCAAGGACAGAGGGGTTACTGTGGACTTCACAACTATATTATTAATTGAAACCAGAACATCCCAAAGGATTGAAGTTGTCACAAAAATAAATCTGACCATGTAGTCAAGCTACAGTACACAGATGAACTGTGGTCCACAGACTAGAGGCACAGCTACCAGGCAGTTAAGATTATTAAGGAACAATGATAGTCGGCATTTATTCATCATATAAAGTTAATAGATAAAATCATACATCTGCTCATGAATTACACATCAGCCCCATACTATATAATATGGATCTCTTTTCTGTAGGAGATGTAGTATATCTTTAACATACACACATTATAATACTGTGTATACAGTATAATGCCTCATTACAGGTTCAAATTAGAAGCACACACATAACCAGTACAAGCCAGGTACACGCAGGATAAACAAAAGCAGCTTCAACCCTGAATTATCATCGACGAACAAACACACAGCGTCTATAAATAGCCAGTTCATGACAGATAACTTGTTCACAGATGGATTTTCTCCCATCCTACACCAACATCCACTCACACACATACACCTTGAACATTGCTATAAAGCCCTGATAGAATGAAGTGAACCTCAGAGCTTCCCCCTCTCACGCTTTCCTTCTTCTCTTATATATTTGTCGCCCATTACTACTACATCTTCCCTTTATCCCTCTATTCTCCACTTTCTGTATACCGACTGAGAACTTTGTTAAAGCCTCTGTGTCCAGTCCTTCACAACCCTGCAGATACTACACAGAGATCATCATTTCCTCATCTCGCTGTGTTGACTACAAACCATAAAGATGAAGACATTGTTCTATCTGGTGTCTTTGTTCCTGTGTGGGACTGCCCTACAGCAAGGTAAATGATGCCTCCTCATAGCATGAAAATGAAATATCTTGATGAGCTGGTAATGATGACAACTCATCATAGAATAAGAATATAATAACTGTACTTTCTGTCTGTGTTTTGTCTTGACAGATCTGAGTGGGAGAATGTTTACGTTCCCTCGTCAGAGTGTTGACTCCTACGTCAGACTGTACCCTCAGCAGGAGAAGATATTCTTTGCTGTCTCTGTCTGTCTTCGGTTCTTTATAGACCAACGTAGTTGTCTGTTCTCTCTGTCCTGTCCCAGTTATTCCAATGGCTTCCTATTGCATCCATTGGTAGATAAAACAGAGCTCTGGGTTGGAGATACTTTTGTGTATTTTAATGAGATGAAAGCAGAATTAAACGAGTGGAACTCCATGTGTGCCACATGGGACTCTGGTACAGGACTGGTTCAGGTGTGGCTGAATGGCAAAGCAAGTGTCAGGAAGTCTCTGCATGCAGGTGGCTCTCTTCCTACTCCTATCATCATCCTAGGACAGGAGCAAGACACCTATGGTGGAGGGTTTGTTTTAGCTGAATCATATGTTGGAATGACAACCAACGTGCACATGTGGGACTATGTGCTCTCTCCGGACGAGATCCACACCTACATGCAGGTTTGATGGCTTTTCTTTATGTTTGTCACAGTAAAGTTGACAAGTTTGAATTGACTGCACTTAACATTACAGTGTTCGTTCATTCAGTCAGGTAATTTCAGACCAGGCAACGCTCTGAACTGGGTCAGGATGGACTACAGCAGACATGGTTATGTGGTCCTGGAGAACCTGCAAACACACGCCACCAGAACGACTTCACACAACATACACCTTGTTCCAACAGAGAATTCCCAACAGAATTCCACCAGGCCCCTGGCTGAGCCATAAGGTAGTGACTGTAACTGCAATGGCCGTCTAGGAATCAGAAGCTTCCAGGTCTGACCCCTGGCTCCTCCGTTACGTGTCAAAGTGTTCTATCATAAACATAAAAGAGAACCTTTTTGCACCTGAACCAAGACAAGTCTTTTAGCTTGTCAAAATAAATGACCCCAAATGTTCTGTGAATACACTTTTACTGCTCCTAGTATTGATGATCTCTTGTATAGTGTTGTATGTCTTTATATGTATGGATGAAGTGAATACACAGGACCACAATGGAAACAAGCCCTCAGGGCAGGGCTTTTGTTTTATCCTTTTCAATGTGAATGTAAAATACATTGTAAAGTGCTTTTGGAGAAAGGTGCTGTATAAATACAGACATTTACCATAATATTATCTCCTAAAGTAAAAAAAAAAAAAAAAAAAAGTAAGTGATCCATGAGGTATTTATTGTACACAAAGCAATGTTTATATTGTTAGAGTTAACATTATGGAACAGTCCTGCTAAATGCATTTAAGAACGTGTAACTCACTTTTGGTTTTCCAAAGAATGGTTTGTAAATTATTTGGGGGTGTCAAATACATTCTGAAAATGGTTATTTTGTGCAGATACATTTTATTTATATTAAATCAAAGCTTACCATAAACACAGTCAGTAAGCATTGTTAAGTTCATCATCACTAGCTGCCTTCCACCTTTTGGGGAGGAATTAAAGTGACTATTGTCACAGATGACACTCTTTCAACAAACCTCATTCTACCTGCTTCAGTCAGTGGTTACCGTTTGTAGTCCTAATAGCATACATGGGCAACTGCCACATGCGGCCCCCACCTTCACTTAATGTGGCAGGTTAATACCGGAATACTGATATATTATTGATTTCAGCTGTTACAATTCAAAACATGACCTGCTTGAATTCTGTCAGTCTATATTAGTAGCTCAATGACTAGTATGGCAGTATTAAAATGTTTTTTGAGTATATAACTAAATGCATTTGAAATTAAATCAAAATGTTACATTTCAGGATTCCAATTAAGAAATAACAAAAAATTATTCAGGGATTCCAAAATCCAAGCAAAAATAGCCGATCTACAAGCTCAAAATGCATCGCAGCGCGATGCGTTTTGAGCTTGTAGATCTGCTATTTTTGCTTCTATTGTACGCGATACTAGAATGACAAAGTACAATGTAGCAATATGCCTCAGGCTCTGGAGTGAAGGTGGAAAAATAGTGGCCCTCGCCATCATCAAAGTTGCCCACCCTTGCCTAATAGGGTTCAAGCACAGATAAACCCTTGTGCAACAGCGCCCTCCTGTGGCCTGTTGACGGACATGGCTTCTATGTTGTTATAACGGGACTATACGGGCAGTCGGAGGGGACAATCCGCTGTGAATCCGCGGAAGGAAACATAATCATCATCACTGGAGTGAAATCTGGTCCATGTCTGTTTGTCTGCTCGTGTGTCCATCCATCCGTCCTGATCCCATCAAAGAAGAGGATTCATTAGCGATTTGGTGCGACCATGTCGGAGACGTACGGTGAGTGGACGGGACGGGACGGGACGGTATGGTACCGTACCGCACGGGACGGGTGGAGGCAGGTGGTAGAGAGACATATGGCTCTCATCATCATCATCCCTCTCTCTCTCTCTCTCTCTCTCTCTCTCTCTCTCTCTCTCTCTCTCTCTCTCTCTGATCGTAAACAAAATAGCCGTCAGCAGGCTAATCTCTGCTGGCCGATGCTGACTGACCTGATCTGCTCCTATACCAGAGACATTATAGGTTGTTATACATGCTCACTATACTGAGGTTGATGCAGGATTACTGTGTGATGGGTGATATTTCTTTGGTTTCTGCTTCCATGATATTCTATTGAAGGAAGGAAGGAACTCAAGGAAGGATGTTGGTAAAATGGGCTGGGAGGAGGAGGAGGAGAAGGGAGCTGTCACTTAGGAATGTTAGCTGGTGATGATGGTGCTGGTGATGAAGGTGGAGGTCTAGATGGTAGTACATCAGTGGTTTTCTACCTTTTTCATATCAAGGTCCATTTTTTGTATTAAACATTTGATGAGCCATGGACCACCATTTGATGAGAATTATCCTCTCAGACCCAACAGAGTTTCTTGTCTTTGGATGGGATGTTGTCATAGGAGAGAAGTCTTCTATATTCTCTAATTGTGAAGTTTTCTTGTAAATTAAGTAGGCCAAAATGCAGGTGTTTTGTTTTAACAATAATTTAACTATTGAGAGTGTAACATTACGGGTCCATTTGGTTACCAACTCTCCATCATTTAGCTGGGGACCACATGGACCACTGCTATAGGACTGCTATAGGACAGCACAGACATATAGTCTGTGCTGTCATATAGTCTGTGCTGCTATAGGACAGCACAGACATATAGTTTGTTATAATACGCTCACACACATCATTGCTGACTTGATGCAGAAAGAATACATTATGACCTGGGTCATATTTATTTGATTTCTGCTTCCATGATAATGATATTCTATTGAAGGAAGGGAGGAAGGCAGGAGTAGGGAGGGAGCTGTCACTTAGGAATGTTATCTGATGGTGGTGGCAGGGACGTGCTGGGCCCCTGATTCAGCCAGAGAAAAAGAGTTGGAGAGGCCCTCATTGCCCGCTATAGAGAGAGAGATCTCTCTATAGCGCTGCTGCTACTCAAAGATTTGCCATTTCAGATCATGACAAGTGACAAGCCAGTGGGCCAATTACTGTACAGTTATATTTCGTCGTTGTCGGGTGGAAACCTTGTATGTCCAAAACCGTTTGTTTTGTATTTATCATTTTAAAAATGATTTAAACTAGTGAAAACAGCCGATCTACAAGCACACAACGCCTCGCACCGCGAGGTGTTGTGTGCTTTTGTGCTTTTGTACTTTTGTGCAACAGCCTTATATGATGAAGCAGCGCTTTGCTTTGCGAAAAAAAATTATATATTTGAAACTTGGAGATACGAGGTTTCTGCCCGACAGTGACGATTTACTTTGTTGGCCGCCCAGCCCCCAAAATGGAACGAAGGCCGACATTTTATTTTTATTTTTTTCCTAATGGCCGGCCTGGACCGGCCGGGAATGAACCGGCCGTTCGGGAGTTGTCCCGCTTTTCCCAATGGCCAGCTTCTGCTTCCATGGTGATATTCTGTATTGAAGAAAGGAAGGCAGGATGTATTTCTGTGCTACTGGGTTCAGCTTTATGCATATATATATAGCCAATAGCCATATTCCCATGGCTGCCAATTAAGAAAGTTTGTGGTTATTTTCATTAGACATAAATATGTAATATGTATGCATGTGTATGTGTAAGTGTACACTGAGAGTGTACACTTGGAACAAAACGGACCCTTATGGGTCTGTAACACTGAGAGTGCAATAGACTTGGAACCAAATGGAACCTTATGGGTCTGTAACTCTGAGAGTGTACACTTGGAACCAAATGGAACCTTATGGGTCTGTAACTCTGAGAGTCAGTGTACACTTGGAACCAAAGAGATTAAAAAATAAGAGCTTGTAGTGTAGATCTACTACTTTTGCTATTTTTGAATTTGAATTTGAAAAGTAACCATTTTGGACTGTATGAGGTTACCACATGACACGAGACGTAGAGAATCACTGGATTAAAAGAAGATTCTATTTGAAATATTCTGACTATTAAATGTGTTAATAAGTCACTGGGTAACATTTATGTTCTATTAAAAACTACTGTAACTTGCATTCTGTTTTGTTCTGTTGTATTGTACTATGATATTCATAATGTTGGCCTAGCCCTTAAGATATATAATTATGCAAATCTTCAAAGTTCTAATCTATTTAAATGTGCTATGTTATATAACGTCACTGTTGGTTGGAAACCTCATATATCCAAAACTTGTAATTTTCAGGATTCAAATAAAAGAACATCTTTGAGCTTGTGGATCTGAGTCGCCTTTTGAGCTTGTGGATAGGCCTGTCACACTTATTACTTCATCGTATAATCGCAATTATTTGTCATAATCGCAATTATTTTGTCATAATCGTTTCCATGTTGAAAACTGTTCATATAGTCTCAAACATTATCAAAAATAGTGCAAATAGCCGATCTACAAGCTTGTAGATCGGCTATTTCCACTTTCAATGTTCTTTTTTAGGTTCAAAGTTGTCAAATATGTCAGTCATTTTCATTTCTTTGTATATTTAGGTTATGTCTCATTTCTGCCATGTGCAACTTCAAAGCCTACAAGCCAAACAAATGTAATTGTCAATGACAAAAACACAATTAAATCGTTAATCGCAATTATTAATCGTCATGTAAAATGTCATAATCGTGACAGCCCTACTTGTAGATCTGCTACTTTTGACGCTTTTGTGTGACGTTGTAGTATGATCAAGTAGGAGCATTAATTTACGTAAAACACAATATGGAGAGAAGAGGTTTCTGCCCAACAACAACGATAACTAATGATAAGCTTTTTTGCTGTAGATTATGATATATATTTATTTATATTTGCTGTAGTGTAGATTATGATAACATGACTTGTATTTATATCTGCTGTAGTGTAGATTATGATAACATGACTTGTATTTATATTTGCTGTAGTGTAGATTATGATAACATGACTTGTATTTATATTTGCTGTAGTGTAGATTATGATAACAACTTGTATTTATATTTGCTGTAGTGTAGATTATGATAACATGACTTGTATTTATATTTGCTGTAGTGTAGATTATGATAACATGACTTGTATTTATATCTGCTGTAGTGTAGATTATGATAACATGACTTGTATTTATATTTGCTGTAGTGTAGATTATGATAACATGACTTGTATTTATATTTGCTGTAGTGTAGATTATGATAACAACTTGTATTTATATTTGCTGTAGTGTAGATTATGATAACATGACTTGTATTTATATTTGCTGTAGTGTAGATTATGATAACAACTTGTATTTATATTTGCTGTAGTGTAGATTATGATAACATGACTTGTATTTATATTTGCTGTAGTGTAGATTATGATAACATGACTTGTATTTATATTTGCTGTAGTGTAGATTATGATAACATGACTTGTATTTATATCTGCTGTAGTGTAGATTATGATAACATGACTTGTATTTATATTTGCTGTAGTGTAGATTATGATAACATGACTTGTATTTATATCTGCTGTAGTGTAGATTATGATAACATGACTTGTATTTATATTTGCTGTAGTGTAGATTATGATAACATGACTTGTATTTATATTTGCTGTAGTGTAGATTATGATAACATGACTTGTATTTATATTTGCTGTAGTGTAGATTATGATAACATGACTTGTATTTATATTTGCTGTAGTGTAGATTATGATAACATGACTTGTATTTATATTTGCTGTAGTGTAGATTATGATAACATGACTTGTATTTATATTTGCTGTAGTGTAGATTATGATAACATGACTTGTATTTATATCTGCTGTAGTATAGATTATGATATCATGACTTGTATTTATATTTGCTGTAGTGTAGATTATGATAACATGACTTGTATTTATATTTGCTGTAGTATAGATTATGATAACATGACTTGTATTTATATCTGCTGTAGTGTAGATTATGATAACATGACTTGTATTTATATTTTCCCCCTCAGATTTCCTGTTTAAGTTCCTGGTCATCGGCAACGCAGGGACGGGCAAATCCTGTCTCCTCCACCAGTTCATAGAGAAGAGATGTAAGCTGAACACTTGTCTCTCACACACTGCATGTTATATAGAATTGGAGAGAGGGCGAGATCATTTAGCGACCTACAACTGGGTTGCAACCTGGTCGGTAGTTTTCACCGACTGGGTCGCTAAATCTACCGACTGGGTCACTAAATATACCGACTGGGTTGCTAAATATACCGACTGGGTCGCTAAATCTACCGACTGGGTCGCTAAATCTACCGACTGGGTCGCTAAATCTACCGACTAGGTCGCTAAATCTACCGACTGGGTCGCTAAATCTACCGACTAGGTCGCTAAATCTACCGACTGGGTCGCTTAATTTACCGACTGGGTCGCTAAATCTACCGACTGGGTCGCTAAATTTACAGACTGGGTCGCTAAATCTACCGACTGGGTCGCTAAATCTACCGACTAGGTTGCTAAATCTACCGACTGGGTCGCTAAATCTACCGACAGGGTCGCTTATCCACCGACCGGGCTGCTAACCCTAACCCTAACCCAAACCCTAACCCAAACCCTAACCCTAACCCAAACCCTAACCCTAACCGTCGGTAGATATAGCGACCCAGTCGGTAGATTTAGCAACCCAGTCGGTGATTTAGCGACCCAGTCGGTAGATTTAGCAACCCAGTCGGTGATTTAGCAACCCAGTCGGTAGATTTAGCGACCCAGTCGGTAGATTTAGCAACCCAGTCGGTGATTTAGCAACCCAGTCGGTGATTTAGCGACCCAGTCGGTAGATTTAGCGACCCAGTCGGTAGATTTAGCAACCCAGTCGGTGATTTAGCGACCCAGTCGGTAGATTTAGCAACCCAGTCGGTAGATTTAGCAACCCAGTCGGTGATTTAGCAACCCAGTCGGTAGATTTAGCAACCCAGTCGGTGATTTAGCAACCCAGTCGGTAGATTTAGCGACCTGGTCGGTATTAGCGACCAGTCGGTAGATTTAGCAACCCAGTCGGTGATTTAGCAACCCAGTCGGTAGATTTAGCGACCCAGTCGGTAGATTTAGCAACCCAGTCGGTAGATTTAGCAACCCAGTCGGTAGATTTAGCGACCCAGTCGGTAGATTTAGCAACCCAGTCGGTGGATTTAGCGACCCAGTCGGTAGATTTAGCAACCCAGTCGGTGGATTTAGCGACCCAGTCGGTAGATTTAGCGACCCAGTCGGTAGATTTAGCAACCCAGTCGGTAGATTTAGCAACCCAGTCGGTAGATTTAGCGACCCAGTCGGTAGATTTAGCAACCCAGTCGGTGATTTAGCAACCCAGTCGGTGATTTAGCGACCCAGTCGGTAGATTTAGCGACCCAGTCGGTAGATTTAGCAACCCAGTCGGTGATTTAGCGACCCAGTCGGTAGATTTAGCAACCCAGTCGGTAGATTTAGCAACCCAGTCGGTGATTTAGCAACCCAGTCGGTAGATTTAGCAACCCAGTCGGTGATTTAGCAACCCAGTCGGTAGATTTAGCGACCTGGTCGGTATTAGCGACCAGTCGGTAGATTTAGCAACCCAGTCGGTGATTTAGCAACCCAGTCGGTAGATTTAGCGACCCAGTCGGTAGATTTAGCAACCCAGTCGGTAGATTTAGCAACCCAGTCGGTAGATTTAGCGACCCAGTCGGTAGATTTAGCAACCCAGTCGGTGGATTTAGCGACCCAGTCGGTAGATTTAGCAACCCAGTCGGTGGATTTAGCGACCCAGTCGGTAGATTTAGCGACCCAGTCGGTAGATTTAGCAACCCAGTCGGTGGATTTAGCGACCCAGTCGGTAGATTTAGCGACCCAGTCGGTAGATTTAGCAACCCAGTCGGTGGATTTAGCGACCCAGTCGGTGAAAACTACCGACCAGGTTGCAACCCAGTTGTAGGTCGCTAAATGATCTCGCTCCTACTGAATTGCTTCCAGGACTATTGGCACCCTAGATAAACGAAACCACCAACCAAATATTTACCCACGGTAGTAGCTGGGCACAAGTGCTCATTTCCAGCAACGCCCTGCCTGCACAGTGCACACATAGACAGACACACCCCTTAGAACCTGGGAGCTGACCAGTACAACCACAGTCTTGAGTGGCGGCCACTCACTTCCCCACACAGATTTCTTTCTGCCTGTCCGGGGAATCGAACCGGGAACCTTTCGGGCAACAATTGCACTCCTATAACCTTTAGGTCACCGCTGCCCACTGTACCCATTTAGACCTGGAACCCCTTTAACCTTTTATTTTATGCTTTAACTATCAAAAAATAGCAGATATACAAGCTCACAGCGTGGCACCGAGTGTGCTGCACTGCGAGCTTGTAGATCTGCTATTTTTTTTAAATCATGAATATTTGTAACTCAAATATTTGCTTCTGGGGGGGTCCCTGGAACAACATATTTTGAGATGGGGGTCCGCAGCCAAATACATGTAATTGTGGGGGTCCTTGACATGAAAAGGTTTGAGAACCACTGATTTAGAAGAAGGATTTAGAAGACATTTTTAGAATCGGGTCAAAAATATTCAAAGATTCAAGATTTTTCAAAAATAGCAGATATACAAGCTTACAGCGTGGCACTCGGTGCCTTGTATATCTGCTATTTTTTAAAAGTTAAAGCATAAAATAATGGTTAAAGTAGTAAGTAAGTGATAAGGTCATTATGGCTTACCGGTATATGGAATTATTAGCCTGAAGTGTCCATATCTATCTATAAATGCGACAAATCTCTGTCTGTCTGTGTGTCTGTAATCCGCGTATCTCGAGAACCGTTCGTCCCACCGGCTTCAGATTCGGCACGTGCGTTCCCCGCCGCGGCACGGAGTGCAGTGCCCGGGTCTCGACCCGACCCGACGCGCGTTTTTCCCGAACCGGCGAGAAACGTTCGGAAACTCCTTATGCGGGGTTGATTGTTGACATCAGGCTGTTCCGGAGGAAATCGGCGAAAGCTCTGACTCATTGTGACATCACTTCATAAAAGGCTCTGACATCACGTACGCCACATGAGTCAACAAAAAATCTCTGTGAGTGTGTATGTATGTATGTAATCCACGTATCTCGAGAACCGTTCGTCCCACGGGCACGCGCGTTCTCCATATATGGGCATAAAATGAATGCCCCCATATATGGGCATAAAATGGATTGCAGACAGACAGATACAGATATCTCCATATATGGACATAAATGGACAGAGGCAAACAGATGTTCAAAACGGGTCCTATGACAACAGGTATAATGAGGTTTGCATTAAAGGGGGAACCGGCACTGTGTCTGCAACACAGTTGGAGGCACAGACAGATACTCCATATATGGGCATACAATGGACGCAGATAGACAGATATCTCCATATCTGGGCATAAAATGGACCCAGAACTATAACTGCAGTGATCTCCATATATGGACATAAAATGGACGCCGACAGACAGACAGACAGATACAGATATCTCCATATATGGGCATAAATGGACACAGGCAGACAGATGGTCAAAACGGGTCCTAAAGGGCGGGGCATTCATTCCCTATTTACATTGTTCCGAGTTGGCCAGGTCGCCGACTAGAAGCTGGGCCGCCCGAAGGGCGGCCCAGCTTCTAGTAAGCCATAATGACCAAGCAGGCGAGCAGCAAGACGTTATAGCACTTATTACCCGGCTAATAAATAAAATTAATAATTTGACTCAAAACTAAAAACGAAACAAAGTATTTCCTTGTTTACAGACGGCTGAAAGGGCGTCCCCCCCAGCGCAACACGGTCAACTTGGAAAACAAGGAAGTGCTGATCAAATAGAATCCATTTTCTGATACTGCGTCGTCTATTTCTCGCCTCAAATGTTTTTAAAAACATTCTTGAGAGAAACGTTTAGTTGTAAATGACGCTGTGTGTTTGTTTACATGGCTGCCATGTTGGATACAGCACTAAATCCACGCAGTGCAGCCTGAATGCAGCAGCTGCTCTGAGCCGTTGATGAGCAGCGGTGAATTATAGAGTGGAGCGGTCATTATACGCCTATAATTCAGCGCTCGACCAATCAGAATCAAGCATTCAACCAAGCGGGGTAATAATGCGTAATAATGCGTTCCCAGTCTAAATGGGTTTAATGACGTTGATATGACGGTACGTGTGTTGTCTTCCAGTTAAAGACGAGTCCAACCACACCATTGGAGTGGAGTTTGGTTCCAAGATCATCAGTGTTGTCAACAAGATGGTCAAACTACAGATCTGGGATACTGCTGGCCAGGAGAGGTTCAGGTACCACGGGACAATCACACTAACCACTTTGAAACGCCACTATCCGTAATATGGTTGGCAGAAAATAGCAGATCCACAAGCTCACAACATCAGCTATTTAAAACCCATTTAGGCCTAGAATTATTGAATGCTTTAACCAGTGAAAAAATAGCAGATCCACAAGCTCACAACATCAGCTATTTAAAACCCATTCAGGCCTAGAATTATTGAATGCTTTAACCAGTGAGAAAATAGCAGATATACAACCTCGCAGCACGGCACCGAGTGCCGCGCTGCGAGCTTGCATATCTGCTATTTTTCAATAGCTAAAGCATAAAATAATGATACACAATAATGTGTACCCGTTCTGAATGGGTTAATGTATGCTATTTAAAAGTTGCTAGTACAGAGCCTTGAGGGTCTCCTCGACCTCCACTCAACAACGTATGGGGTCCAAGTGGTTAAATGTCTTAGATAATATGATGTATCGTGGCTTTGACTGTATGTTTGCTTTGCCTCGTGCCGAATGGGTTAAAGATGCCCATCATCAAACAATAGAAATGTCCCCACGCAGTCTGCTAAACGTGTGTGTGTGTGTGTGTGTGTGTGTGTGTGTGTGTGTGTGTGTGTGTGTGTGTGTGTGTGTGTGTGTGTGTGTGTGTGTGTGTGTGTGTGTGTGTGTGTGTGTGTGTGTGTGTGTGTGTGTGTGTGTGTGTGTGTGTGTGTGTGCGCGCGTGCGTGCGTCTGGTCAGGTCTGTTACAAGAAGTTACTACAGGGGAGCTGCAGGAGCCTTGCTGGTCTATGACATCACCAGGTACGATTGGTTATTTACACTGAGGCCATGGTTATACGGAGCTGGATTTTTCATTTATCCCGGTTTTTCTGATATCCACATAGAAAAATATCTAGGTCCACACGAGAAAGATATCTAGGTCTAAAATAATCTGAGTCCCCAGACTTCCACTATAGGGGGACAAGCACACACAAAGTAAAGTCTTCAGAGATATCCGGGTACCGTGTCTACACGGATCCAGTGAATCGGATATTTTTCAATGTCTCCACTTATTTATCCGGTTTAAAAAATATCCAGCTTCGCGGCCGAAATATCCAGCTTCATGTGGCTGCAAGCCCCAACAGCACAAAACAATATCCAGCTCCGTGTAGCCATGGCCTGAGAGAAGCCAAGCTAATGGGTTTGCATAGAGATTACATTGAATTACCAAGCCAACCATTAGCTTGGCTTCTCTCAGTGTGAATGCAGCATTGGGGGGGGGGGGGGGGGGGTATTTTGAAAATGTAACTTGAAAAAAAAAAAAAAAAAGTTGTAGGAAACAGAGGAAAAAGGGATATTTACATTCACATGTATCCATGACCCACAAACAGAGGAAAAAGGGATATTTACATTCACATGTATCCATGACCCACACATGGGTCCCAACCCCTTGTTTGGGAAACAGCATAGTCCACTGTCAGCACCCCTGCCCTGGACATGTGGGAGAGGGTTTTTTGCAGGTCGTTCGGTCCGTTCAGGATCAAAAAAGCAACTGGGTTAAGGCTTGTGATTGGCTGCGTGGAGGTGCCGAAAGTCTGGGGGACGGAGATACACCTAAACCTAACCTTAACCCTAATCATAACCTCAGTAAAACTAATGCTGGTGAATGCTAACCTGGTGTAATGCTAACCTGCCGACGCTGGTGAATGCTAACCTGGTGAATGTTAAACTGGTGCTTAACCCAGTTGCTTTTTTGATACTGAACGAACTGAACGGACTGCAAAAAATACTCTCCCCTGAACATGTAGTGGTGTTGTTAGTAGGGGGGAAATCGCGCTCTTTCGAACGTCCGTCATTTCGACCGGAGGGTTAGCGACTCACTCCACGGAGGTTAAGGTTAGGTTTAGAGTCGGGTGTCGAAAAGATGACATGTAGTAACAGCGACACACTCCCGTTAGTAGGAATGATCTGATCTACATGCTCACAACGCCTCGCGTTGCGAGGCGTTGTGAGCATGTAGATCGTCTATTTTCACTATTTCTGACTTCAATATTTCACAAATTAGCCAATGTTTGTTATTTTAGAGGTATTAAAAAGTAGTCACTTAAGAAATGTGCCCTCTATACACTTAAAATGTATGTTGGTTTGTTTACCGTTGAGTGAGAAAACAATGTTGCACACTAAGCTAATCATCTGGGGACCCCCCCAAAATAATTTGGGGACCCCCCCCCCCCCCTGGGGGTCCCGACCCACAGGTTGAGAACCACTGATCTAATACCATTCCTAAAATGTCTCTCTCTATTCTCTCTCCTGTCAGCCGTGAGACCTACAACTCTCTGACCACGTGGCTCAGTGATGCCAGGATGCTGGCCAGTCAGAACATCGTCATCATCCTGTGTGGCAACAAGAAGGACCTGGACGCTGACCGGGAGGTCACCTTCCTGGAGGCCTCGCGCTTCGCCCAGGAGAACGGTAGGCCTACCACTGACTGACTGAGCCCAGGAGAACGGTAGGCCTACCACTGACTGACTGAGCCCAGGAGAACGGTAGGCCTACCACTGACTGACTGAGCCCAGGAGAACGGTAGGCCTACCACTGACTGACTGAGCCCAGGAGAACGGTAGGCCTACCACTGACTGACTGAGCCCAGGAGAACGGTAGGCCTACCACTGACTGAGCCCAACGGTAGGCCTACCACTGACTGAGCCCAGGAGAACGGTAGGCCTACCACTGACTGAGCCCAACGGTAGGCCTACCACTGACTGAGCCCAGGAGAACGGTAGGCCTACCACTGACTGAGCGCTGCACACCAGGGCTGGCACCCATTATGACATTTTACATGACGCTGTTCACAGGTGTTACCAATGATTCTGATCAAGGCTCTGTTCCATTTGGTGAAGCACGGTCAGTGGTTCTTAAATGTTTTGATTTCAAGGACCACCATCAAGCCCTTTGCACACAGGACAGTTGCGTTTTTTTTAGTTTGCTGCCTGAATAAAACGCATTGGATTTGGTGTGCAATGCTGTGCGGAATCGGCGCTGCGGATCCCAAAAGGAGTCATAAAAGGAGTGGTGAGTTTTTTACCGCATGCGACAAGACGCACGAATCGAACTGGGTTCGATCGAGAAAAAAACGGATCCGGTGTGCATGAGCCGTCGTAGAGAATCATAGTTTTCTTTAAAAAAAATGAAATTGTCCGTTTTATCCGTGCGGATAAACGCGCCTGTGTGCAATGGGCTTAACTCTGAGAGTGTACAAATGGAACCAAATGGATTTTTTTTACCATTTGTACATTCTCAGAGTTATGGTGGTGACCCAAAAGGGGCCATTTGGAACCCCCTCAAGGACAAAATATTGCCATTGTTTTGTGGTCGTTTGGAACATGAATATAATGTTGTGAGCTAATAAATCGCCTATTTCCGCTATTTATTGAAAACTAGCCCTTACCCGTTCAAAGATATGAGCTCCGAAATGATGTGCAGTGTGTGGGTTATGGGATGTGCACTGTGCACACAGTATATGAGGGATGGAAAGTAACTTTAACTGGTGCTTGCATGATAATATGTAGGAGCATCAATGTAAGAAATACCCGTTTCGTTTAATGGCTATAGATATACTGTGTACCGATCTGCATGATTTTTGGACAACATCTGTAACAGGGCCAGACAACCGCCCACCCGCCTGCACACACACACACACACACACACACACACACACACACACACACACACACACACACACACACACACACACACACACACACACACACAGAGCTGGTTAAACATGTTGCCTCATGCTAGATGCAGAATAGATATGCCTCATGCTAGATGCAGAATAGATATAGATACACCATAAAAATGCTAATATACAGCATATTATTTGTGAAAGTGACAAACGGGCTTCACAGTTATGTTAGGTGTGTTCATATGCTAATGGTGATGCGATTTCAGATCAATTGCTCCAGCCACTGAGGAGAAACGCTGTGACAGACAGACACTCACTCAGACAGACACTCACTCAGACAGACAGACAGACAGACAGACAGACAGACAGACAGACAGACAGACATTCGCAAAATGATATGTTTGATGTTTCAAAATGCTTTTTTGACGATTCTTGCAAGAATAATTGCAATTATCTCAAATAACTGCAACCTCTCTTTATTATCGAGTTCCATGGACCTCCGGCAGTCTGTTCTCCACTCACTCAGCCAGCAGACAAACAAACCAAATGGACTTTATTAAGCACTTAACCTTAGATTAGATTAGACTTAATGCGAGGGAGGTTAGTTTACACATTCCGTTCAACACAGCAACATACTGTACAACACAGCAATGCACACGTAAAGACAACACAATAGATTCTCATAGAATCACATCCATACCTCCTTACACACAAGATTGATAGCAAAGCCGTTTGTTTAATGCGGCAGTGGACAAAACTCCTGCCAAAATACTTGTTTTCTTTCTCCAAGGTTGTTAAGCTTGTGTCCTTTTTCTGCTCCTCAGACTTTGTACCAGCAGCCGTAGTCATATAAAACATGTATGAATAAAAAGCAAACAACAAGAATAACACGAAAAGAGAAGGGGGGATTATTACAGAAATAGAACTGTTTTGACCATTGTTTTAGCACTCAACTTGAAGATTAAAGTGCTAAGGCTTAGTGCTTGGAGGTTGTGTGTGTGTGTGTGTGTGTGTGTGTGTGTGTGTGTGTGTGTGTGTGTGTGTGTGTGTGTGTGTGTGTGTGTGTGTGTGTGTGTGTGTGTGTGTGTGTGTGTGTGTGTGTGTGTGTGTGTGTGTGTGTGTGTGTGTGTGTGTGTGTGTGTGTGTGAAGTTACTTTACTCCTGGGTTATCAACCATCTCATGTAAACATACAGTATTGTGAGCGTACACATGATGATGATGTAAAGTCACTGTGCCACAGTGTCCCAGGCATTGTTCTTCACATGAGTTTCCCAGGCTTATGCTTTCTTAACATGTGTCTAGCTTGCTACTTTGGCAGTATTCATTTGTATGTGGGAGTGTGGGAGGGACAATGATTTAGAGATGGTGTGTGTGTGTGTGATGCAGGTTTAGAATTATTGAATGCTTTAACCATTGAAAAATAGCAGATATACAAGCTCATAGCGTGGCACTGTACAACACAGCAACATACTGTACCGCACTGCAAGCTTGTAGATCTGCTATTTTTGAAAAAGTCGTGAAAATGTGTGCAAATCTTTGAATATATGTATTTTCAAAGTGAACGTTTGTAAGTCAAATTTTGCTTCTGGGTGGTCCCTGGAACTAAATATTTTGAGATGGGGGTCGGTGGCCAAATAAATATCATTTTGGGGGTCCTTCACATGAAAAGGTTCGAGAACCACTGACATAGTAGTCTCTCAAGAACAGACTAACTGAGCTCCATTTAAGTGAAAAGGACCTTTTCTTTGACGATGGCTGGCCAGATTGCTGACATAAAAAACATAGGTTTTTCAAAAAACCTTAGAAGGATTCAAAAGACACTTATAGAATCGGGTCAAAATTCTAATTTTCACGATTTAAAAAAAATAGCAGATCTACAAGCTCGCAGCGCGGCACTCTGTGCCGCGCTGTGAGCTTCTATATCTGCTATTTTTCAATAGTTAAAGCATAAAATAATGATACACAATAATGTGTATCTGTTCTAAATGGGTTAAGTTTGTTTTTGTTAAGCCCTATACTATATACTATGCAGTGTTGCCAGAGAAATAAGCAACCATATCTATGAAAACAAGCCCAACAGAAGCGACTTGAATACATGAGCACTTTAAACCTGTAGCAGCTATTTGAAAATAAGTGACTTTACAGAAATAGCAGACATGGCAACATGTCTGATACTATGCTGTACACAGCATAGAAGATCTACAAGCTCACACAGTGTGTGCACAAAATAGGGACGCCAGAGTTAATGGGGTTAAACCTCTGTTAAATTGTATTGTTTTAGAAATGCAGCAGTGGGTGCCATAGCGTTCCTCATTTCCCCTTCTCATCTAAAGATAATCCAGTGATTGTTAATATGATTAGCTGTGCTGCAGCACAACAGATCATCTTCTCTGTGGCCTGTTCTTGCACACTCTCTGCTAAAGACAACTATTACATTATACTAATGTTGAATACTGTATCTTGCCATTTGTCTGAAATGCTCCACTTCATACTGTTGTTCACTGACTATACATTATATTATGTCATAAATATGTTTAGCAATTATAAATATTTATTGTTTGAATACATACCTGCCTCACTGGAATGCAGGTATGTATCTAAATTGTAAAAAATACATTAATCCAGTTAGATTAAAGGACAACTTTGTTTTTTTTTACAACAAGGGTTCATATTTTAGATTGTAATTAGAGAAAAGAAAAAGTGAGTGTTAAAATGTTTTCATTTGCTTCGTTCTATTGTTTTATCGCGTTTACCATGCTAAAGTTGTCCTTTAAGTCAGTGAACATAATGCAGCCTTTTACATTTTCGATTGAGATGGTCTTTTGATTGATTGAATGATTAAATACTTTGTTAACAGTTTGCAAGAAGTACATTTATACAATAATGCTAAAACTAAAAGGATAACACAAAAAGTGTGGTTCTGAATTTGTATTCAATTCATCAACTGGGAGCAGTGAAAGTATATCTAGTGAAAAACAGTGGGTGTCTTTTGGCAAGCTAGATGACTTTTCTTCCATTTTGAATGAGGGAAGGGATCCACACTTTTTGATGGCTGGTGGCAGGGCATTCCACATTCTGATGGCATAACAGTAAATAGAAGTCATCCCCATGTTTGTGTCCAATCTGGGGGGAATGAGATCAGTGGAGCGCCCTCTGCTGTTGAGTCGATGGTTCGGTTCCGGCCCTCGGGTTGTTTGTTTGATTGATTGATTGATTGATTGATTGAAGAATTTATTAGAAGTTTGCAATAGAAAAAAGTACAGTTTCATGACAGTACAAATCACTGGTACAAGGTCAACTAAAAGGAGATCCTAGAAAGCCGAGGCTTATTTCCACAGGAACCACACTTTAAGTATCTCATATAACATTGAAAGACAGACGGATAGAACATAGTACTTTATCTAGGATAATATCAGTTTCAAAAGCATAACATCAAAAACAAAAAAAGAGAAAAGGGGGGGGGGGGGGGGGGGGGGGGGCATGGGGGCTTAGTCTATTTACAAGTCACGGGTAGCAGCTGTCTGAAGGTGACTTTTCATACCAATTTTGAAGGAGGCTAGGGATTTGCTCTCCTTTAGGGCTTGTGGAAGGGCGTTCCACATGTTGATGGTGTAGCAGGAGAACGAGTTAGAGCCTTGTTTAGTGTTAAATCTACGTTGATGATGATTAGTGGAGCTGCCTCTGGTGTTGTGATTGTGAACATCCTTGACCTTTAAGAAGTAGTTTGTCAGGTACATGGGAATCTTGGAGGTGTAGTGTATCTTGTACACCAGGCCCATTGCAAGATGCTGTACTCTGTCAGCTACTTTGAGCCATCCCACGCTTTCGTGGTGATGATCGGTAAGGTGGGTCTGAGGAGGGAGACCAAGCACAACCCTAATTAGTTTGTTTTGGGCTGTTTGGAGCTTTAGCTTTAAGGCGGCTGGGGCGTCGCGATACCAGACAAGGACTCCGTAATCAATGAGGGGCCCAATAAGAGCACCTCCTAGTGTCTTTCCTAGTGTAATGTTGCTTTACAGCAGCGGTTCCCAAACCTACAAGCTCCAGACCCAAAAGAGAGATTGGACGTTTTCCCGGGACCCAAACTAGTGAAAACAGCAGATCTACAAGCTCACAACACGTTGCTTTGGGCCGCGTTGTGAGCTTGTAGATCAGCTATTTTCACTACTTCTTAAACATTTCTTGTCTAATTTTATGGAATTTACTTAACTTAACAAAAAAACTAAATCCCAGGGCTTGGGAACCAGTGCTTTACAGTATTGCAAGAGAATGACCCTGTGTGTGTGTGTGTGTGTGTGTGTGTGTGTGTGTGTGTGTGTGTGTGTGTGTGTGTGTGTGTGTGTGTGTGTGTGTGTGTGTGTGTGTGTGTGTGTGTGTGTGTGTGTGTGTGTGTGTGTGTGTGTGTGTGTGTGTGTGTGTGTGTGTGTGTGTGTGTGCGTGCGTGCGCGTGTGTGTGTGTGTGCGTGTGCGTGTGTCAGAGCTGATGTTCCTGGAGACCAGTGCTCTGACAGGAGAGAACGTGGAGGAGGCCTTCGTCCAGTGTGCCCGCAAAATCCTCAACAAGATCGAGTCAGGTGAGCACACAGCTATCTGTCCTCCTTTCTGACTGATTGAATACTTAAACGTGTATCAGTCAGAAACGGCACGATACAGTCAGACATAGGCCTAGAATTATTGAATGCTTTAACCAGTGAATAATAGCAGATATACAAGCTCACAGCCGTGCTGCGACCTTGTAGATCTGCTATTTTTGAAAAAGTCGTGAAAATGTGTGCAAAATTGCAAATCTTTGAATATATGTATTTTCAAAGCGAACGTTTGTAGCTCAGATTTGCTTCTGGGTGGTCCCTGGAACTAAATATTTTGAGATGGGGGTCCGTGGCCAAATAAATATCATTTTGGGGGTCCTTCACATGAAAAGGTTTGAGAACCACTGACATAGTAGTCTCTCAAGAACAGACTAACTGAGCTCCAGTTAAGTGAAAAGGACCTTTTCTTTGACGATGGCTATAGCCAGATTGCTGACATAGAAACATAGGTGTTTTTAAAAAAATCTTAGAAGGATTCAAAAGACACTTATAGAATCGGGTCAAAAATTATAATTTTCACGATTTTTCAAAAATAGCAGATCTACAAACTCACAGTGCGGCACTCGGTGCCGCGCTGTGAGCTTGTATATCTGCTATTTTACAATAGTTAAAGCATAAAATAATGATACACAATAATGTGTACCCGTTCTAAATGTGTTAAAGCTGAAGGGATTATACAAAAAAGGTCCTGGGTACTTGTTTCCATTGTGGTCCTATGTATTCAATTAATCAAAATAGCAGTGAATGACACCTCAGCAGTAGAATAAGAATTTCCCCATGTTTGTTCTCAATTTGGGTGGTACTTCTAAAACAGTTTTCTTAAAAAAACGTATGTTTCTATCATTTGGCCTGCAACCTTTTTAATGTCAAGGATGTCCCCTAGAATGATATGTATTTTACCGCTGAACCCCATCTCAAAATATTTTGTTGCAGAGATCCCGAGAAAGAAATACTTGAGTTACAAATGTTCGCTTTAAAAAATAATATAGTCAAAGATTTGTACAAATTTTCATGATTTTTCAAAATAGCAGATCTACAAGCTCATGAATGCCGCGCTATGAGCTTATATAATATTATCTGCTGTTTTTGAATAGCTAAACTATGAAATGATGGTTAACCTGGAACTATTTGATCCTTAGCAGATATACAAGCTCACAGCGTTGCACCTTGTGGATGTGAATATATCTTTTAGCGAACATTTGTAACTCAAATATTGAGTGGCTCTCGTGCAAATATTTGCTTCTGGGGGGTTCATCCCTGGAACAACATATTTTGAGATGGGGGTCCACGGCCAAATACATGTAATTTTGGGGGTCATTGACATAAAAAGGTTTGAGAACCACTGATTTAGAAGAAGGATTTAAAAGACATTTCTAGAATCGGGTCAAAAATATTCAAATACTTACACAAATGTTCAAGATTTTTCAAAAATAGCTGGTCTGCAAGCTCACAGCGCGGCACTTGGTGCTGAGCTTGTAGATCTGCTAGTTAAAGCATACAGTAAGGCCGGCTTTACACTGCCACTGAAATCTAGCCTGAATCAGATCTGAGTCACTTCAAAAGTGGAATCCGATTTTTTTTAAATAGTCTAAATCCAAACATGTCACATTCAGGTCACATGAAATCCGATTTTGAAAAACCACATCCAGAGGTAGTTTCAAATCCGATCCATATCGGATCTGAGGACATCTGACTCAGTCTGAAAGCAGCAACCACATCCACCCCATTGACTTATATGCAGGTCACATTCAAGTCACATCAAACTGGCCCAAGCGTCACTTGCTGCGCGAGCAGCGCGACCCGAGCGCGGCTGTAAATTACATCATTACAGAGCGCGAGTATTTACTATTTGATTACAGCCCACTGAGCACATGAGAAAAACAAAAGAGAAGAGAAAAAACACGTGAGCTAAACAGTGAAAACGAGAGAGAAGAGCGAAACACAAGAGTAAAGAAAAGAAGAGAGAAAACAATATTAACGTGTGTTTACTATGGTCTATTATGTTGCATTTCCTGAACGTAATCAGAACGTAATCAACCAGCGTCGACGTAGTGACGTAACGTCATGACGCCTACGTCGTTACCACGGTAACCAAAGCATACATGTCGCCGCAGGGCAGCTTTGGGCTAACGCTGTCTGAACGCACAGATCAGATCTGTGTCACTTGCAAATGCAGTGTGAAAAGTCGGGCCAAAAGATCAGATTTGAGAACAAATCGGATTTGGGCTGGATTTGACTGCAGTGTAAAGCCGGCCTAATGGTCAAGGTGGTTCAGATGCATTCCAAAGGAGAGTTCAGACCTGCATGTGTCGCCCCCAGGAGAGCTGGACCCGGAGAGGATGGGGTCGGGCATCCAGTACGGCGACGCCGCGCTGAGACAGCTGCGCTCCCCGCGCCGCGCCCAGTCGCAGGGCACGCAGGAATGTGGCTGCTAGTGCACGCACTCACTGTCACGCGCACACACACACGTGCACGCACAGGATCAAAGGTAAGAGGACTTATCGTCGTTGTCGGGTGGAAACCTTGTGTGTCCAAAACCGTTCGTTTTGCATTTATCATTATAAAAAATGATTTAAACTAGTGAAAACAGCCGATCTACAAGCACACAACGCCTCGCACCCGCGAGGCGTTGTGTGCTTGTAGATCTGCTGTTTTCACTACTTTTGTGCGACGGCCTTGTATGATGAATCAGGGCTTTACTTTGTGAAAGAATGTACACATTTGAAACTTGGAGATTCAAGGTTTCCGCCCGACAACAACGTTATGCATGTGTGAGTGAGTGAGTGAGTGAGTGAGTGAGTGAGTGAGTGTGTGAGTGAGTGAGTGTGTGAGTGAGTGAGTGAGTGAGTGTGTGAGTGAGTGAGTGAGTGAGTGAGTGAGTGAGTGTGTGAGTGAGTGTGTGAGTGAGTGAGTGAGTGAGTGTGTGAGTGAGTGAGTGAGTGAGTGAGTGAGTGAGTGAGTGAGTGTGTGAGTGAGTGAGTGAGTGAGTGAGTGAGTGAGTGAGTGAGTGAGTGAGTGAGTGAGTGAGTGAGTGAGTGAGTGAGTGAGTGAGTGAGTGAGTGAGTGAGTGAGTGAGTGAGTGAGTGAGTGAGTGAGTGAGTGTGTGAGTGAGTGAGTGAGTGAGTGAGTGAGTGAGTGAGTGAGTGAGTGAGTGAGTGAGTGAGTGAGTGAGTGAGTGAGTGAGTGAGTGAGTGAGTGAGTGTGTGAGTGTGTGAGTGAGTGAGTGAGTGAGTGTGTGAGTGTGTGAGTGAGTGAGTGAGTGAGTGAGTGAGTGAGTGAGTGAGTGAGTGAGTGAGTGTGTGAGTGTGTGAGTGAGTGAGTGAGTGAGTGAGTGAGTGAGTGAGTGAGTGAGTGAGTGAGTGAGTGAGTGAGTGTGTGAGTGAGTGAGTGAGTGAGTGAGTGAGTGAGTGTGTGAGTGAGTGAGTGAGTGAGTGGAGATTGCTTTTGAAAGTTTGACTCGCATTCCAAACACTGTTTAAAACCCTATATATAAAAGATCGCAGATCTATAAGCTTTTGACAATTTGACATTTGAAAATGTTGGGATGCAACAGTCTTGTGCATTGCATTCACCCATTCACACACACATTCATACACCGATGGAGGAGGAAACCATGCAAGGCACCAACCTGCTCATCAGGAGCAATTAGGGGTTCAGAGTCTTGCTCAAGGACACTTCGACACTAAAGCCCTTTGCACACAGGCGCGTTTAACCGCACGGATAAAATGGACAATATAATTTTTTGAAAAGAAAACAATGATTCTCTACGACCTCATGCACAACGGATCCGAATTAGCCGTGCGACGAGTGGCTGCCGCCGTGCGTTTTTTTCTCGATCGAACCCAGTTCGATTCGTGCGTCTTGTCGCATGCGGTAAAAAACTCATCACTCCTTTTATGACTCCCTTTTGGATCCGCAGCGCCGATTCCGCACAGCCTTGCACACCAAATCCAATGCATTTTATTCATGCCGCAAACGAAAAAAAACGCAACTGTCCTGTGTGCAAAGGGCTTAAGTCTAGGGGGAAGCCGGGGATCGAACTGGGAGCCTCGCGGTTGCCATCCGGCCGCTCTACCCCAGAGCCACTGCCACTGGCTCACGAGACTTAACAAAGTCGGGACCCCAGGTTGAAAGTTTGTGTTTGTGCATGTGTGCGCGCGCGTGTGTGTGTATGCGTGTGCGTGTGCGTGTTGCAGGCAGGTGTGTGAGGACCATGAGAAGGACAGGTGTCGGGGACCCAGAAACAAACGTTGGCTTCAGGCTGCAACAGAGTGGCAACTCTTCTTTGAACTTTGACCTTTTGCACGGAACCTTCAGTGTTTTTGAACCTTCGTCCTTCGTCATCATTGGCTGCAGAGAAACCACCGCCACTTGGCCACGCCCCCGTTTTTTTCCCTCTCCCAGGAGTCCGAGCAGCGTCGTCGCCACAGCAACCCTGGTCAACACAACACAGAGACTGTTCACCTCCCAACAACCTGCTCCGCTATTGGACCAAACCTTTCCCATCGCACCAATCAGGATGTACAGTATGTTGCTGATGTGTTGTTCCCCCCCCCCCCCCCCCCCCCCCTCCCCTCCCCAAGCCGCAAGCATAGACAGGTAAACGTAGGTACCTCATTGGCCGAGACTCACTGAATTCCCAACATTTTTCAAGCGGTTTGGTTTATTAACACATCTTAGACAATGTAGTTATTATGGTAGAAACGTGGGTTTGCATGCCAAAATATCTTATCATACTTAGATTGTAACAGTAAGGGGGGCCGGGCCGTGTCAATCAAGATGTTTTTTTTTTATTGAATTTTCCCCCCTGTGTTTTTATTTAATTTAAATAAACCCCCGCCGAATCACGAGGCGCTGGGGCCCTATCTTGCGTTTCCAACGTTACCCCTTATGCCTAAACCTTCTTGCCATTTTGTTACTTTTTTGAAAGACATTTTTAAATATTTTTTAAAGTATTTTCAGCTGGAAAGTAATACCTTTGGTGGACAGTCTGGACACACTAGCCTAGTGCTGATAAAACAGAGAAGGTTTTAGTCACCAAGCGCTTGTTCTTATCTATTTATTTATTTATTTACATCCCCAATTTAGTTATTATGCCTATTGATTCCTGCCCACACACACACACACACACACACACACACACACACACACACACACACACACACACACACACACACACACACACACACACACACACACACACACACACACACACACACACACACACACACACACACACACACACACACACACACACCGGGAGGATGTAGAGTAGAGCCTTCATTCTACTCCTCCCGCCCAACACTCCCTGCTGACAGGCTCCGCCCCCAGCCTGTGATTCCCTCCCCTAACACCAGTTGTGTTCGTATGTGCGCTGGACAAAAGCTGGTTGCACCACGGTGGATTTGAACCCACAACTCTAACCACGGTGGTAGCGTAACTTTTCACTACTACAACAGTGGTTCTCAACCTTTTCAGGCCGCGACCCCCAAGATAATCATATTTTAACTGGGGACCCCCCCCCCCCCCCACTCTATGAGCACTAAGAGTTGAGCCATTACATTTTGTATAACACGGTTCTATTTGTGAAAATAGCAGATCTACATGCTCACAACGCCTCGCGTTGCGAGGCTTGTGAACATGTAGATCGGATATTTTCACAATTTCTGCCTCTAATATTTGACAATTTGGCCAATGTTTAATTTGTCATTTTAGAGGTATTGAAAAGTCCTTAAATTGTCACTTTAGAAAAGTGCTGATACCCTCTATACACTTAAACTTTATGCTGCTTTGTTTTACTGTTGAGAGAGAAAACAATGTTGCACATAATATGATAAGTTCATCATCTGGGGACCCCCCCAAAATAATTTGATCCCGACCCACAGGTTGAGAACCACTGATCTACAACACAGACACATTCCTCACAGTGGAGTTATGGCAAGTTGCTTAGAGTACCAATATGGCAGCGACGTTGACATACAATTCAGTGGCCAATGTGGTGTCTACTACGTACATACATTATGTCTATGCCACGAAACCTTCCAAAGACAAAAGTATCTTTGGTGCCGGGCCAAAATGCAAATAGCGAAATCATGAGGAAAAAGAAAAATCTTGGTGGCTCGCAGCTCACTTTAGAATGCTCCTAGTCTTTTTATTCAGCAACAACAAAAAAAGGCCATCTGGTCACTAGGTGGGGCTGTTGACCAATTTGTCCACACCTTGGGTATTCAATATATAAAGACCTGATTTCCTGAGACAGTTTCCTGAAAAGCTTATGTTGCCTTAGCTAAAATCAGGTTTTGATGGGTCGACAAAGACGGCAAGGTGGAGACTGAATGCTGCAGCTGAATAAAAAGAGCTTTCCAAAGTGAGCCACTGTGCCACAAACCTACCTGCCTTCTCTCTCTCTCTTCCCATGTACATGGTGTTCATGTGTTTTACCTACATTACCTAACAAATATGATCTATTCTTCAACACATCACCCTAATCCACCCTGACTTGTATTCTTACCTTTCTACTAATAACGTCTATCTACCAAAAAAAACTACCTTCTCGTCTGTTTTATCTTCACGTCCAAACTAATTACGCTATCCACTCAACATTCATAACACATTCAATATATCAGTGGTTCTCGCCAGCATGTCCTTGAGGGGGTCCCCAGAAAAGAACAGAGAAACAGAACAGAAACAGAACAGAAAAACAGTTTAATCTCACTAGTATTATGTATGTCCTTAATTATTATTTCACTGAGCAGAAGTTAAACTACCGTAATGAGATAAATGTTTAAGAATGACTTTTTATTCAGATCATAGGTTTTGCTCCCTCCACTGTCATCAACCTAACCTATAAGTATAGACAGTGTAGACAATAATGTAGAATTCTGCAATTCTTACTGGGGTCTCTGGCACAACATATGGTGAAGTGGGCCTTTCGTATCAATCTGGGGGGTCCTTGATATGAAAATGTTTGAGAACCACTGATCTACATATCTTCTTACCAACTAACCAATTCTTCCCCCTTGCCATCAGTGTTAATTTTGTTAAAACTACGATGATGATTTTTCGCAGACTACCGTTTTTCATTGACGAAAACAAAATGAAAACTAAGCTATGATGACTAAAAACTAAGACTAAATATGTTGACAATTCTGTCAATATAAAAACTAGACCAAAATGTTAAAGAAGGAGAAGTGGAGGGGCGCCCGCTGGCCTAGTGGTCAAGGCGCATACCACATACTAGGCTATGATGCCTGCTGGCGTCGCCGGTTCGATTCCCGACCCGGATGACATTTGCCACATGTCATTCCCCATCTCTCTCCCCATTTCCTGTCAGTCTACTGTCCTATCAAATAAAGGCATAAAAAGCCCAAAAACAAATCAAGTCATTTCATGCTTGGTCGTGCTCTGAAAACAGCCGACATGCCAGCTCACAATGTAGATTTAGTCAACTAAAACAAGCATTTCGGATGACTAAAACGTTACTGAAACTAAATGGAAATGTATTCAAAAGACTAAAGAATAAAACTATATCATAAGTTGCTGTCAAAATGAACACTGCTTACCGTAGATCCAAAACTTGGAATATTTTGTTATCTTTGGATAGGATTTTGTCCACAACTTCATGCTGTATTGATGTGTGTTGTAGAGATTCTTGTAAATTAAGTAATGCAGATTTTTACGCTCTCAAAAGGAAGATCTGGTTGAGAACCACTAATTTAATCGATTCATAAGAAAATAATTAAATATTGTAATAGAATAATCGATGGGGAAACGCATCGTTCTTCGCGGATGTCAAAACAAAATGGGGGTCACCGGGACCCCACTTTGAGAACCACTGTTGTAAGACACTCACTTCAGACTGTTATATTGTCTCACAATCTCTGTAAATCTTTCATTTTCAATCAGCCTTTTTTTCTTTCCCTCTGCACCAAATCTCTTTGCCGAAAATAGCTGCTACCGGTATTTTCACCCATTTATAACATAATGTCCAGAATATGAGATTCTAGGGTTCATATGGTTACATTCCTTTGAAATCATGGCTAACCTGTTCATTATGTTCTTTATGGTGGTTGTTTTGACACTGTTATATTATTTTATTTGTATTATATAATTGTATAAATGAATGAATTCATAAATGAACTATTAGAAACAAAAGAAAATGCATTATTTATCATCTTGTAAAGTTGTTTCACCTCCTTAAAAAAAATCCCATTTTGGATGTGTATTCATTATACATACAGTACATATATATAATCTATAGAAATTAACCTATGGAAAATAAAACATTATAGAAAATAAACAGGAAGAATCTTTATAGATTATGAAAGAATCTACATTTAAGAAACCTTTTCAATCCATTACAAGCTGGGGAAACACTGCCTTTCAGACGTACCGGTTTGGCCAGGAGTATCCCTGTTTCAAGCTGCGTGTCCCAACAAATCTCTCTAAAAGAATTAAAACTAATAGTTGTTGTTTTCAGTGGTTTGCATAGACCAGGGTTCCCCAATTAGTTTTCCCCAAGGGCCGAATTATATCTAGGGTACCAAGCTGAGGGCCACAACATTGCAGGGGGCGACGGCGGCGTTCCCACTACTCCAGCGACAGTTTTCGTCGTTGTCGGGTGAAAATCATGTATGTCCAAAACCGTTCGTTTTGAATTTATCATTTTAAAAATGATTTAAACTAGTGAAAACACACAGCGCCTCGCACCGCAAGGCGCTGTGTGCTTGTAGATCGGCTGTTTTCACTACTTTTGTGCGACGGCCTTGTATGATTTGCGAAAGAACGTACAAATTTGGAGATGCGAGATTTCCACCCGACAATGACGATATACTAGTGTTGTTGCTGCTCTTATACCACCATTATTACTGGGGTTGGTGTGGGCCAGACAGTAGCCCCCCGCGGGCCGCCTATTGGGGAACCCTGGTATAGACGTTTATCATGTTCTGTTCATGTAAACATGCATCTGAATGATCAAATGCAGTGCCTGTCTGAATTCAACACCAGTTTGTCAGTCAGTCGTTGCCCGTATGCAACATGCACATTGATTTAAATTTAGGCCTAGAATTATTGAATGCTTTAACCAGTGAAAAATAGCAGATATACGAGCTTGTAGATCTGCTATTTTTGAAAAAGTCTTGAAAATGTGTGCAAATCTTTGAATATATGTATTTTCAAAGCGAACATTTGTAACTCAAATGTTGCTTCTGGGGGTGGTCCCTGGAACTAAATATTTTGAGATGCGGGTCCTTGGCCAAATAAATATCATTTTGGGGGTCCTTCACATGAAAAGGTTTGAGAACCACTGACATAGTAGTCTCAAGTGAAAAGGACCTTTTCTTTGACGATGGCTGGCCAGATTGCTAGTTTTTCAAAAAACCTTAGAAGGATTCAAAATTCAAATTTTCACGATTTTTTTAAAATAGCAGATCTACAAGCTCGCAGCGCGGCACTCGGTGCCGCGCTGTGAGCTTGTATATCTGCTATTTTTCAATAATAGTTAAAGCATTCAATAATCCTAGGCCTAAATGGGTACCGGCTTTGAGGGGCTGAATATATGGTCACCATAATCTACATCTTGTTCCAAAAACAGCAGATCTGCGAGCTTGTAGATCTGCTGTTTTTGGCAGAATGTTCAGCCCAGAATAGAGACTCTGTGGTTCAAGTGGTTAAATAATAAATACTATCCTGTAATGATTCTCAGTTATTGTTTTTACTCCAGGTTTGACCACTGACTGATGCTCAACTGTGCTTTAGACTTTATCATCACTTCTTTTATTCTGTTTGTGTTTTGTTCTTTTTTTTTTTCAATCGCATAGATTTTTAATTTATTGTATATGATAAAAGCAGATGTTTTTAAGATAAAAAGTATTGTAAACGTATCTTTTGTTGTGACTCTTTTTTTCCTTACTGGTATTACTTTTTGAAGGTGTGTGTGCGTTTATTTCAGGCAGGTCACTCATCATTGGCCGTCAGGCCACTCCAGCATAACCTCGTTAATTTGTAGAAAATAATAACAGGTGTTCCCACACATTTTTACCAATTAATTTCCAAACCTTTTCCAGAATATTTAACCCAATTTCCAGAACTATATAACAATAATTCAGCTCAATAACAGGTTGCTTAGTCCTATGTGCAATGCCCAAAGACAGGTAGTGTATGCCAGTGGTTCTCAACCTTTTCAGGCCGTGACCCCCAAAATAATCATATTTTAACTGGGGACCCGGCACCCTGACGAGCACTTAGAGTTGAGGAATTTTGTATATCACGTTTCTATTGTGAAAATAGCCGATCTACATGCTCACAACGCCTCGCAGCGGCGTTGTGAGCATGTAGATCTGCTATTTTCACAATTTCTGCCTCTCATATTTGACAATTTGGCCAATGTTTCATTTGTCATTTCAGAGGTATTAACAAAATCAATTCAGGAGACGATCACTTGGGTTAAGATATACTTTATTGACCAGAATGAAGCAGAAAGCAAGCATCACACAACATGGCATATTGAGCACCCTACTATAGAGACAGCATAGAATCTAAGCCTATATCTAAGCGCATAGTATTGGCAGCCTACCTTAGCTCTACTATAAGACAGCATAGAATCTATAGCCTAAGTTAGCATGGTTTGGCATGGGGTTCTGCCTCGGGCCATGGCTCGCTGAACCCACGATCCTCATGTTACCATGAGCATCGAGGGCATAATCTAATTACAGCGAGCCCTGGCCCGATACCCCCCGAGGGGGATCTAAGGCAGAACCTGAAGGTGGCGCTGGGGTGGTGGCGGGGCAGTGCTATGCAACGAGACTGAGTCCCACCATCTGCCTTCCCTAAGAACTATGGGTAAGGGGGGGGCAGGACCTAGTGACCCACCCCCCTCCGCGCGCGCGCTCCCTTGGGACCGCCCCCTGAACTCGCTTTGATCCTTACGAATCGTCGCACTATTTCAGGAGACGATCACTTGGGTTAAGATATACTTTATTGACCAGAATGAAGCAGAAAGCAAGCATCACACAACATGGCATATTGAGCACCCTACTATAGAGACAGCATAGAATCTAAGCCTATATCTAAGCGCATAGTATTGGCAGCCTACCTTAGCTCTACTATAAGACAGCATAGAATCTATAGCCTAAGTTAGCATGGTTTGGCATGGGGTTCTGCCTCGGGCCATGGCTCGCTGAACCCACGATCCTCATGTTACCATGAGCATCGAGGGCATAATCTAATTACAGCGAGCCCTGGCCCGATACCCCCCAAAACTACAAACCCCCAAAGCACGCCAAAATCTCAGAATCCCATGCCAGTGCTAGCCAATATTACTAAGCAAAATATTAAGCAATGATATTGGCAGCTTGCCAAAACGCTATAAGTACTGCTAAAGCAATTTAATAATTAAGAATGTTAGCAGCTGCAGACCGAACCCAACGGTGAGGAAGGTGGTACTGCTGACTATAACGATATACTGCAATCTGACTGAAGCCATACTAAAACACCCTAGAGAAAAGCGGAGCAGCAACATGGACGTATATATATAGACAGCAGAACCAGAAGCAGCAATGAAACCTTTAATTCATATAACTACAGCGCCATACAGCTTCACATCCTACCTAACTAACACCCCAGCAACCACCTAGCTTTTGCAAGATTGAAATATTAAGCGTAATATTTATCGTGGCCCGCAACCTATCAGGGGCGCGAGCCCCGAGTAACGCAACAGAAGCAGCAAATAAAACCCTATGGAACAACCGTGCTAATAGTGCCTGCAGCACTATTAACATCAGCAGCAGAAGCGTTAACTGAAACGCGTCCAACTCCAGCTTGGAACCATTACGCTTCGGTCAGTCCTGTGTTGTGTGTGCTTGATAGCTTGGCGTGCAGGATCTTGAGTTAGCTGAGGGCACCAGAAGTGCTGGTGGTGTGGCTGCTCCGATCCGGAGAGAATGCAGAGTGAAGAGGGGCGGGCCGCAAATCTGGCAGCTCTCTCCGGGGGTCGTGTGACGAGGACGTCGGGCAGACGTCCCGGTGTTCAGCATGGACATGAAAGGACAGAAGGGAGAGTTAGTTCTGCGACTGACACTGGTGTACCTTCCCTGCTTAAACTGCGAGCTGCAATCTTCAGAGGCCATGTGCTAGTCGCATCTTAAGCCTGGCCTTGGTGACCGCATGTGCTTGCCGCAGAAATTACAATCTTAGCTTTAGCTGACCATAACAATGAAACCACGCCTAAGGACGCTGACTTTTAGGATCACAGAGAAATTTTTCGCAGCCCACGGAGCGCTCTGCTGCAGAGTCTGCTGCTGCACATATGAGAATCTCCACGAGATACCCGTCTTGACCTTTAAAGGCAAGCTATGCAAGCCTAGAGAGCGGCTAAAGCCCAACATTCAGTACAAGTAAGACGCTGCCATGTAACTATGGTTGCCTATTATTAGCAAGCTTAGAGAGCGGCTGAACGCTCACAGAATCGAACAAGCGAATGCGTTGCTATTTACCTGCTAGAGTGTGGCTCCTCAGGGCATCTGGCTGAGCCCGAGGGAGCCCGGAGCGCCGCCGCTGAAGCTGCTCCGCGCCCGGGGCACCGCTGCCGAAACTGCTCCGCTCCGCAGGGAATGCGGCGTGTAGAGAGATGGCGCGACGCCTTCACTCTGGCCCTGCTCCCTCAGTCTCGCGGCGAACCAGCATGCGTCATGGAACAGAGGGTCGTTGGGGCAGACATCGGGCGGACAGCCAGGTGTTTCAGCATGGACATACAGGACGGAAAAGTGAGTTAGTTCTGCTGCAGAGTTTGCTGATGCACACATAAGAAACTCTACAACCCATCTCTTGACTTTTAAAGTCAAACCATACCAAAACGTGGCCCAACCGATATGCGTAAATTCCCCAGCTTAGAGCGACTGCACCCTGACAGAACTTAACAAGCAAATGCGCTGCTATTTACCTGCTAGAGTCTGGCTCCGCCGTGCTTCCAGGGCAGCCGTCGCTGGCGAGAAAACTGGCTCCCGCCGTTGGCGCTAGAACTGGCGTTCCTTTGCGGCGTGACGGCGGTGTCGGTGTGCCGCTCCCCCCGGAAGATGAGCCTGTGCCCTACGTGCCTCCGTCGTGGGCTCGCGGGCCGCCGGGAAGTCAGGAGGCTGGCGGGCCGGCTGTCCCAAGGCAGCAGCGGAAGCAGCTGTGGCCGTCGCAGCGATACCCTCCGTGGTGCCGACCGACTCCCGACTGGACTCCCAGCCGCACACAGCATTAGACGAAGCTAGAAACATAACCTTCATGACATGATTAGTGGAACCTGCAGCTAAAGCTGCCATGATAACCTGCTGTCCTAGCCGTGGGCCTGCAGCCGCGCCGGCCTGAAGCTGGAATAATAGACAGATGAATAGCAACCAGCAAGTATTAGCTTTAGCATGAACTGAAGGAAAACAGTACTGAAGCCAAGTGCAGCGGCTACGGAAACACCACTAGAACATACGGTGTGCTATGAGACCCAGTACTATAACCTTAGTTTGCAACAAATATTTGAGTTAAACCCCTTTAACTTCTGAAACACTGGTAGCAGCTTAACATGCAGTAGAAACACCCCGCAGCTGCCGTGCGACGCTGCAAAGACGACCTGCTGTAGCTGTCGCTATGCGTCGGCTTTAGCCCGAAGCTGAAAGATAGACCTGATGTTAGGGTTAGGAACCTGAAAAATAAACATAATGTTAGGTTAGGAACCTGAAGTTAAAACGTAGACCTGGTGTTAGCCGCGCCCTTATAGCCGCCGCAGCGAGACGCTGTTAAGAAAGTGATTTAGCTGGACCTGTGCCGCTTTAGCCTGGAGCTGCCATACTGGAGCAGTAAAGACAACATGTTAGCAGAAAACACTCAACACCCTGGTAACAGCTTGACATGCAGTAGAAACAATAACTTGCTGGTTTTTATAGCATTTAGTATAGCAGTACCGCTGACAACTTAGAACTTATCAACTAAAAGCCTACGATGCGAGGAAAAGCTACAGCTGATGGATGCTGAAACTGAAAGAGAATGTTTAGCTGGATGGGAGGGAGGGAGGGTGGTCTATCGAGCATTTAGAGTAGACTACGATTCCCTGCATGCACTAGCGAGTTCAACTGGTGACGTCAGGACAGACAGGCACAACTGTGTTAGCGGAAGCAAAACAAGTTTGCACGTAAACTGTATAGCCTGCGGGTTTTCCTCCTCCCAGGAGCTCACACGGAAAACATCCTTAATAGGCTTCTCAAAGAGAGGCGATTACTGTTTTTAAAAGTTCCTCCCGCGAGGGCTTCTACGCCACGGTAAATGGCAGCAGCCCTACTATGGTCCAAGAAGCGACAGGAACCATTTAGTAGCTGCTAAGGTATAGCAACTAGCACCTCATAAGCAGCAGCTGTTAAGACGGCCAGACAGTGCAAAAAGAGGAAAACATACACATAACCCGAGGCGAGGCAGAAGCAATATAGGCCCCATACTAACTAGATTAAGCACGCTGCGGGCGAAGCTTGCTACTAGCACGACGCCGAGGCTTGGCATGATAGAGAACTACATTTCCCACACGCAGCGCTTAGTATTTGCTGCCGAACGTCATGCCGTAAATCACCGCTTGACGTGACTCGGCTAGCTCAGGAGCTAGGTGAACTCTGCCGTTTACAGACACCTGCAACCTACAAACTGAATCCTCCTAGCGTGATTCATTACCTGCTACGGGGCTGTGTTTTCACGCGGGCCGCCGCTCTATGCCTGACATGGCTAGCACATTGATTTACCAGCTAACAGCATCCTTACCGAAATAGCCGGCTAGCAATAGCCACCAGCTAGCTCCTAGCTGACTATACATTAAACCTGTTGTTCCGCGCTAGCCGATACGGCCCGCGCCGTTGCAAAGTACTGACATGGTTATCGACAAACCCAACGACTGAGATTACTTTAACTCATGGTAGCCCAGTAAAGGCCCACCAGGGCACGAAATAAGTTAGCATTTAGCCCGTAGCCACAGCCAACTTCTATGATACGGAGTTTACCTTTAGCAACTTTAGCAAGCCTGTAACACCTTTGAAATAGCTTTAGCAACAAACTGAAAGTACAGAAATCAGCTAGGCACCAGCAACGATAGCAAGAAATCTGAACCTTGAAACAGCAGTTTAGAATTCAGCGATTACCAGAATAACAATCTCAAACTTCCCATACAACCTGGCCAAGAACACAGCTTCTTAGTTTGGCAGCTAAGTTTACAGTTTACAGTTTACAGTTTAGGCATTTAGCAGACGCTTTTAATCCAAAGCGATTTACAATAAGCAGATACAACATTGCAATAATAAACAAGATAATAGGTCAGTACATTAACAGCAATATAACAATGTAAATGGATATCTATCTAGAGAAAAACACAATATAATCAAGTTCTAGAGAAACCTAACAAACAAATGTTAACTAGCTTCATGTATGGTCATTGAACATACATGAATTGAGCGATAGAAAAATAGCAGAAACAGACAGAAATACTCAGCCAAGTTAGGCACCCTCTCCAAGCGGTGGGCAGCAGCACAGCTACCTGCAAGCAACAAGTGTGGCACTTGTGTGTGTACTGCAGCATGGTAGCAAGCAGCAGTGCTATGCAACGAGACTGAGTCCCACCATCTGCCTTCCCTAAGAACTATGGGTAAGGGGGGGGCAGGACCTAGTGACCCACCCCCCTCCGCGCGCGCGCTCCCTTGGGACCGCCCCCTGAACTCGCTTTGATCCTTACGAATCGTCGCACTATTAACCAAAGACAATGCATAGCTATTTTTTCCAGGACCTTCCAGGACCCTTGATCAATTCCAAAACTTTTCCTGTACTGGAAAAATATTTTTCTAATTTCAAAATATTTCCAGGAATTTCATGGCCGTGGGAACCCTGTTCTTTGCACACTGAAAAGTGAACAGTTTTGGACACCCATACATACGGAAATACAGTTTACAGTTTAGGCATTTAGCAGACGCTTTTAATCCAAAGCGACTTACAATAAGCAGATAAAACATCACAATAATAAACAAGATAATATGTCAGTACATCAACAGAAATGGAATGGAATTCACAACGTTTGACAAAGATCAGGGCAAGAATAGCGTCAACAGTGCAAGTCTTCAATACGGTGTATTCTGGTCCAAGAGCTGTAACGTTGCTAATCCCAATGATGTTTACCTCTGGGGACAGACGCAATGCTCATGGACAGGTGTAGTCTGGAACAACTGGAAGGGTAGTGAATATTCTGAAGGCTGTCGCGATGAAGATCAGACGTGGTTAGGAAGATCAGATATTTAGGTTCACAGCCGCGGTATAAAAAGTACGATGTACTACTATTTCATGGTTTGATTTTGTTCAAACCATGAAATAGTACATCATGCCTTTTGTACCACATTACCATAGAATTCAAGCATTTCCCAGGTAAAAGTTTTGGCTAAGTTGAACAAACCGGCTTGGATCTCACTGAAACGGTGGTGGTAAAGAAAGACAATGATAAAATCATTGCAATTAAACATGGTCCTTCCTCGCACGCGCGCACACACGTCAGGTGTAAATTTAACCTCCCATGTCCAAAACTATAAACTTTTCAGGATTCAAATTCAAGAGCATCAAAAGTAGCAGATCTACAAGCTGGAAACACGGCACAAAGCAGATCTGCCACTTTTGATGAATAAGGAGATAATGGGTTTCTGCCCGACTATGGAGATATTCAAATCAATATGCCAAAGTTACCGTTAGCCTACAACCACTGAATGGACCAGGAAGAAATCATAGAGGTATCTACAGTAGCATCATCCCCCTGTCCATTCAAACATCATAGAGGTATCTACAGTAGCATCATCACCCTGTCCATTCAAACATCAGACTGACACGCACCTTTCATTTTCATTCAAGGACTGTTTAGCACAAGCTCAACAAGACTATTGCACTCATTTTATGTCATGTAAACAAAATAAGATGAACGAACATTGGAATGTGAAGTGAATTGTCTTAGTTAGCAACTGCAATGTTATTTAGTATTTACCGATGGGTAGTCTAGTCTCACTTAGCCGAATGATCAGAGAGCTCTGCCTTAGTACTGGTATGTCTGGGGAAATCTAAATTCAATAGCCAAGGGTTCCCAAACTTTCTTCGGTAATATTTGTCAATTTCGCAAATGTTTGACAAAATAGTAAAGATTGTTCTCTACTTTTGATGCAGTAACAGCCTTTTGGACTTAAACAGATCTTAAAAGTCCTTAAATTGTCACTTAGAGACTTATACTATATGTTGGTTTGTTTATTGTTAAGTGCACAGACAAACTTATGCCCGATGCCATGAAAACCAATCCTGATGCGTCCCAATAGGAGGACCAGGAACTTTTACAATAAAGTTCATTTAGATTTAATTCCTCTCTAACAGTTTTTAGCACTCAGATCTTTTATTTCTTTCTTTGGCCACCCTGACATCTTTGCATTGCCCCCCCCCCCCCCCCATCTCTTTTTTTCCCCCCATCTTTTAGCCCTACATTGAATTTAGATGTCAGCACGACACATCAGTAGACAGAAGATCTCTGATCATCTAGCTACGTGAGACTAATAGGTGAATGTGATGTAGCATTTGTACAGTGAAGGGAAGCTAAAATGTTATTACAGTTTACCTTAGCTGTATTACATACTCTGCACGCGGTAGTAAGCAGGAAACTTCTCATGGTGTAACCAAAACCCATTCAGAAGCATCAAACATTAAGATGAACACAAAGTGGTGACACGTTTTAGGAACGAACACACCTCGCAACATATCACAGATATGATTGTGATTTAAACTGTTAAAACCTTCACCGTTCCATTCATTAACAATGAATAGAAGTCTCTTGAAGCATTTAGAAGGATGGCTCAATTCCTCTGCAATATATACAGTATTATTCATCAATTATTGTTACAAAGCTCTTACCCTGTTCTATGACACATCATTGTAAATACCTCTCTAGGTAAACTATAATTGTGAAATGATGTTATTGTCCTCAGTGTTGATTTGTCCATTTGAGTCCATTTGTACACAGTTAAATTAACACTGAGGGTTTTACAGTGTGTGTGTGAGTGAGTAGGGATGGGATGATAACCGTTATCATAAAAAAACAAAAAAAATATATTGTATCGCAGAGATTTTTTTTTTCTGAAATTGTCCTCTGTAATACACTATGAATTAGCTTTTGTTGAGCAGCAAATCCAGTACCACTTAAACCCTCTATACTTGACCTATACAGACCTGTGACGCATTGTGAGCTTGTAGATCTGCTACTTTTTTGGCAAAGGTTCCCCCCAGAATAGGGATGCCGGGGGTTCAAGTCACAAAAGTGGCATTTTAAGTTTCAAGCAAATGTTGATTATCGCAATAATAGTGTTAATAATTGCAATTATTTTTGCCACAATAATTGTGGCGTGCACTTTTCATATCATCCCATCCCTATGAGTGATTACAATAGTGAGTGTGTGTGCGTGTGTGTGTCTATACCAGGGTTCCCCAATAGGCGGCCCGCGAGCCATTTGCGGCCCGCGGTGGTCTACTGTCAGGCCCCCACCAACCCCAGTAATAATGGTGGTATAAGAGCAGCAACAACACTAGTATATCGTCGTTGTCGGGTGGAAAACCCGTATCTCAAAATGTGTACGTTCCTTCGCAAAGTATAAACTCTGCTTCGTCATGCAAGGCCGTCGCACAAAAGTAGTGAAAACAGCAGATCTACAAGCACACAACGCCCGAGGCGTTGTGTGCTTGTAGATCGGCTGTTTTCACTAGTTTAAATCATTTTTAAAATGATAAATGCAAAACAAACGGTTTTGGACATACATGATTTTCACCCGACAACGACGATATCTGAACTGTCGCTGGAGTAGCGGGAACGCCACCGTCGCCCCCTGCAATGTTGTGGCCCTCGGCTTGGTACCCTAGACATAATTTGGCCCTTGGGGAAAACTAATTGGGCAACCCTGGTCTATACTATCGGGAGCAAGAGGAGAAGCATCTCATGTACTCTGTGAGCCAGGGGTTGAACTCAGGTTGAGACAGTCTGCTTTTGTTCTTTGCCAGATCGGCAGATTTGGTTTTGCGGCGCTCGGATCGCTGAGCCTGGATCTGTCGCTCCGCCTCGCGTCTGCTTTTAGCCCGGAGCGCCGACTCGTGGATCTGACAAAGGAATGATAACAACACACACCACAGGTCATCAGGGAGATCGGATGATGACAACACCATGACAACGTGATATTTGTACCAGTCAGCTTTATTATACAGAAAGGTTTGGGAACCCTTGCTGTAGAACGCTAGAAGTGGTTTCTGGTTGTGGTTTTGTGATGTGTTGTGAGCTTTAGATCAGCCGTTTGCACTATTTTTGCATGACACCGCTGTGTGACGTGAATAGGGCTTAAGTGAATACTGAATTTGTTGATAGACAGACATCTACATAAAACAGACACAAAATTAAAACATATACAGTATAATATAGAAACACGCTGCCATAGAGACCAATGTTCTCAACCTTTTCAGGCCGTGACCCCCCAAAATAATCATATTTGAACTGGAGACCCCCCCCCCCCCCCCCCCCCCCCCCCTCCTGACAAGCACTTGGAATGTAGAGTTGAGGCATTCAACTTTTGATTCCACAGAATAGTATTGTGAAAATAGCCGATCTCACAACGTTCACAACGCCTCGTAGATCATCTATTTTCACAATAGAACCGAAATGTAATTCCTCAAATCTTAGTACGGTACTCGTCACCCGTTAAAATAGGATTATTTTGGGGGTCGTGGCCTGAAAAGGTTGAGAAGTGCCCTAGGCTACTGTGAATAAAACAAATAGTGCCCTAGACTACAGTGAATAAAACAAATAGTGCCCTAGACTACAGTGAATAAAACAAATAGTGCCTAAAAGAGTATAAAAACATCAAACGTTTACCTCCTGGGTGGAGGCCGCGGGGCCAACGTTGTGTGTTTTCCTGCCGGCCATCTCAGCCTGCTGCTCTCCTGATCCGTACAGAGCGAACGGGTGCCTGTTCTCCTTGGCGTCCTCGCTGGCCTTCCGCGGCGGAGAGGAGGGCCGCACCCGCGAGGAGCCGCGCACGCACGACTTACGGGTCTTACTGGAGCCTTGTTTGGTCTGCTGTGCATGAGAAGAACCCACGGGTGGTTTGTCTGGGAACAAACAGGAACATATCAGTGATTTAACCCAGTGGTTCTCAACATGTGGGTTGAGAAGGGGGTCCCCAAATGATTTTGGGGGGGTCCCCAGAGCAACACTGTTTTCTCACTCAACAGTAAACAAACCAACATAAAGTTTAGGTGTACAGCATATTTCTTAAGTGACAATTTGAGGACTTTTTAATACCTCTGAAATGGCAAATTAAGCATTGGCCAAAATGTCAAATATTAGAGCCAGAAATAGAGCCAGAAATAGCAGATCTACATGCTCACAACGCCTTGCCACATGAGGCGTTGTGAGCATGTAGATCTGCTACTTTCACAATAGAACCGTGATATACAAAATGTATATCAAATTGCACATTGGTATCAGATGGGTAAGTTATGGGTATCAACTCTTAGTGCTCGTCAGGGTGAGGGGGTCCCCAGTTCACAATCACATATGATTATTTTGGGGGTCGCGGCCACTGATTTAACCCTGAATACTTCATTGACCGGCGGTGTGCCCCATGGGTCTATACTTGGTAGTGTTGCCCGATCCCGATCACGTGATCGGATCGGCCGCCGATATGGTCATTTTTATAAGATCGGAGATCGGGAAAAAAATATCGGGAAAAAAAAAAGTTTTTTTTTTTTTTTTCAAAAAAATATTTTCTGGGAGTAGTGAAAGTTACAGGTAAGGTGAATGCGATATGAAACGTAAGATTACCATAATCACAGTAATCCTTAATCATTTTCAATCATATTCAAGGGCTTTTGAAGAAATGAGACAGACACAGAGCCCTGCAGAGGGGAGGTGATTGTGTCAGACTCTGTGTCCAGCTGGCAGCTGATGCCAAGAAGTACTAATGGCCCCTTGTTAATGGATCAAAGGAAGGCATTTATGTCTCTCTGCACTGTCAACTAGCTGCTACAGATGCATACTTTTCAAGCAGACTGGTTAATTGGTTCTTAACTTATTTTGTTTCGACTTTAAAAATGGCCAATGTTTTACCAGTTTTTATATAGTTTGTTGATTATTTTTGATGCTGTAATGGTCTATTTTATTTTATTTTTTTGAGGTATTAAACAGGTTTTAAAAGTCCTTAAATTGTGACTTCACTGCCAAATTTCAAAGGCCACACCAAAGGTCCGCTGCACAATGCTTGAGAAACACTGCACTAGTAGGCCTATATCACTATACACTACTCATAAGCTTTGTTTTTAATTTGTTGATTCAGTGCTGCACTAAGTGATAGAATGAATAGATTTTTTTTCCTTAATGCCTTGCCAAAAGATCGAATCGGGAAAGATCGGGATCGAATCGGAAGCAATAATATTTGATCGGTATCGGATCGGGAGCAAAAACAAACGTGATCGGGGCATCCCTAATACTTGGTCCCCTTCACCCAAAATAACACATCTACTGTACAGAACAGCAGTGAGAATGGCCGCAAACAAGCCTACTGCTTTGAAAAAAAACAAAAAACAATCACACACACAGTGTGAAGTGAGCGGTGCCTTTGAGCAGTGTTAAACTATATGAATTCAAGCTTTGGAGCACTGAGAGGAACCGCTCAAAATCAAGAACAGCCCTGCCTTAACATCTTTACATTGGTTCTGCAATGCCGTTATTTGTATTGTATCTCTGCATTGTTTAGTTTCATCAACTAAGTCATTAATATGTACATTATATGATGGTGTCGCACGCTGAAAATAGCAAATCTACAAGCTTACAACACAACGGAGAAGAATTTAGTGCAGAGCAAAAAGCAAGACGGGCCTAGTATGGAGCCTTGGGGGACTGTGGTCAACTAAGTATAGGGTTTACAGTAAGTGGTTAAACAGGATCTGTTACAGCATATTTGACATAGCAGACATGTCAGTATTTCACTGTTGGAATGTGGATGGCTGTCCACTCCAATCATCATCATCATCATCTCCATTATTTAACTCATTTTATCTCATTGAGATTAAAATCTCTTTCCTCTGAATGATCTGGACATAATACAACAATAGACAAACAATACAAACCAATACCTATAATCACACACACACACACACACACACACACACACACACACACACACACACACACACACACACACACACACACACACACACACACACACACACACACACACACACACACACACACACACACACACACACACACACACACACACACTACACAAGTGAACACACTATCCTAGGGATGGCCAAATGGAGACATTTTCTTAACTGATAACTGAAAGGTCTTATTGGTTACATAACCGTTAAGGAAATGTGTTCAATAATGCACTATTTTACCCATTAAAAACGCGTCGATGCGTGACCGCACCAACAAGTAACACAAGTTGTGTTAATGTGTTAAAGCTCTTCTTTTTTTCTCTTTAATACGGGGTTCAGTTCGACAGGTTTTGGAAAGTCCAATCAGAGAATTTTGCGCTGTGTTTTCCCATGGTGATTACAAACAACTTTAAAGTGCGGCAGTTGTAAAAGCAATAACTTTTGCCAACAGTGCAATTCTCTATACCCTAAAATAGATTTAAATTCCCTCCCACAGTGATCAACTCGGGGCAGCAGATTTAAAAGCGTTTTCGGCTAATTCCGTTATTACTTTCGGAATCACCATTTGAACAGTGACTGCTGTAGTAGTCATGTAGTTGTCTAGTCTCTCTAGAACAGCCAAACTGAGCTCGAGTTAAAACTGAGCTCCAGTCAATGAAAAGGATCCTTTTCCTTGACGATGGCTAGCCAGATGGTGTAGTTGTTGAGTGTCCAGTGTAGAAAGGTTCATATGATCATTCATTACCTGGATGTTTACTTGCTCTACTGATAGTTCTCTGCTCGGTGTTCTCCTCTGCACGAACTGCTCCTGCTGCTGCACCCTGCACACCTGAGACAACAAGACAAGAGAGGAGAAAGGAACATATTACTTGGAATCTTCTGTCCACACCATTAACCCATTTAGGCCTAGAATTATTGAATGCTTTAACCAGTGAAAAACAGCAGATATACAAGCTCACAGCGCGGCACCGAGTGCCGCGCTGCAAGCTTGTAGATCTGCTATTTTTGAAAAAGTCGTGAAAATGTGTGCAAATCTTTGAATATATGTATTTTCAAAGCGAACGTTTGTAACTCGGATTTTGCTTCTGGGGGGTACCTGGAACTAAATATTTTGAGATGGGGGTCCGTGGCCAAATAAATATAATTTTGGGGGTCCTTCACATGAAAAGGTTTGAGAACCACTGACATAGCAGTCTCTCAAGAACAGACTAACTGAGCTCCAGTTAAGTGAAAAGGATCTTTTCTTTGACGATGGCTTGCCAGATTGCTGACATAGAAACACAGGTTTTTCGAGAAAAAAAAAATCTTAGAAGGATTCAAAAGACACTTATAGAAGCGGGTCAAAATTCTAATTTTCAAGATTTTTCAAAAAATAGCAGATCTACAAGCTCGCAGCGCGGCACTCGGTGCCGCGCTGTGAGCTTGTATATCTGCTATTTTTCAATAGTTAAAGCATAAAATAATGATACACAATATAGTGTACCCATTCTGAATGGGTTGTTTAAGGAGACTCTCAAGTACATAGATAGATAGATAGATAGATAGATAGATAGAGGTTTTTATTAAAGTGTCCTGCACCAAACGATGCCCAGCCCGTACAGGCTTACAAGACACTCACAAACATAGTACATACATACACCAAGATAAACCACACAAAAATAAAATGCAAAAGAAAAACGTAATGATTGTCCATGCCGTTATTTACGGATACAATGTTCTCCAACGCAACTGCCATGCCTTCTCTATGAATTTTGCTAAAACAAAAACTTCCTTAGTGAACAGCCAGCGTAACATGGAACATTCAGACATCCAAAACAAATCTGGGTTCTTGGCTTGCATTTTTTCAAATAAGACATTTCTTAAGTCATGATACAGCGGACAGTGAAAAACAAAATGAAACTCATCCTCCACAACTCCCAGATCACAAAGCACACACAAACGCTGCTCCTCAGGAATACCAGTATACCTCCCCACCTCAACTGCCAAGTACAAGAATATCACTGTGTATATGCAATGTCGTCTTAAGTGCACGTGACAACAAAATCCTTGGATCATCACACCAAGCCAATGTTCATGTAACTGTCCCTGTGCTGGTCAGTAACAAGGTGTTTCACATGAAAACGCAAACAACACAATAATATGAATGTAACATGCCAGCTTCATAGAATTCTAGATTAAGAGGACATTCATTCAGCTCCTGGACAGATTTCATTATATTAATCATTAGCATACTATTTTTCTTGAAGGCCACAAAACTGAAGTCATCTTTCAGAACAGTGGTTCTCAAATGTTTATTTTTATTCCTAGATCAGTGGTTCTCAAACTTTCAAGGATCCCCATAACTTTGAGAGTGTACACATGGAATTTGGTTCCATCTATACTATAATTTTGCAAATGTCTGTCTGAGTGAGTGTCTGTCTGTCTGAGTGTCTGTCTGTCACAGCGTTTCTCCTCAGTGGCTGGAGCAATTGATCTGAAATCGCATCACCATTAGCATATGAACACACCTGACATAACTGTGAAGCCCGTTTGTCACTTTCACAAATCATATGCTGTATATTAGCATTTTTATGGTGTAACTACTATCTATTCTGCATCTAGCATGAGGCATATCTATTCTGCATGGGGCAACATGTTTAACCAGCTCTCTGTGTGTGTGTGTGTGTGTGTGTGTGTGTGTGTGTGTGTGTGTGTGTGTGTGTGTGTGTGTGTGTGTGTGTGTGTGTGTGTGTGTGTGTGTGTGGGCGGGCGGGCGGGGGTGTTGGCTGGCCCTCTTTCAGATGTTGTCATGTAGATCGGTACACAGTATCTCTGTAGCCTTTAAACGAAACGGGTATTTCTTACATTGATGCTCCTACATATTATCATGTGAGCACCAGAAAGTTACTTTCCATCCCTCATATACTGTGTGCACAGTGCACACCCCATAACCCACACACTGCACATCATTTCGGAGCTCATATCTTTGAACGGGTAAGGACTAGTTTATACTATTTCAGAGTTACAGACCTTTAAGGCCAAAGGTGCATTTTGTAACAAACCCTCAAGGAACCCTGAGGGTGCCTACATCCCACATTGTCCTAGATCGTTTTTAAATTGCACATTGGTATCAGATCGGTAAGTTATGGGTATCAGGAGGGGGGAATGGTATGGGTACATCTCTAATAGACAGTTGTAGCTTGCAACTGCCAGATACAGAGATACATAAAATAGATATTTACATATTATACAGATATTTATTGTTGTTTATAGTTCAATATTAATGTTGGTAGGAACCAAAATACAAAGAAGGAACAACAATTATTTCCCTCTTATGTAAGCCTATACCATGCAATAATAATCTCGAATCTTGAAGAATTCTGTAAACTACTACTAAATCTAATCGACAACACAAGTCTTCTCTCATAGGGTCCCTGTCACAAGATCTTTTCCCACTAGAAGTATCCACGGGTTCCCAACGCCCCATAGTGCATTGCGCAGACGTTGTACCGAGCTTCCGGCGCTGCAGCCGAGTGTGATTTACAAGCTCACAACGGGCTGCATCTGCGACGCGACGTGAGCTTGTATGTCTGCTGTTAAACCGGAAGTGTGGTCCAAATAATCTCCAGTAAACTCCCGCGGAAAGAGGTGGATAGAATAGGGCTTCAGAGGTTATGGATCAATACTTATAGTTCTCAAAACATGATAGTGTAACGACCCTGCAAGAGAGCAGGCCGTAACTCGCTCCGCCAAGCGGGCTAGTCTTCTTGGCGTTGCGGGTTGCTTGCCTTGTCTGCTGAGTGGGGGACTGGGGTTTGCGTCCCAGTAGGGAGCGAGCTGCCTCACTCAGTCTGCTAAACGTTACAATATGAACCAATCTGCATGAGTAATTTCACTTTAGCTACAATATTTTGATGCTTAATACTTTTGTATTTTCAACCTGTGGTAGGCTTATTGCTACTTTTACTGGTGCAAAAAAAAGTACTTCTACCACCACTTCAAATGTGCTGGGTAATATGATAATAATAATACATTATGCTATATAATACTATACAATATCCCAAAACTCAGGAACACAATGGACACAAGTCCACATTACTTTTTTTTTGGGTGTTATCCTTTAGCCTATGTGTCTATGTGCCTATGTGTCTACATGCTCACAACGCGAGGCGTTGTGAGCATGTAGATCTGCTATTTTCACAATGTTTGCCCTTGCTTACTTAATATTTGACAGTTTGGCCAATCCTGTCGAATATTCGACTATTCGAAAATACTTTGAGGTCGAATAATTCGAATACTAAAAATCACTATTCGTGAATTCCCTATTAGTAGACCATGTATCTGAACTGTTGAGTTTTCCTATGAGAATTGATAATAAAGTATTCAATCAATCAATTAAACCAGGTGCTGTTTACATTTCTGACCAACTAAAGTATTCAACAAATCAAATACAATCTCTGGTATAGTATGATCAGCTACCAGAAACACACCGCCCTCACCATCTTCCTCCTCCTCGTCGTCCGGGAGGCAGATCTTGGGTACCAGGGTCTCCACCGTGGAGGTTCCTCCGGCTGGACCTCCATCTCCTCCTCCTCCCCCACACTGGTTGTACTCCTCCTGCTGCCGTGGTATCCCCCCCGTCCCACCGTCCTCCCGTAGAGGGTCCACTTGGTTCCGTGGATGATGAGGAGTGGGACTCGCGTCCGAGTCGGTGTCCGAGCCGCTCCAGAACCAGGGCTTGTGGGAGTGTTCCAGCATCCTGCGACTCAGACGGTAGTTGTGCAGCTCCTGTATGAATGAATGGAGTACAAATGGACCCAAGTTTAAACAAGACATTGAGCTTTCATGTGGTTTAATCGAATACATGAAAAGTCGACCTAAAATAAAAGTTGACCCAAACTCGTTTCCCAACGGGTCTGTGGCCTTAAGCTAGATGCAGAATAGACCGAAATCTAATCTTTGCTTCTGGGGGACCCTGGAACAAAATATTTTGCGATAGGGGTCCATCTGTGGAACAAAATAATTCGAGATGGGGGTCCGCGGCCAAAAACACATTTTGGGGGCCCTTAACCACTGATAAGCACATTCTACAAATGTCTTCTAAATCCTGGCAGTTTTCTGAAAATAAACTTATGTTGCTGTAATTTTTTTCTCAAACTTTGTCATGTCAAGGACCCCCAGCATGATATGTATTTGGCCACGGACCCCCATCACAAAATATTTTGTTCCAGGGACCCCCAGAAGCAAAGATTTGATTTTAGTCTACCTTGTATCAGTGAACTGTTTTAATGCTTGTATGAATTGAGTACAAAGGGACCCCAATCCAAACAAGCCTAACAGCTTTCTTGTGGTCTTTATCCTTTTAGTTAGTAGACTAGTTAGTATCAGTGAACTGTAAATCTGTGCTGTCCTGTACTTGTTCCTTGACCTATGCATCCTTCTAATAGTATTCAATCAATCAATCAGTCCTGTACTGTTTCCAATGCATCCTTCTAATCATGTGTAATGTGTTCAATAAATCAATCAATTGAACCTCGTAGCAGCGGCTGTACGTCTCCCACTTGGGGTCCTTGAACCTCTTCATGTACTCCGTCCGAATCCTCCTGGTCACCATTGTTTACTAACAGTTAGTAGCGTCTTCTTAATCTCCTTTCTTCTTCTTTTATCAAATAAACATCTTTAAATAAAAGACAGGTTGTTTTAGGATTATTTTAAGATTATTTCAAACGAACACGAGGCTTTTCAAACGACAAAAACTATGCGAATGACGATAAAAATAAGGATAAATCCGTTCCGTGAACAAATCAACAACACATTCACACTCACTTCCCCAGAACTCCACCCCGCAAGCAGCCAGACGTTTAAAACCAAGCTCTCAGATGACTTCAACCAATAGCGAGGCGAGCCGCGTGGAGGACACGCCCCCTGGCTGCCGCAAAGCCGTCGCCGGTGTCGCGACGAGGGGTCGAAATAGCAAATCTACAAGCTCACAAGGCGCCGCCCTTCGACGCCTTGTGAGCTTGTAGATTTGCATTTTTCTGAAAAGAATTGAGATAACATGGCCCAGAAGGACGCCTTTTGATTGGTTTGTTACCTTCTTAATAATATAAACATTAATCGATTCAAAGGAGCTTTATTGGCAAGAGAAAATCAACGAGGGTTTGATTATAGACAGTAAACAATTCACTTGATTATAGACAGTAAACAATTCACTTACAGTATAGGATATGGATATATCACAAAAAGAACACCTTGTCTGACTGTTTGTTTTATTTTGTACAGGTTTGTCTTTGGGAAGAATGTTTTTTTTAGAATGTAAATACAGATAAGTCACATTTTATGATGAATTATACATTTAATATATGGTGATGTAGGCCTATTCATGAACTCACTTATCTTACTAGCTAAATTAGTCTTTATCGACCATATTTGCTATTTAGGTCTACTGTGTAATGTCTTCAGTACACAGTAAATAGTTCCAGGATTATAAGAGTTTCGTATTCATATTTTATTTTGTATTTGATACTATGTTATTTGTAGACTACAAAAGAGTGCTAACATAGCAACCAGGCAGCTAGTAATAATAGTAACGGACTGCCCTTCCGGGCTATGGAATCTAAGAAGCCCTTCTCCTTCTGAAGACCAACGGATCAATTCACTATTGCAGATTGCAGTTCCGGTCTAAACAGGATACGGAAATGGCCTTTGCGTGTCAATGTATGTGAGGGTTCAAATGACCGGATACAGTAGGCGGGCTTTAGACCAGACCTGAGCATTGAGCAGTAAATAGAAAGCAGGCCAAGGCTGGGTGACGCGAGGTGACTTCACTTCTCCCTGGCCAGGTGGACGGGACGTTTATCTGCTTGCCCTCCATTTGTTTCTAGCATCTTGGAATAGAAATGCCATGTTCTACTTTCTGTCAAAATGCGACTGTACAGCAAGAAATACACAACCCCGGCATTGTAGACTGGTAGGCTAATATCATCAGGCACCATACCACGTCGTTATAGCATGTGCGGTACGGTAATAATGTTTATATTGCGCACAACATAGCAGTGGCGTCAGTTCAGCTAAAAAGCTAAGGTTTGGCAACATGTTGCCATACCTTAGCAACAGGCACGATTAAAAGTAAATTTTATTATTTCCCCCCCTGTAGCCAAGGTATGGCAGCTGCCATAGCTTGCCATACCCAATCGACGCCTCTGCAACATAGTCTGTAAATAATATTTGTTTTGAACTAAACAATTGCTAAATAGTGATAGTCCAACAACCTACAACAGTAGAAATGAAAATACAAATAAAAAACGGTATTATGTCACACACAGCCTGTAGCCTCATCAAATGATGGTTGCTTTATATGTTTATTTACAGAGGTCTTTGGGCTGCGTACGTCGCCTCAAAAATGTGCAAAATGCGTCTAACTGTCAATCTAACCCGCGTTCATTTAGAATAATTTATTGTGACGGTTAAATGTCAGCAGAAACTCGCACAAGTTATAGCCGGAGTTGAAACAATGTTCATAATTTGGTGTAGTAGCCTAGGCTAGTAATAGGCCTAATAATAATAGGTTACATCAATAATAATACTTACACCGTTACACACCAGGTCGGAAACTGTGGCTGTCTTCTTCTTAGCTCCGCCCGCTTAGGACGTAGGCTATAGTCTATTTAAAAAGCCAAACACACCCCTCAACAGGTGGCAGCAGACAGAGACAGTAAAGGGTCAGAGATGCATCGTGCATGTGAGGAATGCATCTCTTACATAATTGATATCATATCAGACTACTATATTAACAGGAGTGATGTGATGGGTGGTGTTTTATTATGTGCTCTACAATGGCACCTATCAGCACCTCACAGTTAGCCTGTCTAGATGACCGTTAACCCCCACCCGAACAAGATCTGGTGCCCAGGAGGATTGACTGACAGTCTGTCTGTCTGTCTGTCTGTCTGTCTGTCTGTCTGTCTGTCTGTCTGTCTGTCTGTCATAAAGAAGATTTGTTGTTGTGTTGTAAAAAAAAAAAGCCAATCTGCAAGCTGCACACACATTCGAATTGGAGATTTGAAGATATACTTTTGAATGGCCAAAGTATAAAATAGTGTTAATATTGTGGTTCTACTGTTCTTCATTTTGCTGGGGACCCCCTGGAACCCCCTTAAGGACCCCTAGGGGTCCACAGGCCAGATCCCACTACAGACATTGAGAACCACTGATTTACATCACAGCAAGCCTATATTGCATTGAACTATTTATTCTGCCAAGGAAATCCAATAGCCTAATAATAGCCTATTGTACTTTTAAACTTTAATGCTATCAAGGTTCTCCTCATCTTCAAGTAGGAGCATGGGCCTTTACTTGCCAATAATAGCCTAATTAGAGTGATTCATTGCTTCTATGTCGGGGGAGAACATAAGTCTATCAGAGTGGCAGACAAGTAAAGGTCTGGCCCTTCATGCAATCATATAAAGTTCAATTATGAAGTTCTTGTTATTAGAACCACTCTGAAAAGGCACTTACTGGAGGCTGCAACTGTGTTTGAATACAAAACTGTACAAAAGAAGAACCCCAATGTAAACAAGCCATTGTGCTTTCTTGCTTAAATACTATAAGTATTAAGTAGACCTTGTATTTGAAGGTTTGAATTGTATTATCCTGTGCTTTCCCTATCCATATTCCTAATAAAGTATTCAATCAATCAATGTTTTCATATTCAAAATCATAGGGCATATCATTATTAAAACCTACAGTCCATTATGTATAGGCTACCAAGCTGCCGTCCCACATAGGTCTAATTGAGGCTATATTTCATGAATTGAAAGTGTGTACTATAGGCCTACAACTCCACAGCCAGGCCAATCATAATGTCCCCCCAGGCCATTCCCATGCATATAAGGCATGGCTACTGCACTGAGCTGAGGTGTCCCGCAGTGGGGCTCTGGTTTTGTCTAAAGATGGTCTGGCGGGTTGGGTTGTAAGGGGGTCCGGGGCTGAATGCAGCCGGGCAGGGCATGGGCATGGGCATGGGCAGGTGGGCAGGGAGAGCTCAACATGGATTCAGAGCCGGGTGTCGGGTGTCCAGTGCTTCTGAGCCCGGCCCGTTCTAAAGTAGACCTGCTTGTTGCTGTCGAGGCACATTCCTGGCAAGTCAAGCTTCAACTGTGGAGGGGGGCTGGTGTGACGGGTCGCCTTTCGCAGCGTCTCCCACCCACCCACCCACCCGTTATAGTCACCCACCCACCCGTTATAGAAGGCGGCCAGCAGCTGAAGGAAAGGGGTCGGAGGGAGGGGGTCTTCTTCAGGCCCTCGGACCCCTCCTCTTCCTCGGGGTGCATGGGCCAGAGAGGCGACCATTCCTTCACCTGTCAACCTCTCCTGACTTTCCCTAAAGATCTTGTTTGTCTGGGTTTTGATTCAGGATGGAAATGTAGGCCCGTTAGGCCGATCACTATGGGAATTGGCTTAAAAGCCATGTCACTGTATTTGTCCCAGCCTAGAGGCGATGAGAATTGTTTCAAATTGATATTGGCATTGCAGTTATTCCCCCAGGGACATGTTTAATGTCTGTCCTCGGCTCATGCTTGTCATGAACATGGTTTGTGGTTGGCTAATGTCTATATTTGACTCTTCACAGGTTGACATTTAGACCGTTATGCTGCTATGCTAAGGATGGCCACCGAGGGTCACCTTTTGACCAAGAGAGTAGAGACATTCTCAAGTGAGAATTCCTTGAAGTTTAAGAGTACCAGTATAAATAATAATGCTTGTTTCCCCCAAGTCTATTATAAAGACAAAGACCAGGATGGAAAAATACCAAATAATGGACTTTAATAAATTATTAATAGTCATGTATATACACTTACATTCACATGTGTTGGGCTACGTGTCGTTATTGAACTTTTTTTTATTAGTTTTTTTTTGGGTTTGTGGATGCATGGTTCAGGGTTGGTATTCACAGCTTTGTTCACAAGTGCAACACAGACAACATGGCAGCAATATTTAAAAATATGCAGATTGTATAAATGCATATGTCAACAGCGCAGGCAGAAAGTCCATTGACAAGCAGTTGTGATGTTGCCGTGCCACAGCTAGGGTCGTCCTCCGTAAAAGAATCTCCAGGTACAGCTGGTGGTTTTGAGGCGCGGTTCGGGGAGATGATGTTGCAGAGGTGAAGGAAAGTGTATTTAGAAGCACTTCCTGTGGACAATGCTGGGGCCTGCCTCGTCGTACTCCTGCTTGCTGATCCACATCTGCTGGAAGGTGGACAGGGAAGCCAGGATGGAACCACCGATCCAGACGGAGTACTTCCTCTCAGGGGGAGCAATGATCTATGGAGGGAGGAGGAGGAGAACATGGGTGAGTCAGGTGGATCATACAGCCAAACACCTGGAGCATCCAGCAGCTTCCGTAATGAATGGCACGGCATCAAAGTATAGCTCTATATGACAGTCCTGATATTTTGTCAAAACATTCCCCCAAAATCTGAGATTTTCATGAATTAACAAAAAAAAAAATCTATAATGATAAGTAATTGAATTAATAAATAAAGTTAGAAATCTAAGAAATTCCATAAGAGATTTCCATGAATAAAAACAAAATCTATCATGATAAGTAATTGAATTAATAAATAAAATAGAAATCTAAGAAATTCCATAAATTAGAAAACAAATGTTTAAGAAGTAGTGAAAATAGCTTGTAGATCTTTGAGAACCATGAGCATATCCTAATCTAAAGTTTCAAAATGCAATGTTTTTCATAGGCCAAATGATTAGCCAAATGATTATTATTATTATTGGGCTATTATTATGAATATCATTTAGTTAATTCCTGCTTTGCGTAGGCCTATATAACATTATATTCACCTTGATCTTCATGGTGCTGGGGGCCAGGGCAGTGATTTCCTTCTGCATCCTGTCAGCGATACCAGGGTACATGGTGGTACCACCGGACAGAACGTTGTTGGCGTACAGGTCCTTACGGATGTCAATGTCGCACTTCATGATGCTGTTGTAGGCAGTCTCATGAATACCGGCAGACTCCATACCTGGGCAGGCGAGAAGATGAAGAAGATAAATTAGTAAAGAAGCGCAAGCAAGCATTCATTCGTTATGTTCCATTAAATGCAATGTGTAAAGTTGTTGTTGTGTTTTTCTTTTCTTTTTCTCGTACCAATGAAGGAAGGCTGGAAGAGGGTCTCGGGGCAACGGAACCTCTCGTTACCGATGGTGATGACCTGACCGTCGGGCAACTCGTAGCTCTTCTCCAGGGAGCTGGAGGAGGCAGCGGTGGCCATCTCGTTCTCGAAGTCCAGAGCCACATAGCACAGCTTCTCCTTGATGTCGCGCACGATCTCACGCTCAGCTGTTTGGGGAGAAGTCGGAGTTTGAGTCAGACAAGTTCAGCGGCGACTCACCGTGTCACTTTATAATGCTCCGCAGTAGGCACGGTGTCGCTTGTCAAACAAAACAAAGCTACCTGCATGCTTGACAACGCGACACCATAGCATAGCCTAACGTGATGGAGTCTAAAGTGCAGCTCTGAAACTTATTGTAAGCAATTATCATGATCAATAGCTGCACCTGCACCAAGATCAATGTTGATTAGGCTAATTAATTTGGCCATACTCTTAAACGATTAATCCAATTAGGCTATAATACAAAATCAACTCTCAATATCAATATCTTAAATATAATAAAGGTGAGAAATAATGTGTCTGTTGACTATTAATTGTATGACTTAATTATCACACCGCGCAAGGTGCGCTAGCTTTGCATAACGAGATGTTCTAACGGTTCTATGTCTACATCTGTATGCCCATTAAACTGTGTTGCAGAGTTGTGGGCTAATTGATTCCAATGTGTATTCATTATTTTATCCAGTTTGTTATTAATGTATTGTTGTTGTTGTTGTTGTTGTTATTATTGCTATTATTCCCGTACCGGTGGTGACGAAAGAGTAGCCACGCTCGGTGAGGATCTTCATCAGGTAATCGGTCAGGTCGCGACCAGCCAGATCAAGACGCATGATGGCGTGGGGGAGAGCGTAACCCTCATAGACTGGGACGTTGTGGGTCACACCATCACCAGCATCCAGCACGATACCTGGGGAGGGGAAAACAAGGCAAGGATGGGGTTAGATCAGCGGCCCTGTGGCGTGACAGCGACAGGTGGTCACATCTGTCTGCGCGTAAAGGTTGTGCGTAAAATACTTGAATCGTAGAGCATCATGCAGCGCTTATCTGATTAATTTAAACAATTAGCTTCTGCAGTGGCACGGATGGAAGTAGATCAGTGCTCTATAGTAACACCTGCTCATACCCGTGTTGTTATTTCATCTGTTAGCATTTGTTAACAAGGTTTGCTGACTATGTAGGCTAATATGTGTTTTATGTGATTGTGTTTTAAGTTGAAATCCTCGGTGGGGAAGTTGTGTCTGTTGTTTTGTCAGTAGCCTAATAGTTGTAATGTTATTTCTTATTGTTGTTGTTGTTGTTGTTGTTGTTGTTGTTGTTGTTGTTGTTGTAGTAGTAGTAGTTGTTGTTGTTATATTGTAGTTGTATGTTTGTTGCGTGTGGGTCCTCACCAGTGGTACGGCCGGAAGCGTACAGGGACAGCACAGCCTGGATGGCCACATACATGGCGGGGACGTTGAAGGTCTCAAACATGATCTGGGTCATCTTCTCCCTGTTAGCCTTGGGGTTCAGTGGGGCCTCAGTGAGCAGGGTAGGGTGCTCCTCGGGTGCCACGCGCAGCTCGTTGTAGAAGGTGTGATGCCAGATCTTCTCCATATCATCCCAGTTGGTGATGATGCCGTGCTCGATGGGGTACTTCAGAGTCAGGATACCTCTCTTGCTCTGAGCCTCGTCGCCGACGTAGGAATCCTTCTGACCCATACCGACCATGACACCCTGGAAGAGAGAGAGAGAGGGAGGGAGGGAGGGTCAGTCGAGGCAGCGCAACAATCCAAAGCGCGCAGATCACAGTGACCTTCTAGCGCAGCTTAAAGTCTTTACCGCGCGATGGGTTGGTTGCGTAATGTTGCCAAATACGCGTAGGCTACATGTCAGAAAGGACACGGACACGCTTGGCATGTCGTGTCGGCATTTAGGAGAGCTAAAAATTGTGCGGCTGCCAGCGTCTCACAAAGATCGTGACACACACACAGAGAGAGGGAGTCAACATGCAGGCCAAATGCACACGGACAGACTGTAAAAGTCCTGGGTGTTAATTTGACTCCGAGAGAGTAACGATGGACCTGTAAGAGCTCAATGTTAAATTAAGACTATAAGGAGAGCTATATTACTGTTGCGCCCTGTGCGTAATGTTTCCTTGTGGAATAAGATACAGCAGGAGGCCTGCATACAGGCCCAGTGTAATACATTCTATGTTTCTAACAATAAACTGCATAGTTTCCAGAGACGTGCCAGCCAACTAAAAATATGCATCCAGTCACTTTGGAAGCAATGTGACGCATAATTTGCTTCAAACGAATATTAGTTTGAATAATGTTTAAAATGCAATATTATCAGGTAGCTATATCCCGATATATCATTAAAAATATGGTTCTAGTTTACAGTTAATTCTTGTTTTAATCCTTGGAAAGAATTATAGTTTTGGATCAAGAATGTCATGGATGTATTTAATCGAGTCTGACTAAAGTCAGATTCGATAAAATACATCCATGATAGTCTTGATCCAAGGCTAATCCTTTCCTAAAGATGTCCTCCATGTATGAAGGCCTAGGCTATTGTTTCTTTTCATCCCTATGGTTTACCTGGTGACGGGGGCGTCCAACAATGGAGGGGAAGACGGCCCTGGGGGCATCGTCTCCGGCGAAGCCAGCCTTCACAAGGCCGGAGCCGTTGTCGCACACGAGGGCGGTAGTCTCATCGTCGTCACACATGATGGCTTCTGTGAGGAGAGGAGGTGAGAGGAGCGAACAATGAGATCATCAGTGTCACCTGTTGTCACAGCAGCAGCAGCAGCCGCTGCGTAATGGTGACATAAGTGACACTCCAAGACGATGATGACAGGTAAGGCCTACTTCTACTTGCCCTGACGTTTGTTCTAGCCTCCACTCTGACTTTAGACCTATCTTAAAATAATACACTTTACTTTTAGCTGCTAAGCAGTTGAAATATTTAAATCTTTAAATTAATCTCAGCGTTGTCTAGTTGATGTGTGGTGTGAATGAACCACTGACAACACGCCGTTACGCGTGGCAGTGGACAGTCACAACACAACACCTGTAAACAGAAATCACTCGACATGGCACAATGGGCATCTAATTCGTTTCCCTTTGACAATCTATAAGTGTAATAACATGTAAACAAACCTAAAGGCTACTTTATTACCTAGACCTGATCTGCCGAAGTTTAGGCCCACAGCTTAAATTATTCTAACGCACTTCAAAAATGCCAGTTGAGTGGTGATTGTATTGCTATATTCATAATATTATTATATAATAATTATGATGATTATTATGATATATTATATAGTAAACAAGTTATTCTCGCTATTCTTTCCACCTTCTTCTCTATTAGAAAGAATATTAAAGTCTGCCCTTTTATAAAGTTATTCTCTCGATTAGAAAGAATGTTAAGTCTACCCTTTGGTTAAAGTTATTATCTCTCTATTATAATGAATATTAACTATTATTATATATTAATAATACTAACTAATATTAATTATTAGCTCTATTATAAATAATATTAAAGTTTGCTCTTTAGGTAAAGTTAAAAAAGGCGCATGGCGTCTCCCATGTCCCATCATTGTCTATTATATCCAAACACTACACTGTCAGAATATTAGAGCTACACTGTAAAGCCCTGAGTGTCAATTTAACTCTGACAGATGTACAAATGGAACCACGTGTGCCCATGTGTCACTCAGAGAGTGTACACATGGACCCAAATGGACTCGTGGACCCACGTGGACCCAAAAGGCAGGGCGCGTAACATGCGCAAATGTAACCAAGCGCAAAGATCTGGTTACATTTGCGCACACTCAGAGTTAAACGAAACACTCAGTATATTTCACAGTGCATCCTCCACAAACAAGAAAAGAGTTCCCGGTGTTCTCCCCAGTGGTAACTGGTCCCAGATGAACTCTATCAGGCTAACTGCAGACTTCAGACTCCGCTAGAAAGAAGTCTTCAGTAGTTTTGGTTCCATTAGTTCTATGCCTGGATCCCCTGCGGCTCCAGAGGCAGCTTGCCTGGTCCTGGCTATCTCTGCTATCCTTGGTCCTGTTAGCTTGTCCCTGGTGGTAGTGGTGGTGGTGGTGGTGGTCTCTTGGTCTCTTACCTTAGGGGGGAGTTGTTGCTCGGAGGAGGAGAAAGACCCAAGGTAATGCTGCTACTGCGTCTTGAACCAGCTACGGTCCTCAGTACCGCTGCTCTGGCTTATATACCCGACCTCCACCATTCACTGGCCCTCATCCCGGCCCTCAAGCCATATTAGGCTGTTGACAGGTCGAGGGGGATCTCGGGGGGGGCGGGGGGAGACGGAAGAGGGTCGGAAGACAGATTGGGGAGAGGGGGACGCTGCGCGCTCCCGACCCCATGGGTTTCCAGGAGAGAGAGAGCGCGCGCCATATATGGAACTGTCGCTTTGACCTCCCTCTGGCTGCACCTCGGCGGTGTCCCCCCTCTCCAGTGGCCGTATATGGAGCTCTGTACCGAGGAGGCCAGGAGATTTGGTGCTTTAGGGCCCACATCGAGCCTCTGAAACCCGGCAGAATGCTGCCCTCGTCTGCTGAACACTTTTAGGTTCCATGCAGCATGACGCACTGATTGACATTGCGATCTGTGCGTAAAAAGGTTTAATTCGTTGCAAAGAAGGCTATAAACAGGCAGGTTCACAAATTAATATACAGGCCTATGCAGGAAGTTCAATCTCATTTCAGAAACTCGTTTTTTTGTGCATGTGATTATGAAAGTACATTTATTAAAAAAGGAAATAACTGTCATCACATGATTTCATTGAATTCATTCAGGTCATTAATGGCGCTTATAAAGCCATGTGGAGAAAAAAAAACGATGATACAAGACGTGTAATATTTAAATATTGCAACACTGTACCCAAAATAAATTACAATAGCATTCCTTACAATTTTGCCAAAGGCTTGCAAAAATATATATTTGACCATGGGCGTTTTTGTAGGGTGGAATGTCTTCTCTTTATTAACTAATCAATGCCATTGTTTATTATGCAACATTCATTACAAAATCATTACAAATCAATTCAGAGTTAATCCTGGTATTCTGGTATATTTCTCTTTCCAATTAATTAATTGTAGTGCAACATTCTGATGATGATAGTAAACGTGTCATCATGTATGAATAAGGAAGAAAACCATTAAAAGAAAGCAGGCCAACTGAAATTGTATCTGTGAGGGAGCTGGATTAATTTTAACTCCAGTGGTGGATGGGAGCATGTGTGTGTGTGTGTGTGTGTGTGTGTGTGTGTGTGTGTGTGTGTGTGTGTGTGTGTGTGTGTGTGTGTGTGTGTGTGTGTGTGTGTGCACGGTGCATGAGAGAGAGAGAGAGAGAGAGGGGGAGAGGCAGACAGGCAGAGACAAAGACGGAAATACAGCTTGTCTTACAGCATATGTTTGTGGGAGCTTGTGTGTGTGTGTGTGTGTGTGTGTGTGTGTGTGTGTGTGTGTGTGTGTGTGTGTGTGTGTGTGTGTGTGTGTGTGTGTGTGTGTGTGTGTGTTGGTTCCTAACTTGGGGTGTGAGGGGCGAGAGAGAGGGGGTGAGGGAGGTGCAAGGCAGCTCAGAATAAACTCCAAGGAAGTGACGATGACACATGTTCACAGAGAGAGAGGAGGGGGGGCGGGACCCCAGGAGGAAGCCAGGGACAGAGGTGTTGAACCAGTGACATATGGGGTAATAATGACACAACATGCTAATGCATGTGTTCTATAGAGGTACAACGGGAGTGAGAGAGACAGGTGACAAACATATAGTGATGTCAAAGTGTGATTATTAGCAACTGAATGCTTTAACCAGTGAAAAATAGCAGATATACAAGCTCACAGCGCGGCACCGAGTGCCGCGCTGCGAGCTTGTAGATCTGCTATTTTTGAAAAATTGTGAAAATGTGTGCAAGAATTCAACCCATGTTTCCATGTCAGTGATGCTCAAACTTTTTCATGTGAAGGACCCCCAAAATGATATGAATTTGCCCACGGACCCCCATCCCAAAATATTTAGTTCCAGGGACCACCCCCCCCCAGAAGCAAAATTTGAGTTAAAAATGTTCGCTTAAAAAATACATATATTCAAAGATTTGCGCATGCACATTTTCACGACTTTTCAAAAATAGCAGATCTACAAGCTCGCAGCGCGGCACTCGGTGCCGCGCTGTGAGCTTGTATATCTGCTATTTTTCAATAGTTAAAGAAGTTACTATAGGGCCCCTCCACCTTGGGCCCTGGTAACTCAGTCCCACTTTCCTACCCCTTGTGACGCCCCTGTCTATAGAGGTACAACAGGAGTGAGAGAGACAGGTGACAAACATACAGCAGTGATGTCAAAGTGTGATTATCAGCAACTCATGCAAATCAACAGAAGCACCTCAATCAATGGCAGCGGGCAAACCCAAAGGTCATTAGTTAAACTAGAAAGGTGCAATTCTGGGAAATTGCAAGTGTTGCACCGACACGAGTCGCGAGGAATCCACTCTTGGGAAATGAATTCCGTCTTACCATTTATATTATACAGGGACATGCTGGGCCCCTGATTCAGCCCGGGAAAAAAAGAGTTTGAGAGGCCCTCATTGCGCGCTATAGAGAGAGATCTCTCTCTATCCACGATTTTCCTACGCCCCATAGTGCATTGCGCAGACGTTTGCACCGATCTTCCGCCGCCGATTTACAAGCTCACAACGGGTTGCATCTGCGACGCGACGTGAGCTTGTATGTCTGCTGTTAAACCCGGAAGTTTGGTCCTGATAGTCTCCAGTAAACCCCCGGGGAAAATTGTGGATAGAGCTGCTGCTACACAAAGATTTTCCATTTCAGATCATGACAAGTGACAAGCCAGTGGGCCAATTACATGAGTTATATTTCGTCGTTGTCGGGTGGAAACTTTGTATGTCCAAAATCGTTTGTTTTGTATTTATCATTTAAAAAAATATTTAAACTAGTGAAAACAGCTGATCTACAAGCACACAACGCCTTTCACCGCGAGGCGTTGTGTGCTTGTAGATCTGCTGTTTTCACTACTTTTGTGCAACGGCCTTGTATGATGAAGCAGGGCTTTGCTTTGCGAAGAAATTTACAAATTTGAAACTTGGAGATACGAGGTTTCTGCCCGACAGTGACTATTTACTTTGTTGGCCACCCAGCCCCCAAAATGGAACGAAGGCCGACATTTTATTTTAAATTTTTTCCTAATGGCCGGCCTGGAATGAACCGGCCGTTCGGGAGTTGTCCCGCTTTTCCCAATGGCCAGCACGTCCCTGATATTATACATTGTGATGAAGTGAAGCATGACCAGTCCTGTCTGATTGGACGTTATAATGTCCAAGATATCTGGCCTTACAACACAGAGAACCTCAGTTGAAAAAATGTTTTTTCCTATCGATTACTCACGCCACGGAGACTTGAGTTCAATAATAGTTTTAGTTTTTTGTCGCATTCCTAAGACAATAATTTGTTTACAATGAACTTACCCTCATTGATTCCGGATGGGGACCCAAATCTGGAACCAATGGTGGTAAATTTACTATATCCAAATTTACAAAATATTATTGAACCCAAATATCCATGGCGCGAGTAATCAATAGAAAAAGCCTTTCTGGGGGGTGAACTACTCCTTTAACAAAAAACATGTTTCACTTTAGCTGGCATAAAAGTTCTGGGACCTAGACAATGGTATGGAGTTGGTTCTGGTTCTGGGACCTTCAGAGAGAGATGAAGCAGGGACCCCCAGATTCCATATAGTTTCATCGTTTGACAGCACAATCATCAGTGTATTTTGGAGTCATGTCAATTTGTGTTTTTAGATATTTAACCACTTGAACCGTCAATACTTAATAAACTTGACCTTTCACTCTATACTTAGTGTGCTCTTTTACCCCTCTACACCAAAGCTCTTTGCCGAAAATAGCCGATCTACAAGCTCACAACGCCTTGCAGCGCGAGGCGTTGTGAGCTTGTAGATCTGCTATTTTTGGCTAAAGTTCTCAGAATATGGAGGCTATAGGGTTCAAGTGGTTAATATAGAAAAGGAGAAAAAAAGCTATCACACAAAGATTTGGAGGACCCCCTGTAGTAACTCTGAGGACCCCCTAGGGGTCCCGGACTCCCTGTTGAAGACCCCTGATCTAAAGCCTCATAGACCAACAGAAATATTTTGAAATCAATCCTTTGACATACAGCAAATCAGAGCGTCCCAATTCTGGCGTGAACATTCAGCCAAAATAGGTGATCTATATTATAGATCAGCTATTTTTACTGACAAACAGTGGTTCTCAACCTTTTCAGGCCACGACCCCCAAAATAATCATATTCTAACTGGGGACCCCCCCCCCCCCACCACCACCACCCTGACGAGCACTAAGAGTTGAGGCATTACATTTTGTATAACACGGTTCTATTGTGAAAATAGCAGATCTAGCCTACATGCTCACAACGCCTCGCATGTAGATCGGCTATTTTCAAAATGTTTGCCTCTAATATTTGACAATTTGGCCAATGTATAATACCCTCTATACACTTAATCTTTATGTTGGTTTGTTTACTGTTGGGTGAGAAAACAATGTTGCACATTAAGTTAATCATCTGGGGACCCCCCAACATAATCTGGGGACCCCCCTGGGGGTCCCGACCCACAGGTTGAGAACACATGATCTATAAAGCTGCACAACTGTTGTGAGCTTGTTGACATCTTGGGGGATGAGATCAGTGTAGAAGGGAAAAAGGAGGGGGGCTAATATAGAGCCCATGGGGGGGGGGGGGGGGGGGGGGGGGGTCTCCTGTCAACTGGCTAGAGTTGACAGGAGAGTATGTTTAATTCCATGTTTACAATCTGACTGACAATCAGGATGTTGCCGTGCAAATGATTGAATTTGGCTAAAGACAGGATATGAGATAAACATGAAAGAAATTGAGACAATGTGTAGAAAGCAAGAAAAAAAGCTGAGGAAATCAGTGCAAAAAAAAAACAAAACAAAAAAATATTTTCTCAAAAAGAAAATGAATGAAAAATATACATTTGTTCGGAACCGTAGAGGAAATCTACATGACCTTACACAAAGTGAGATCCTTGGTGTCAGTGTATCAATTACATTAAAGTTATATGCATGTAATAATGGTCTGTGTGAGAAAGGTTTCTCACATATTGTAATATAGAAAATGTGTCAGGATTCAATTCCTGTCATAGATTGATTGACTGAATACTTTATTAAAAGTTGGCAAAAAATACAGAGGTAAAATTATACAATAATGCTAAAAGGATAACACAAAAGGCCCAGAGGGTTTGTTTCTATTGTGGTCTTGTTTATTCAATTCATCAAGACATATAAAGACATGGAAGAGATCAAAACTAGGAGCAGTACAAGTATATTTACAGAAAAAACAGCCCTGATCATTTGTTTTGGCAAGTTAAAAGACTTGCAGACATGTGCTCTTTTATGGCAGTTTTGAAGGATAGAGTAGGGTGGGTAGGCCAAGGATTTAAGTTCTTAAACCTTTCAATGGAAGTTCACCTCTGAACAACAACCAAACAACAACCAAACAACAACCTGTGGCTCCTATAGACGGGTTTCTTGTTTGCAAACATTGAGACTAAATGCACAGCTGACTGTATCATGTAATCAATTCCGTCCAATCCCCAAACCTGTTGTTTTGGGGAGCGCTGGTTTCATTGGCTAATTTTGGTACGGACCCTGCGCACGCATCTAGTTTTATCAGTGTAACTTACGTGGACCAGAAACCCGTCTATGTAGGAGCCTATATATATGTAGCCTCGCATAGCCAGGCTTACTCATCTGCGAAGAGAAAAGCCTATTAACGACCATAGGCTGAAACGGCATGAAACAGTGCTACTTCCGCCGGGAGAATTTCACCGGATGTTATTGTTTTTTTCATATTTCCCGCTGGCGAAAAAAACTGTTCTACTTCTCCCGACCCATCGGTTGCGCTCATAATAAACAATATCCAAACAAAAACATGGATTCTGACAAAGGACACCTATTAAGAGTGAGTTAAGAGCTACAATCTTTATGTAAACGGACTGCAACGCATGACGTAACCTCCGTTAACCGCAGCACTTCCGCCACTTCCGGTGTCCGTAGGTTCATGCCGTTTTCATTGGCTATTGTAGGTTGTTGTTTGAATGATAAAAACCCAAATGAAATACGTAGAACCATGTGTGCCTGCCTGGTGACTCACACAGTTAGTGCACTGAACCTGAGTTCCAATCCCACTCCCGCCATGCATGTCTCCCCTCTCTCTGACCTCTGTTCCCTGTATCAGTATAATGTATTGATTGATTGATTGATTGAAGAATTTATTAGAAGTTTGCAATAGAAAAAAGTACAGTTTCATGACAGTACAAATCACTGGTACAAGGTCAACTAAAAGGAGATCCTAGAAAGCCGAGGCTTATTTCCACAGGAACCACACTTTAAGTATCTCATATAACATTGAAAGACAGACGGATAGAACATAGTACTTTATCTAGGATAATATCAGTTTCAAAAGCATAACATCAAATACAAAGGCAGAAAAAAAGAAAAGGGGGGGGGGGGGCTTAGTCTATTTACAAGTCACGGGTAGCAGCTGTCTGAAGGTGACTTTTCATACCAATTTTGAAGGAGGCTAGGGATTACATAAGACATGTTTTGGGCCTTCCTGCCTTTATTGATAGGTAGAACCAGTGATAGGAAACAGGGAGAGAGCGAGAGGCAGGGAGTGACATGCAGGAAAGTGTGTCATACACATCTTAACCGCTAGGCCAGCATTAATATTCAAAGGTTTTATGGTCTCACAGTAAGAATGACACACATCATTTGTTACCCAGCTTAACCCAATAGGGTCATGGGGACTCCGCAACTCCGTAAGAGGAGGTGGGACGGGGGACACTCCGTAGGCACTGGCACTCCGTTGGGGGTGGGGTGGGGTGGGGGTTATGGGACACACCGTAAGAGGAGTAGAGAAACTGAGAAGGGTTAGAAAGAGAGAGAGAGAGGTATGGGTGGGGTAAGGATCAGAGCAGAGAGAGGTAGAGAATGTATGTGTGTGTGTGTGTACGCGCATGTGCAAGTGTGTGTGTGTGTGTGTGTGTGTGTGTGCATGGGCGTCACAAGGTGGGGGACCGAGTTACTAGGGCCCAAGGTGGAGGGGCCTTAATTGTTTTACACTTTAGCTATTGAAAAATCACACCCGTGTGAAGTGGAGCTGTGTGTGTGTGTGTGTGTGTGTGTGTGTGTGTGTAGATCATGTGTACCGATTTTTGTGACATTTGAAGAAAATATGTAGGAAAAGGAGCAAAAAGTGTGTTTTGGAGAAAATTCAAGATGGCGGAAAATCTATCCTGGCGCAAATGGGCGTGGCCTATATGGGGAGATGCGTCTTGACCCTAGGAATCCAGGGAAAAAAGAATTTTAATTTTCCGATCTACGGTTCAAGAGTTACGGGGCAAAACGTAAAGTGGGCCGTTATAGCGCCACCATGAGGCCGAGTGATGTAATTATTTTTCGATTCATTCTTAAAATCATTATGAATCTCCTCTCCGAGGTTTGAAACTGTAGCTCCTATGGTTTACGAGAGAAAAATACTTGAAAGTGATTTCTTGCATTGTCCCATTATAAGTCAATGGGGACAATTAAGCGTCGTTTTTTGCCGATTACGTCGGCATGGTAAGGCGGATCGGAACGAAAGGTAATAGAACACCATTCCCGGCCGAGCCGCACATTTTGATGTATATATTGCGCGAGTGGCGTAAATGGTGCGGCACTAGTTACGCGCCGAAGTCAGGCTACATACACACACACACACACACAGACACACACACACACACACAGACCCACACAGCCACGAATAGGGAGCTGCACACAGCTCCAAAAATAGCAGATATACACAAGCCCACAGTGCGGCACCGAGTGCCGTGCTGCAAGCTTGTAGATTTGCTATTTTTTAGAAAAGTTGTGAAAATGTCTGCAAATCAAAAATGGCTTCTGGGGGTCCCTGTAACTAAATATTTTGATATGCGGGTCCGTGTCCAAATACATATCATTTTGGGGGTCCTTCGCATGAAAAGGTTTGAGCACCACTAGCATAGAAACATAGGTTTTTCGAAAAAACCTTAGAAGGATTTGAAATATTCAAAGACTTGCACAAATCTTCAAGCTCGCAGCGCTTTGAGCCGCACTGTGAGCTTATATCTGCTATTTTTCAATAGTTAAAGCACAAAATATTGCATAATAATGCGTTCCCAGTCTAAATGGGTTAAACCCCCCTCCCCCTATGAAGAACATTCATGGGGGGGCCGGGGCCCGCAGTGAATCCTTGCATCCAGGGCCCAGAATTTGGTGCGACCCCCCTGTGTGTGTGCGTGTGCATGTGTGTGTGTGTGTGTGTGTGTGTGTGTGTGTGTGTGTGTGTGTGTGTGTGTGAAAGGGAGGGTTGGGGGGGGGGGGGCAGAGAGTGGTAAGCTACTTTTAAGCACTTGTTGTGAGTTGCTGCAGTCAAGAGTCTGTCTGCGAAACGCCTAAAATGTAAATGGGGGGGGGGGGGGGGGGGGGGGGGGGTCGACTCGGTAGGCAGTTGTTGAGGAGAGAGGAGGTCAGTGGGGCTAACGTGGGTGGGGTGGGGGGTGGAGGGGGTGCAGCAGGTGTAGTAGTTAGACGTAGTAAGAAGACTCACATTCAAGCCAGCTGGAAGTAGAGACAGACTGACGGACGACACCAACTCCTCTTCAAAGGAGTGTTTGTTTGTCCACCTGGCTGCACTTTTTATTTTTACATCTTTCTTTTTACACGTAGACGGTATCGATCGAGCAACGAGGCTAGCTGGGTCAGTCCTCTTCTTTGCCCCGATGCACCCCTGGGAGATGGATTGTTGAGGTGGAGCGCCACACCTACCATCAGCTCTCCATAGGCTTACTGAACGTGCTGTGTACTGAAACGCTGAGCTGGTGGTGCATACCCGGGTATTGAACCCAGAGCCCAGCGGTCCTGCCGACCGAGCAGCCCTGTAGGGCACAGCTGACAGCTCTTAACTCATTCCCAGGGGCAGCTGGAGACTCAGAGTAGAGTGGAAAATAGCCTTACACCTTTCTTCCTGGGGATTCCAAAGATCTGATCTTCTGGTGAAAATAACAGGACAGGTTCTTATATGCACCAGGAGATTTTTGTTCCGTAAGGTTAATTCATCTGTATTGTTTTTTTTTTTTTTTTTTTGGAGCGGTGCTAACCGCTCCTACATCTGGCTTTGTCTGTTTGTCCCGTGTCTGTCTGGACTGTGATTGGTCAATAAGTGTCTGTTTGTACATATCACATTGGCCAAGCTTCGCTGGACGCTTAAAGGGGAACTCCACCACTTTTCAACCTATCTTCATATAATAGGTCCTCACTAATGTTCATGATAAAATATCACATTTTTTTTATCATGAACATTAGTGAGGACCTATTATACGAAGACAGGTTGAAAAGTGGTGAACTACTCCTTTAATGAAATGAACACAAATTGTGTATCACTTCACATTGGGTGTGATTTTTACATTTATTTGTTCGAACTTCTGTTTGTGTCAACAACACAGAACGTGAATATAAAGTGATGTAATAAAAACATAGTTGATGGACAGTCTTTGTCTGTGTCTCTGAAATGCTGCTGAAGTTTCGCTGAAAGGTTTTACTACAGTGATGATGGCACTGGAGTCAAATCTGTGAGTGTTTAAAAAAAAAACTAAAAAACTACAATCCTTACTACTTCCTGGTTTTTAGCAGCTACGTCAGTGGAAGTGACATGTCCTTGATCGCCATTTGACTGATGTGTGGAATGCGTTTCCCATGCCGATGCTTTCCTGTGATACAATGCATGATGGGAAATGTAGGAGCAAAATTCAAATGGCTGATAGAGACAGAAAGGGGAATTTCTCTGTTAAAGTTAATTAATACATTTACATTTTTTCCAATCTGTATGGTAGAGCATATAACTTGGTATAAGGTGGTTGTATTTTGTCTCTTCTATTGAGACATTTACATTGTGTCACCTATAGACACAAATGATGACAAAGTCTCCCATTAATTCCCATTTCTCTCGATTGTATGGTTAATTAATGGAGACTTTTCACAGCAGACATGAACCTGGTACCCGCCCTTTTCTTTTGAAGGCAGCCAAAATCAAATAGAAGCTTAATAGGTTAATCGTTTGGCTATATTCAAAAATAGCAGATATACAAGCTGAGCTTGCAGATCTGCTGTTTGAAATTGAAAGTGTTTGGAAAAATGTCGAAAGTGTGAGAACTACTGGTTTCGAAGGCATTAGAATCAGTCTAAAGTCTTAAATGGTTAATTGTTTCCTTGAGGTGTTCCCTGTATCTGTCAGTGGTCATCAATATGTCCGTACACACGGACAACTCACAAATGTGTCCATGGAAAATTTGAGATATTAATAATATTTTGATCATAAGACCCAATTACTGAATGTCAAGTCTCCAGGATGTCTTCAGAATATGTATGACACTGATTAACTATGATACAGTATGTATGGTACATTAGGACAGTGTTTCTCAACCTTTTTTCTGCATGGGCACACTTTTCATGTCCCAAGAATCCATGGGCACACCAACATAATACGGGGGTGTCACTGTCGGGAAGAAACCTTGTATCTCCTAGTTTCAAATTTGTACGTTTCATCATACAAGGCTGTCGCACAACAGTAGTGAAAACAGCAGATCTACAAGCAGACAAAGCCTCGCGGTGCGAGGCGTTGTGTGCTTGTAGATCGTCTGTTTACACTAGTTTAAATCATTTTTAAAATGATAAATACAATACTTGCTTTCAAGCAGTTCCAAGGGGCACACTTGACCCTTCTCAGGGGCACACCAAAGGTCCCCAGGCAAAGTGGTTGAGAAACACTGCATTAACTAACTAGTACTGGTTCTCAATTACCCTCAATTAATGTTATTATTACCTTCAGCTGTGTCTACCCATCAGCGACTGCTGTAAAAAATGATCTACAGTGTATGCATCAGTATCAGCATATCACTGTGTGAACACTTTTCTAATGTTGTAACTGAAGACTGACTGACAGACAGACAGAGAGAGAGAGAGAGGGTGGGGGGCAGAGAGAATGCAGAGAGAGAGAGAGAGAAAGAGAGAGACACACACACAGAGACAGAGAGAGAGAGAGAGAGAGAGAGAGAGAGAGAAGAACTACCATTAATTTCATTTGAAAAAACTTGCTATTCTTTAGCAATGGTTTTCATACCAAGTGAATGCAAAATACTGAAACACTGGTGTCAAAAGTTTATACCAATCCTAGATGCATAACTATTTCTGATGTTAAATGCTAAATGTTTATAGTTTCACATGATGGTAGTCTTCCCTCTGAGTTGCAATGCAAGACAGCTCTGTTTACAAATTCCCATTTAATTGTAAATTGTTTTGTTTTTTATTGTTTTGGTCCACTTTTGCGTTGGCAATGTAGGCCTAAGCTACATTTTCTTAATCTAATAAAGCCCTTTTGAATTGAATTGAATTGAATTGGATTGGTTCTATGCACAGCAGGCATAATGGAAAGAAATCTGGCCCCTTCCCTACTTCCAACACAGGTCTTAACAACAATACTTATGAAGGCTCTGTTCCATTCTGCTCAAACAGAGTCAGGGTGCTGATATTGTGTCATGTTGGCTCACTGGAAACTTCACTAGACCAGTGGGTCTCAAGGTGTCCTTGAGGGCGTTCCAAATGGTCCCTTATGGGTCTGAGAGTGTACACATGGAACCATTTGGTTCCATTTGTAACCAGCACAGCTAGACAAAGAGACATTCATGGATTTATATTTAAAAGTAACTTTTATTTCCCCCCCTGGACACAGGGTATGGCAGCTGCATACCCCTGGACCCCCCTGGACACAGGGTATGGCAGCTGCATACCCCTGCCATACCCAATTGACTCCCCTGGAGAGGGATGAGGTCTGCATGGTCTCCAAAAAGCCAACTTTCCACTCTAGTCAGGGACCCAGTCCCTGATAATGGGAGGGGACCTGTGATGTTCTGCCGTACTTTTTATTTCTGTTTTATCTATTAGTTTAGTCATTAAGGTCCACAGAATGAGAGGCCTGCTCTGCCGGAAACATCGCGAAAAAAGGTTATGACCATATTCACTGTCCTATCGACTTCACTATACAGGAAAAGAATACAAAAAATAAATGTGCTTTAAGTAGCATGTGAGGGGTAAAACTAGGGGTTCTTCATGATTCTGAATCCATTGCAAGCATTTGTTTTGCATGAAAAACATTCCTTGGGCTAAATTTTTGCCCTCCAAAATTGTAAAAAGTGATGAGTCATCAAAAAATCTTCACTTTTCACAGCTTTGGGGGGGCCGATATTTTGCCCTAGGAATGTTTTTCATGCAAAACAAATGCTTGCAATGGATTCAGAATCATGAAGAATCCCTAGTTTGACCCCTCACATGCTACTTAAAGCACATTTATTTTCTTTTAATATTTTTCATTTCCTGTATAGTGAAGTCAATGGGACAGTGAATATACAAATGGCCATAACTTTTTTTCGCAATGTTTCCGGCAGAGTAGGCCTCTCATTCTGTCGACCTTAATGAACAAACTAATAGATAAAACAGAAATAAAAAGTACGGCAAGACATCACAGGTATCACCCCTATTCCTTGAGCTTTTGGGCTTGTGGGTCCTTGACTACTAAGTGAGAAAAATCACAACTGCAGTTGATGGTTGTCAATCAACACTACAACACCTGTGCTCCCCCCCCCCCAGCACCTGCTCTCTTCTACAGGCCATCTCACAAGACCCTCATCAGGGCCTGTGTTGCCATGTCCCATTATTATAAGTGACATTGGGCTTGTTTTTCTGTAAAGTTGCTGGTAAATATTGGTTGTGGGTTGCTTTTTTTTTTTTTCTTTCTAAAGTAGTTGCAAAGTGTAGTTGCTTATTTGAGCTTGCTTCACTATTCTAACCAGTGGTTCTCACATAGTTTCATGTCATGAAAATGTTTCGTGCCAGGGAGCCCCGTATCGTACCGGATTTGAGTTGTTAGAATGTTTCAGAGCTTGTAGATCTGCTTTTTTTAAAGATTTGTTTATTTGGATAGGACAGTAGACTGACAGGAAATGGGGGGAGTGACATGCGGCAAAGGTCGTCCGGATCGGGGATCGAACCAGCGACGCCGTCAGGCATCAATGCTTATGTGGCAATGCCTATATGTGGTATGCGCCTGGACCAGTAGGCCAGCAGGCGCCCCAGATCTGCTATTTTCAATGTATACATTAGGTTAGAGTGTTCATAATGGCCTATTAGTGCCCTATTGGGCTTGTTTTCATAGAGCTGGTTGCTTGTTTCTCTCGCAAAATCTGGCAACACTGATCAGGGCCACTACACTACAAGCATTTGTCACAAGCGTTGGGACTGGAGTCCCTATTTTGGGCATGCCACTTGTCAGTGGGCATGGCAACATTTAGACAAGCCTTTCATTGTTTAATCCATTTAGGCCTATAGGATTATTGACTGCTTTAACTACAGAAAAATAGCAGATATACAATCTGCTATTTTTGAAAAATCATTTGAATATATCTACTTAAAAGCTAACAATTGTAACTTTAATATTTGCTTCTGGGTGGTCCCTGGAACAACATATTTTGAGATGGGGGTCCATGGCCAAATACATGTAATTTTGGGGGTCCTTGACATGAAAAAGTTTGAGAACTGCATGATTTAGGGGAAGGATTTGGAAGTTGGGGCAAAGATCGGGTCAAATATATTCAAAGACTTTCACTCATTTTCACGATTTTTCAAAAATAGCAGATCTACAAGCTCGCTGTGAGCTTGTAAATCTGCTATTTTTCTAAAGTTAAAGCATAAAATAATGATTAAAGTGGTTAAAATCTAACGTGACTCAGGCGTGTTCCAGGTATTATTTTGGGAATGTCATTATAGTTGAACATTTTCTCTTTTCGCTCCCAAACAAATAGTTAAAATAGTGGATCAACGCGTCGCGTTGAGAGCTTGTAGATCAACTAATTTTGCTATTTTAGAAATAGGCTTATATTAACCATTTATTTTGCCACCCCCTATATGTCTGATATTACACCTCTCTGATACAAAGGATAACAAGGAAAAACAGCAGCAGTGAATGACACCTCCTTTCAATTGGAATTAACATTGACCTCCTCTTTGAGTCACCTTGATGTTTTGTCAGGTGAGTTTTGAAAGAGACACCAGTGATTCACATCTTTAACCCATGATAAGACCTGAAAAATACCCCAAAAAGGTCTTCTAAATCCTAACATTTTCTGAAAATCGTATGTTTCTATATCAGTGGTGCTCAAACCTTTTAATGTCAAGGACCCTTAGAAGTATATGTACCGTATTTGACCACGGACCCCCATCTCAAAATATTTTATTCCAGGGACCCTGGGAAAGAAAGATTAGTTAAAAATGTTTGCTTTTAAGATAGTATACATTCAAAGATTTGCACACATTTCATGATTTTTCAAAAAATATTTCTTTAATAGTTAAAGCATAAAAAATGATTGTTAAAGTGGTTCAAATCCAGAGTGACAGGGATGTGTTCACAGTCTAAGGGGGTCTTTACTTGAGGACGATTTATAATGGGTTGGATGGTGTCAGGGTATTCATTCCACATTTTGGTGACAGTAGGCTAGTCAATCTAAGGTTTGACCCAAAATAAATTGCAATAGTGGTTCAAGGTTTTTTATGATCCTTAGGGTCATCCAAATAACATATTAAAAGTTGTGAAATATATATTTAGTGGATCAAGGTAAATTCAGGGGGTTCATGTTTGAGTCCATTCACTACAGGAAAAAAAAGACCCCCAAAAAGTCTTCTTTAAGTAGCATGTGAGGGGTCTAACTAGGGGTTTTTCATGATCCTGAATCCATTGCAAGCATTTGTTTTGCATGAAAAACATTCGTCAGGTTAAAAGCAGACACCACAAAACGGAGCTGGCCCCAGAAAAGTGATGACTCATCACTAATCCATAGTTTTGAAGTGTCCGTTTCTAGCCCAAGGAATGTTTTGCGTGCAAAACAAATGCTTGCAATGGATTCAGAATCATGAAAAAACCCTAGTTAGACCCCTCACATGCTACTTAAATAAGATTATTTGGGGGTCTTTTTTTCCTGTATAGTAAGTGAATGGACCTAAACTTGAACCCCCTGAATTCACCTTGATCCACTAAATATATAATTCACAAATTTTAATATGTTATTTGGATGACCCTAAGGATCATAAAAAACCTTGAACCATTACTATTGCAATTTCTTTTGGGTCAGGCCCTTTTTTATCTTAGATTGACTGGCCTACAGAGCAGAGAGCAGAGTAGAGTGAGAATTGTGGGTGGGTTGTGATGAGTGACCCAGCAGGGGGCAGCACAGGTGGGTTGTACGGGATGACAACAATAAACTAATGCAAAGTACAGAAACAAATGTGTTTTTACCTTTGTGTCAAAGGTCATGTCTCACCTACACACAGGATCTGACACGAATTCTCACCTGACGGTCAGTTTACAGTTTACAGTTTAGGCATTTAGCAGACGCTTTTAATCCAAAGCGACTTACAATAAGCAGATAAAACATCACAATAATAAACAAGATAATATGTCAGTACATCAACAGCAATATAACAAATGCAAATGAATATCTATCTAGAAAAAACAATATAATCCGTAAAGAAAAAAGGTTTCTTAAAAAAACCTAAAAACAAATGCTAACTAGCTTCATGTATGGTCATTGATTTTTCGAGTAGTGCTAAGGGTTTAGGTGGAGTCTGAAAAGGTGAATCTTCAGTCCACGGTGAAAGCTAGCGAGTGAGTCCGTTGTTCTAAGTGCGACAGGGAGTTTATTCCACAACTTGGGGGCCAGGAGGGCAACCTGTCATGGACGAGTGGATTTTTGCCCTGGGGTTTTTAGCGAGGGTTCTGTCAGCATCCCTGTGTTGGCTGATCTAAGTGAACGGGTGGGGGTGTAGGGGTTGATCAGGTTTTGGAGGTATGGAGGAGCCATACCTTTGGCTGCTTTGAAGGTCAGCATCAGTGTTTTGTATTCCGTGCGGGCCGCAACCGGAAGCCAGTGGAGGCTGCGGAGAAGGGGAGAGACATGTGAGAACTTAGGCTGGTTGAAGACCAGTCGTGCCGCGGCATTTTGGATCAGTTGGAGAGGTTTAAGTGCACATGCCGGGAGACCAGTGAGGAGAGAGTTACAATAGTCAAGTTTTGATATGACAGATGTCTGGATGAGGAGCTGGGCTGCCTCCTGGGTGAGGAAAGGTCTGATTTTACGGATGTTATAGAGTGTGAACCTACAGGACCGTGTGACTGATGCAATGCAAGACGGTCAGGATTCAATTTATCCCCTGAGCAAGCAGGCAGGCTCTATTAGCTCAATGGTAACGAAATGTCATCACTTGCGCAGGAACCCAGAGATAATAAATAAGCGTAGTCTTTTCTAGGATCTCCTTTTAGTAGACCTTGTACCAGTGAACTGTACCGTCATGAAACTGTACCTTTTCCTATGCAAACTTCTAATAAAGTCTTCAATCAATCAATCAATCAATCAATCAAAAAAACAAAAACAGGGGGCACAGACAGATACAGAGATCTCCATAATGTGCATAAAGGGACACAGACAAACAGATACAGAGATCTCCATATATGGGCATAAAATGGATGCAGACAGAGAGATACAGATATCTCCATATATGAGCATTAATGCGACACAGGCAAACAGATGGTCAATACAGGCCCTACAGAGATCTCCATATATGGGCATAAAATGGACGCAGACAGACAGATAACTCCATATATGGGCATAAATGGACACAGGCAAACAGATGGTCAAAACGGGTCCTACAGAGATCTCCATATAGGCCTACAGTATGGGCATAAAATGGACATAGACAGACAGATATCTCCATATATGGGCATACACGCAAACAGATGAGATGAGATGAGATGACAACAGGTATAATGGGGTTTGCATTAAAGGGCGGGGCATTCATTCCCTATTTACATTGTTCCTGAGTTGGCCAGGGCGCCGACTAGACGCTCGGCCGCCCAAAGAGCTTCGAGTTCACCAAATTAGGTACAAATTACCTCATGACTAGGTTCCTTTATCATCTGGATCAATTGGAAGCATTCATTGTTCACCAATACCACTCCATGTGTGTGTGCGTGTGTGTGTGTGCATGAGTGTGCATGCATGCATGCATGCATGTGTACATTTCAAGGCTGCTCAACAGCACCACCCGGTGGCTGCAGCTGTGTTGCAGGCCAGGCTAACAGATAGTAATCTCTCAAGAACAGATTCTGATGCAGCGCAAGTCAGAATGGATCAGATGAAAAGGAACAAAACAGAGAGGGCGTTCCCTTTTATTTGACGATGGTTAGCCAGATTGCATGAATAGTAGGATAGTAACATAGCGGTAGGTAGTAACACACAGACACTCTCCAGTGTGTAGGAGCGCTTGCACCGCTCAAAAATGGACAAGAACAATTAAGTCTGGTTGCCTACAGCAGAGGTTTTCAACCTCTTTCATGTCAAGGTCCATTATTTATTGGGTGTTTGAGCCACGGACCAGCATCTGATGAGATTTAGCCTCTCAGACCCCAAACTTGGGATAACTATTTTGTTATCGGTCGGATAAAGATTTAGTCCAATTTTGTCCACATTGATGTGGTAAAATAGGAGAGATAACAGGCAACCGTTGATCAAAATAACATTTCTTCTTCATTCTCTAATTGTGTTGACCTCTTGTAAATTAAAGGGGAAGACCACCCATTTTCAATATTGAACTATGTCATTAATATACCTTAGAGGAGTTGTGTGGAAATAGAAAAAAAAAAGTTCCCCCCCTTCTGTGTTGCCTAGAACTGGAGGATTGATTTTGGGGTTTGTATTGTAAAGTAGAACTTGATGACATCACACCGTTGTACTTTACACTACAAACCCCAAAATCAATCCTCCGGTTCTAGGCAACACAGAAAAGGGGGAACTTTTTTTTCTATTTCCACACAACTCCTCTAAGGTATATTAATGACATAGTTCAATATTGAAAATGGGTGGTCTTCCCCTTTAAAGTTATACCATGTAACTTTTTTTATAAAACAAATCTTAAAATTGTCCTAAATGTTAAATCGCTAAAGTTTTAGAACACCCACGCCGTTATTTTCAGCGTCTAAAGCCTTCTCTTTATATGTTTTCTATGATCCTTGCCGGGGTCCGGTTTTCGCGGAAAAATAGCGTCATCTGCGTCATCTGTATACGTTGGCCAATCACATTGCGAATCATACACACATGATACACTACCGGCCAATCACAGCTTATCTGCCGCGTCTTCAGGAAGTAGCCTCGCTCAGCTACGCGTGATTGGAAATGACACCCGAGCTCCAGGGAAACCCCGCCCACCGAAGCTTTTGATTGGCTGAAGCGGAGCTAGGGAGCGCTCCATGGTGAAGGATTCTTAACCTCTTAATCCCCAAATCCTGGCCAGAAAAGATGCGTTCTACCCCTCCACGGATTTGTATCGGTCGCGGGGGTTTGCGGCGCCGCTCCGGTGGTCCGCGGCGGTGGTCCGCGAGTGACTCCGGGCGAAAAACGGCCGAAAAAAGCAATACCGCTACTGACCACTAGTTTAGCAACTTACACAGTATAACTTTAAGCAATGCAGGTGTTTAACAATAACTTACAGATCCATTTGTGACGCGTTGTGAGCTTGTAGATATTTTTGGTGAACCTTCCCCCCAGAATAGGGTTGCGGGGCTTCAAGTGGTTAAACATCGACTACAAAGTTATTTTCAGTCAGTTCTGATGGAAACGGACATTTCTCAGTGACATGCCGTATCACGGGTGGAAAGATGTGCATATTTAAGAAGCGTAATACATAAAATTCCCCCCCCAAAAAAACAGGGGAATTCAGGGGTGCTGTGGACGAAGAGATTATTTACTGGGGTGTCCCGAGTCAAAAGGGTTTGAAAACCCCTGATGTAAGTATCGACATAAATGAAACAAGTCAGTAATGGATCTTCAATAGTTTGTTACGTGTTAGGTTACAAATAGTAGCACATATACGCAAGCAAGTCATGATTCAGATCTCCCTATTACAACACACATAGGTAGCCTACTATTTATCCCCCTCTTTTCAGTCGGCAATCGATTTCAATTTCTGTTTCTCAATATTTATTTGGTTACTAGACCAAAATTGGTATGTGCATAACAAAATGTTTTTCATATAAAACACATCATTTGCCCAGAAATAGTTCCCTCTGTGAGTGTGCAGTTCACTCTGACCAAGACAAATAACTAACATCATGTGCTTTGGCTTATGAAAGCTGATTATTCGATTATTACTCGAGGCTAGCAACAAAAGGAGAGAGTCTACACTGGTTTAAAGCAGAAAAATCACGTTTATTAGCTGAAGTCAAAAGAATTACTGAAAATGTACAAAGATCAGTTAGTAACCAGTAGTGTGGCGTATGTTTGCATTGTGCGAGGTGGTGTGCGAGGTGGTGGATGCAAAAACAAAGCATAACTAAAAATCTAAACACAGTGGGCCACATGGCTGCATGGTGGCTAAGGGAGAGAATGCTCTCTACCAGAGCAGTCCCTAAAATAGAGAAGACCAAGCAAGTCTTGCCACAGACAAATGTATGGACATGTTGATGACCCCCAAATCCTTGCTCTGTAACCTTTGTAACTCTCAACACGGTATTCACAGTATAAATGCATTTGAACAGTGATTATAATGCATTAAAGGTGCAATAATGAAGTCTTATAAAAATTATTACAATGAATTACAAATGATAATTAACAATTAATTTATTTGTATAGCGCTCTTCCAGATAAAGTTCCAAAGTGCTTTACAGAGAGGTACAGTAGCAAACAAAGCAAATTTTGAATAAAACAATAATCACCAAAGGGTAAAATGTCAGCTGTCACAGGCAAATACAGTTTAATAAGGCAAATAAAATAATCTCAGAATTTGCCTCATTTAACAAGAGGAAATTCTGGGGAAACCAGTGCTTATTGGAGAGACATGACAATAAATAAATTAGGACACATTGCCTTTGGTGCGATGTCCATGCGATGTCCATGTATTGCATGTTGTCAGCATAAAGCCCTTTGCACACAGGACAGTTGCGTTTTTTTTTTCGTTTGCTGCATGAATAAAACGCATTGGATTTGGTGTGCAATGCTGTGCGGAATCGGCGCTGCGGATCCCAAAAGGAGTCATAAAAGGACTGATGAGTTTTTTACCGCATGCGACAAGACGCACGAATCGAACTGGGTTCAATCGAGAGAGAGAAACGCACGGCCGCAGCCACTCGTCGCACGGCTAATTCGGATCCGGTGTGCATGAGGTCGTAGAGAATCATTGTTTTCTTTTTAAAAAAAATGAAATTGTCCGTTTTATCCGCGCGGATAAACGCGCCTGTGTGCAAAGACCTTTACAGTGGAAAAATGGATCCCTGCTGACCACATGGGATGCTAGACGTGTGTAGTGTACCAAAATGTCCACCACCAGTGTACATTAGGCACTGTATGATGATCAGGTGTATACTCCCGACTGTATGATGAATACACTTACAACTGATCATAACAATAATTTGACTGTGAGCACATCATACAACGCTTGTGAATGATTGTTGTGAAGCATTATGAGCATTTCAGAGTGCTTATAACCATAATTATACAGAGTATAATGCATTATATAAGTATGTTTATAACAAATTATAGACATGGAATGCATAGTAAAGGTCATCTTTACACGTTGGCGAATTAGCAATGCGACGTGAATAAACAACCCAAAAAAGGAGGAAAATACGGTAGGAAATGTTTATGCGTTTGGCTATACACATCTAGCGCGACGCGAATATGCGTATACATTCTTCAAGTTGAATAAAGTTTATCTGTTGTGCGAGTTGTTTGGAGCTGGCATCACACAACCCATCACAGCAGAGAGGCCACTGCACAGGGGTAGAGAAACCCTTATTAGAGCACGAAGGGTTCCCGAAGGGTTCCCAGTTCGAATCCGGGCTCCTCCTGAGTTAATGTCGAAGAGTCCTTGAGCAAGACTCTGAACCCCTAATTGCTCCCGGTGAGCAGGTTGGTGCCTTGCATGGTTTCCTCCGCCACCGGTGTATGAATGTGTGTGTGAATGGGTGAATGTAATGCACAATCTATGCAAAGCGCCTTGGATAAAAGCGCTATATAAACGCACCATTTACCATTTACCTGAAGGGTTTCCCAGCAGCAGCCAGGCAGCCGCAGTTACACACAGACGACGAGACACGGTTAAAAGGAGAAACACTGTTCCCTCTCAATGCAAAGGGATGGTCACACGACCATGTTCTCTCTCTCTCTCTTTAAGGCCTAGAATTATTGAATGCTTTAACCAGTGAAAAATAGCAGATCTACAAGCTCACAGTGCGGCACCGAGTGCCGCGCTGTGAGCTTGTATATCTGCTATTTTTGAAAAAGTCGTGAAAATGTGTGCAAATCTTTGAATATATGTATTTTCAAAGCGAATGTTTGTAACTCAAATTTTGCTTCTGGGTGGTCCCTGGAACTAAATACTTTGAGATGGGGGTCCGTGGCCAAATAAATATAATTTTGGGGGTCCTTCACATGAAAAGGTATGAGAACCACTGACATAGTAGTCTCTCAAGAACAGACTAACTGAGCTCCAGTTAAGTGAAAAGGACCTTTTCTTTGACGATGGCTGGCCAGATTGCTGACATAGAAACATAGGTTTTTCAAAAAAATCTTAGAAGGATTCAAAAGACACTTATAGAATCGGGTCAAAATTCCAATTTTCACGATTTTTCAAAAATAGCAGATCTACAAGCTTGTATATAATCTGCTATTTTTCAATAGTTAAAGCATAAAATAATGATACACAATAATGCGTAGCCGTTCTGAATGGGTTAAATTGGGTAGAGTGAAGCTTCTTTGACACTGAGACAGAGAGGGCTTTGGAGAAAACAACTAGAATCAATGCTCTGTGGATGAACAGGAAGTAGTGGTAGGGTTGGCCGGCTTTACACTGCAGTCAAATCCAGCCCAAATCTGATTTGGTTCTCAAATCTGATCTTTTGGCCCGACTTTTCACACTGCATTTGCAAGTGACACAGATCTGATCTGTGCGTTCTGACTGATTTTAACAGAGTCAGCCCAAAGCTGCCCTGCGTCCTACATATCTGCTTTGGTTACCGTGGTAACGACGTCGGCGCCATGACGTCACGTCACAACGTTGATGCTAGTTGATCACGTGTTCAGGAAATGCAACATAACAGACAAGCGACAACAACAAAAACTTTTTCTCTCCTTTTCTTCACTCTTGTGTTTCGCTCTCCTCTCTGGTTGTATCTATTTAGCTCACGTGTTTTCTCTCTCCTCTCTTGTTTTTCTCATGTGCTCAGCGCGCTGTAATATGCGCTGTAATCAAATAGTAAATAATCGCGCTCTGTAATGACGTCGGCGCTCCGCGCTCGGGTTGCGCAGCAAGTGACGCTTGGCCAGTTTGATGTGACTTGCATGTGACCTGCATATAACCCATATAACTCAATGGGGTGGATGTGGTTGCTGCTTTCAGACTGAGTCAGATGTCCTCAGATCCGATATGGATCGGATATGAAACCACCTCTGGATGTGGTTTTTCAAAATCGGATTTCATGTGACCTGCATGTGACATGTTTGGATTTAGACTATTTAAAAAAAATCGGATTCCACTTTTGAAGTGACTCAGATCTGATTCAGGCTAGATTTCAGTGGCAGTGTAAAGCCGGCCTATAAGGGATCTGGCGCTGCACTACTTTGTGCAAAAGGAGAATTAGCCATAATCATAGACCAAATGATTTAGCATCATCAAGCGTTCATTTTGTAGAGGCAGTTTCTTCTTCTCCTTAGTTACCGTTTCTCGGAACAAACTTCAGTTGGATTGGTTTAACTGGCTGGAACAGAGCGCTGAACTCCAAGGGAACCTGAAAGAGGAGAGCATGGAGTTCAAATCAGAACGGCATATAATAGGGGTTTATAGTGGGCTTGTTGTCTTTACTGAAATGGCCGAACTCAGGGAAACTCATGTTTGGCAAGGACAGACATTTGTTTCCAGTTGAGATTGGCAGATTTCACCCAGGTTTTTTCATCTCACTCACGTCACTTTGTCTGCTGACCTCACTCAGCAACGAAATAAACAGAAAATAAACAAAAATAAAAAATAAAACAATTCACAGGAGGGAAGCAGTGATCACACCATGATGTGCACTGCAATGTAGTTTCAAATGCACTACATTACAGGCACTTTTTGAGAGTAAAAAAAAAAGAAAAAGAAGACATGTGTGATCTGGGCAGCTTGCCCCAAGGTAAATAAAAAGAAGGTACAGACATCTACGTCATTTTCGCTATCCCGCAATTAGCCTTATTCACGGCCCGCCCACCTACTTCCGTTTCTCAGTTTTCCCCGGGTGCTGACTTCAATTTAGAAGGGGAAACTATACTGGACTTAAAGCCAACAAATCATTATTTCTAACAGTAAAGTAAATTATAGTGCTTTGTGCCGTTTAGTATCTTGTGTTCTTGATCATGCTAGCCGTATTTTATACTTTACTATTCGGAAATTGCATTACATTTGCGATTTCTGTGCTAACTCCATAGGCTATGGTAGGATTTACCCCTTCAAAACGGGACTTCAGCACCCGGGGGATGCTGAGTGGGCGGGTCGTGAATAGGGCTAATTCCACCCGGCAGATTCGTCGCACCATGGGAGCCAAACTGCAGCCGGAAGTTCAGTAGAATGCACTGCCGTGGCCTACGGCTAGCTCGGCTACATAGCCGATCTACAAGCTCACAATGCGTCGCGAAAGCGACTCGTTGCGACTCGAGCTTGTAGATCTGCTATTTTTCGTGCATGTGGACGTTGTGTGTGTGCGCGCACTGTCACCACGCACGCGCACACACACACACACACACACACACACACACACACACACACACACACACACACACACACACACACACACACACACACACACACACACACACACACACACACACACACACACACACACACACACACACACACACACACACACACACACACACACACACACACACACACACACACACACACACACACACACACACACACACACACACACACACACACACACAGCGCAGCGTCCTTTCCGCTCCGGTTGTCCCCACGGTAAACAGTACAGAGCTGGAGAAAGTTAACAACGGATAAAAGCTCAGACAGCTTGTTTGTAAAATACTAGCACATTTTTACTGGTTATACAACATGGAGTTGCCGAATTGTTATACTTTTTACACCTCCAATGGCTGGTTTTAAAATTTGTTTCCGAAATGCAAACAGCAACAAGTGCGGGCAGCTTCTCTCTGAGTCTAGTTTCACCCTAACATGATATGCACTAGGGCATTCACGAATAGTGATTTTTAGTATTCGAATTATTCAACCTCAAAGTATTCAAATAGTCGAATATTCGACAGGATTGGCCAAACTGTCAAATAATAATTCTACCACATATTGCGGTCACGTGTTCAAATACTGGATTCTGATTGGCTAAATTCCGGAGGTTATGGCAGAACAACCGCCGCAGTTGTGTGAGGACTTGCTTCCAGGATGAACTTTGCAAGTTACAACTGTGTTTTCTTTCGTGTATATGGTAGATGTGGTAGAAAAGCTATTTACCACTCGGGGTCGGACATTATGCTCTCATAATGTCCTGTGTGAGGTGTTATCGGACTCGGCTGCGCCTCGTCCGATAACACCCTCACACAGGACATTATGAGAGCATAATGTCCTCTCACTCGGGGTAAATTGCTTACGTAAGCAAGAGGCAAACATTGTGAAAATAGCCGATCTCATTCACGTTGCGAAGCGTTGTGAGCATGTGGATCTGCTATTTTCACAATATTTATCTGTGGAACCAAAGCACATTAATACCTACAATTCCAAGTGCTTGTCAGGGTGGGGGCCCCCAGTTCAAATATGTTTATTTTGGGGGTCACTGCCTAAAAAGGTTGAGAAGCCCTGGTATAGAGCATTAACAAATTCATCCACCAGTGGCTTTGACAACTCATTCTTATGACTTCCTATCTAGCCAAGCTTTATAAACTATATATTTATTTAAAGAGAAAAAAAGAAAAAAAAAAGCGAATATTCGACTTCGATGAACAACGTCGAATAGTGACTTTGATATTCGAATATTCGAATATTTGGTGAATGCCCTCATATGCACACATTACTCCGCCCCTCCCCCCACAACAGCAGATAACCACGCCTACATTTTAGATATCTTTTCATATTCTGAAATCTAATAAAACAAATAAAGAGGTGGGGTTTCTCATCCCTTTAAGTGTAATTCAGGGGTGCCGTGGAAGAAAAGTTATTGACGGGTGCCTCGAGTCAAAAAAAGTTTGAGAACCGCTGTTGGAAGCCCAGTGTGTGAAATGTGCATGTGAGTGCAAAGTTAAGCTCACCATTGTGTCTTTGCAGGTCTCCACACTGTAAGTCTGCAGCAGGCGTACAATCACCATCTTCATGGTCAGGACGGCAAAGCGCATCCCAACACAGTTACGAGGGCCGAGTCCGAACGGCATGTAGACGTATGGGTTGATATTGGACTTGTTGTCTTTACTGAACCTGCAAATGCAAAAAAGGCACACATTCTTAACTGTATTTTTATTTTATTGAATAATACTTTAGTAGGTAATACCTACCTTTTATTTTATAAAATCATATCGTCACTGTCGGGCAAAAAACGCGTATCTCCAAGTTTCACATTTGTAGGTTCTTTCGTAAGATAAAGCCGTGCTTCATCATACAAGACTGTCACACAAAACTAGTGAAAATAGCCGATCTTAAAGTATACAATGCCTCTCAGTGCGAGGCGTTGTGTGCTTGTAGATTGGCCATTTTCACAAGTTTAAATCATTTTTAAAATGATTGCGACCGTAAGGTCGCAGTTTAGTATGAAAACCTCCACCGGCAGTCCGTCGGTCACACGTGCGGTCGACCGCACGTCACACGTGCGGTCGACGTGTGATGAGGTCACGATGAGTCATCTATGCCCAAATATAGATTTCTAGGTCAGATGGCCCATAGAGTTTGTGATGTCAAACCTAGCAACCCAATATAAACAAACCTGATGTCAGACCTGAAGTATCCTTTTATACCCATATATGGAGATACAGAGATCTCCATATATGGGCATATTAGAAAGCCCATATATGGGCATATACGGATGACATCAGGGATATCCATATATGGGCATAAAAGGGACAAGGGCTTACAGTTAAGAGATCTCCATATATGGGCATATCAGAAAGCCCATATATGTTCATATACTGATGACATCAGGAATATCCATATATGGGCATAAAAGGGACAAGGACTTACAGTTAAGAGATCTCCATATATGGGCATAAAGGGACAAGGACTGTTACAGTAGATATAGAGATGTCCATATATGGGCATAAATGAACAAGGACTGACAAACACTGAGATCTCCATATAACCTATGGGAATATAAGGGACGAGGACTGTCAGCTTGTAGACCTATTTTCTAAATATTGTTGTACATTAAAAACTTGAAATGGGTCGTTCTGCATAGTACTTGGGATTTGTTGATGTAAATGTTCACATAGAGTGTAATAATTGGTAAAACAAACTTTTGGCCTATTTGTGGAGATAAGCGACCAACGGTCGCTTATCTCCCGATTAGGGAGTCTTACTGGTGTAAGTAGTGTCAGTCCCTCTGTCTGTCACACCTCACACGTCACACTCTTGCCCTGCTCATATCTCCGCAACCGTTGCCCCGATCCATGCCAAATTTTGCACACACGTTCCTTGCCTGCCAAACTCCTCCAAGGACCCCCGGAGCTCCAAGGACCCCCAGGTCCCTGGGGGACCCCCAGATGTAAAAAATGACCAAATGTGCAAAAATGACCAAATGACCACGCCAACGGGGCTGCTCACGGGGAATTCCCGGGGACCACCGACTCCTGGTGCTCCAGAACGGATGCAAAAGTGGTGGCGCCCCCAGTGGAGGACCCCCTCCACTGCAGCTCACATAAAATGCCGTAACTCCTACAGATTTTGCCCTAAAATCACGAAAATCACTACACAGCATGTCTACACTCATGTCATCAACATGGATCAGGAAGATTTAGGAAAAACAAATGTTTGCCCTATTTGTGGAGATAAGCGACCTACGGTCGCTTATCTCCCGATTAGGGAGTCTTACTGGTATTAAAGGTATTCTACACACAAAAAAGTATAATTTGTGTATCAGTTACTTGACGTGATGTGTTTTATTTTGCATTCCCCCACAAAATGTTTAATGATGGAGTTCATCCAAGATCAACAAATACATTTATCAACAAGAATACACTCATTGACTACCGTGTTTGTATCTCCACGTTTCAGATGTGTACATTTTTCTTTATTATTATATTTTTTTCCATAAAATAAAGCCCTACTTCATCATCATACAAGACTGTCGCGCAAAACAAACGTTTTTTGACCAAACAAGGTTTCCGCCCGACTACTATGACATACTGAACTTCAAAAGTAGTTTGCAACTTTTGTATGTTTTACTGTAATCTCTGACTTCTTTGCATCGAGAACGGCTACCGGCGCTCGGGTGGCACAGTGGTAAAGTCCAGGGACGTGCTGGGCCCCTGATTCAGCCCGGGAAAAAGAGTTGGAGAGGCCCTCATTGCGCGCTATAGAGAGAGATCTCTCTCTCTATAGCGCTGCTGCTACTCAAAGATTTGCCATTTCAGATCATGACAAGTGACAAGCCAGTGGGCCAATTACAAGAGTTATATTTTGTCGTTGTTGGGTGGAAACCTTGTATGTCCAAAACCGTTTGTTTTGTATTAATGATTAAAAAATGTAATTAAACTAGTGAAAACAGCCGATCTACAAGCACACAACGCCTCGCACCGCGAGGCGTTGTGTGCTTGTAGATCTGCTGTTTTCACTACTTTTGTGCGACGGCCTTGTATGATGAAGCAGGGCTTTGTTTTGCGAAAAAATGTACACATTTGAAACTTGGAGATACAAAGTTTCTGCCCGACAGTGACGATTTACTTTGTGGCCGCCCAGCCCCCAAAATGGAACGAAGGCCGACATTTTATTTTATTTTTTTTCCTAATGGCCGGCCTGGACCGGCCGGGAATGAACCGGACGTTCGGGAGTTGTCCCGCTTTTCCCAATGGCCAGCACGTCCATGGTAAAGTCCCTGCCCACCACCAGGTTGTGGGTTCGAATCCCCTGTGGTGCAACCGGCTATGTCGGGCTTCTGCGCGTTTTTAGCCCAATGAAAGTTTTTTTGTAAAAAAAAAAAAAGAAGCTTGCAATGGATTCAGAATCAGGAAAAACCCCTAGTTAGACCCCTCACATGCTACTACACCCATTTAGGCCTAGAATTATTGAGATCTTGTAGATCTGCTATTTTTTTTAAAGTCGCGAAAATGTGTGCAAATCTTTGAATATATGTATTTTCAAAGCGAACATTTGTGACTCAAACTTTGCTTCTGGGTGGTCCCTGGAACTAAATATTTTGAGATGTGGGTCCGTGGCCAAATACATATCATTTTGGGGGTCCTTCACATGAAAAGGTTTGAGCACCACTGACATAGCAGTCTCTCAAGAACAGACTAACTGAGCTCCAGTTAAGTGAAAAGGACCTTTTCTTTGACGATGGCTGGCCAGATTGCTGACATAGAAACATAGGTTTTTAAAAAAATCTTAGAAGGATTCAAAAGACACTTATAGAATCGGGTCAAAATTGTAATTTTCAAGATTTTTCAAAAATAGCAGATCTACAAGCTCACAGCGCTGTAGAATATTTTTCAATACTTAAAGCATAAAATAATGATACACTATAATGTGTACCCGTTCTGAATGGGTTAAAGCAGATTCCTTTTGTGTTAAGTGATAATTGAATTGAATTGAATTACGTGAATAATTACGTACTTTTTCCCCACCACTGATGTAACAAAACTGCCATGTTGGCACCGACCGTACCTCTCTGGTTGGAAGAGCTCCGGGTCGCTCCAGTACTTGGGGTCCTTGTGCAAACACAACACGGGGATCCCCACCATGGTGTTGGCGGGGATGGTGAAGCCGCTGACCTGCACCGTGGCCTTGCACATCCTCTCCAGCCGTGGGGGGGGCACCAAGCGCATGGACTCACTGATCACCTGGTCCAGATACTGAAGGTCCATCAACCCCTCGTAGGACACCGGAGCCTGTGGAGGCCCAAAGGTTAAGATTAAGCCCATTTAGGCCTGGAATTATTTTATACTTTAGCTATTGAACAATAACAAATATACACGCTTGGTGCCGCGCTGCAAGCTTGTAGATCTGATATTTTTTTTAAAGTCGTGAAAATGTGTGCAAATCTTTTTTTGTTTTAAGCAAACATTTGTAACTAAGACTTTGCTTCTGGGGGTCCCTGGAATGAAATATTTTGAGATGGGGGTCCGTGGCCAAATGCATATACAATACAAATACGGGTCCTTCACATGAAAAAGGTTTGAGGACCACTGACGTAGAAACATGCGTTTTTCAAAAAAACCTTGGAAGGATTTATAGGAGCGGGTCAAAATATTCAAAGACAAAAATAGCAGATCTACAAGCTTGCAGCGCAGGACTCATCCCCCCTAGATTCACAAGCAGCCCAAGTACCCTATTCATATGGATACTTTAACACCTAGGTTTCCAGCGGTGACTGTATGTGAATGTGCATGCATCCTCATACATGGTTCCATTACTGTTTGAGATTCCGTTCAAAGTAAACTTTTAGTTTCTCTACTGTAGCGCAGTATTTTCTAATTGCTCACATGCGCACATATAGAGGCGCGGGTGCAGTGCACTTGACGTCAATAAATGACCACGTCCCCATGAAAAGAAAACACCAAAGCGCCACTGGATTTAAGTAGTAGTTCACCCCCAAATTGACCTTTTTTTTCTATTGATTACTCACGCCACGGAGACTTGAGTTCAATAATATATTTTTGTTTGTATTTGTCACATTCCTAAGACAACATTTTTGTTGCAATACATTTCCCCCCATTCATTCCGGATGAGGACCCAAATGTATTAAAAAATAGCACAGCGAGCTTGCAATCGTGAACATTTGTGCAAAGTCTTTGAAAATATGTGACCCGGTTCTATAAATGTCTTCTAAATCGTTCCTCTAAATCAGCGGTTCTCAAACCTTTTCATGTCAAGGACCCCCAAAATTACATGTATTTGGCCGCGGACCCCCATCTCAAAATATGTTGTTCCAGGGACCACCCAGAAGCAAATATTTGAGTTACAAATGTTCGCTTTTAAAAAGATACATTCAAAGAAAAAGAAAATCTACAAGCCTGCAGTGTGTGAGCTGTGAGCTTGTAGATCTGCTACTTTTCAATAGTTAAAGCATTAAATAAGCATTAAATTGCGTCACAGAAACTACTTTGGGAACCACTGGTGTAAGACACCGAAAACTTCACGTGTTTCAACTGGTATGAGGGTAAGTAGATGGTTAGAACTATTCAGAGTTACGCAGCACACCAAATGTAAAATATTTCACAACATAAGATTTAACCCATTTAGAACGGGTACACATTATTGTGTATTATTATTTTATGCTTTAACTATTGAAAAATAGCAGATCTACAAGCTCACAGTGCAGCACCGAGTGCTGCGCTGCGAGCTTGTAGATCTGCTATTTTTGAAAAATTGTGAAAATTAGAATTTTGCCCCGATTCTATAAGTGTCTTTTGAATCGTAAGATTTTTTTGAAAAAACTATGTTTCTATGTCAGCAATCTGGCCAGCCATCGTCAAAGAAAAGGTCCTTTTCACTCAACTGGAGCTCAGTTAGTCTGTTCTTGAGAGACTACTGTGTCAGTGGTTCTCAAACTTTTTCATGTGAAGGACCCCCAAAATAATATGTATTTGGCCACGGACCCCCCATCTCAAAATATTTTGTTCCCGGGACCCCCCAGAAGCAGAATTTGAGTTACAAACGTTCGCTTTGAAAATACATATATTCAAAGATTTGCACACATTTTTACGACTTTTTTTTCAAAAATAGCAGATCTACAAGCTTGCAGCGCGGCACTCGGTGCAGCGCTGTGAGCTTGTATATCTGCTATTTTTCACAGGTTAAAGCATTCAATAATTCTATGCCTAAATTCAAGTACATCTTGTGGGAAGCTGGAGTCTATCTCCTCCTGCAGTGTGTGCTGTGCATCAGGGTTGGTGGCCAGGTTGTAGAAGATGAAGCTCAGCGTGGTACTGGTGGTCTCGTAGCCACCGAAGATGAACAGGAAGGACTGGGAGAGGATCTCTGGTTCAGTCAGTCCTGTGGCAGAGTAACAAACACAAATCAAACCTCGGTTCGAAGTGGAGCAGTGAATCTGAGCAGCTATACTCTGTTTTTTTTATCCCACGATTTTGCAACCCATTTTCACCCAGTAGTGCCAATTGCCTATGTAATCCTGGGCTCTGCTCTCCCTCTGCCGCGCCTGGGGAAACAACGGACTGACCTCATGCTTCCTTCAGTGCATGAGTAGTCCAAGTTGTTTCTTTTCACCTGACAGTGGGGATTTCCCCGGGATGGACGTAGCGCGTGGAAGGAACACGTTATTCCAACCAGTTCCTTTCCCCTCCATCAAGCGCCCCGGCTGGCCAGGGGGAGGCATTATTGAGACCAGGATTACTGCCATGTTTTTGTGAGGGTATCAACCCTAGGAGACACGGGGAGAACATGCAAACTCCACACAGAAAGGCCCTATCGCCAACCCCACCTAGGGTGTGGGGGCTGATGACGCGGAGGGAGAAACACGCCCCCAGCACCCACAACGTCCCCCGGCGGGAATCGAACCCAGGACCTTCTAGCTGTGAGGCGAAGCGCTAACCACTGTGCCACAGTGCCCCCATAAGCAGCTATACTCTGTGTGTGTGTGTGTGTGTGTGTGTGTGTGTGTGTGTGTGTGTGTGTGTGTGTGTGTGTGTGTGTGTGTGTGTGTGTGTGTGTGTGCGAGTGCGTCTAGTCTGCACAACAGTGCCCTTCTCAATCCGTTCCTGTCTGTCAGTAGTTTACAGTACAGTACTGGTGTGGCTAGGCTGCACAACAGTGACCTCTTCTGGTCACCCATTGTCATCGCAGCTATTTATGCTGTACAGGACAGGGAGACACACAAAGCTATCCATAGGGAGCGCTGTTCCACCGCTCCAAAAAGCATGACTGACACACGCACGCGCACACACACACACAGACACATTTGTACACTCTCAGGGCGGCTTGCACCAACACGGTTTAAGCCTTAAACTGGTTTAAATCAAGGTTTATCTTTTAATCAGCTTGCACCAAACCTTAAATCTAGTTTTCTTAATCAGGTTTAGTTTTAAACCATCCTTTTAATCTTGGTTTGAATTTTCACTGTAAACCTGGATTACTGTTAATCCTGTTGCACCACTACTTTAAACTTTGATTTAAACATCAGTAAGGGATTAATTTTAAACCTGCTGTAGAGGTGGTTTAAATGCAAACATGCCATTGACATGAATGGGGGTCCCCCTCCTGTGAGGGAAACCCCACAGCAGGTAAACTGCAGACAGCGTTTCACAGCTGAAAACAAACATCTCATCACATCCTTGTAGTACTGTACATCGGCTATTTTAAATGAGCGAACATTTAAATATTTACAGGGACATACAGACATTTGTCATGGAAGCGTGTGGACTTCCCAAGCAACATGGAGACGTTTTAATTTTTGAAATCGCTTCATAATCGACTCAAATGTGAATGTGATCAAAACTGTGGTCTTTTCTTGCTTCTAGCCGTGCATCGCATCGCCGCGCCGCACTGTAGCGTCCGAGCGTCACCGTCGTATGACGGGGAGCGTTATATTTTTGTTTTGTTTTGTTTTGGCTGCAGGCGCTCTTCTTAACACAGGCCTGCCCACATTCTCCTAGAAATGAATAAAAGAGTAACGTTAATGATATTAGGCTCAAGAGAATAGCATGTTCCAGTTTGTTTATATCGAAATCCAAGATGGAGGACATTTAAACCATGACTTAATCACAGTTTATGGTTTTAATCACAGGTTAAGGGTTTAATCACAGATTTGTTAAGCAATGCTTAAATTTAAGTGGTGCAACGCACCTCGATTTAAAATAAAACCTAGATCAACAAACCCTTGATTAAACCTAAACTAAGATTTATTTAATCCCTCTATGAGTTACACACCCGTAAGGGGCCATTTGGAACCCCTTCAAGGAACCATGAGGGTATCTGGACTAGAGCCCGACCGATATATCGGTCGTTTTTGGACCTCAATGTCGGTATCGGACATCGGTCATTATCTCTCCGATGTATCGGTCGTTTTTATAAGTAATATTAGACCACCATTTGATGACATTTAGCCACTCAGACCACATGTCGTTGCTCGTAAGGATCCATTGGGTTTCATTTTACACTCATGAGTTAAAAATATTATAAAGGGTCCATTTGGTTACCAAATCTCCATCATTTTGCTGGGGACCACCTGGAAACCCCTCAAGGACCACTGGTGGCCCCCAGACCATTGGTAAAAAAAAAAACGGAAAAAAGATTTTGAAGGTAAGATGTTTTCGAAATTTAGGCTATTTATTATTATTTTATATTATTACAAAATATCGGTTAAACATCGGCAATCGGTGGTGTAGCACTCAACATCGGCATCGGTCAAAAGATATGGCATCGGTCGGGCTCTAGTTGTATGTCTCAACATTCCTGCCACTCTCAACAATATCATGTTTTGTAGATTTTCTTTATTAGACAATAATTTTTCCAGAGCTTTTTTTAATCTCTAATAAAAACTAAACTAAAACTAAGCATTTTCAAAAAATAAAAACGAAACGAAACTAGCAACCTCACTTTAAAAACGAATTAAAACTAAACTGTAATTGAAAACAAAACCTCAAAACTAATAAAAATAAAAACTAATGGAAAAATCCAAAACTATTATAACCTTGCTCCACCACCAAACTCTAACCCAGGGTTCCCCAAAAGGCGGCCCGCGGGGGGCTACTGTCTGGCCCCCACCAACCCCAGTAATAATGGTGGTATAAGAGCAGCAACAACACTAGTGTTTCGTCGTTGTCGGGTGGAAACCTTGTATCTCCAAATTTGTATGTTCTTTCGCAAAGTAAAGCCCTGCTTCATCATACAAGGCTGTTGCACAAAAGTAGTGAAAACAGCAGATCTACAAGCACACAAGATCGGCTGTTTTCACTAGTTTAAATCATTTTTAAAATGATAAAGTACCTTTTCTTGGATGATCATTCTCTAGTGCCGTCTCTGGTATCTCATTCTGAATCATCAGCTGTAGGAAGTCTCGACTCTGGACAACAAATACAATGTAAAACAAAAAAAGGTGTGTAGCTCTTAATTGCTATACGATTATCTTTTTCACTTTACACGGTCTATAAAAGAGAAAACTACCAAAACACTGTTTATTGCAAGTTAAATGTTTTGATCACGCCCTGGACCTTAACCTGATGGAAGATGACGTGATGGAAATGTATTGTAAACATTACGAGTGGAACAGTGGTGTGGTCAGGTGGGGGTCCCTAAGTGTCACCTGCATGGTAGTTAGTTACTGTACACCACTGGAGCGGACATTAAGCCCCTTTTCCACTGCAGTTTTAGCACCACACCACACCACACCTCACCACACCACACCACACCACACCTCACCACACCACACCACACCACACCACACCACACCACACTACACTACACTACACTACACTACACTACACTACACTACACCACACCACACCACACTACACCACACCACACCTCACCACACCACACCACACCACACCACACTACACCACACCACACCACACCGCACCACATAAAAATATCTACATTTTCCATTACACAAAAGTACCCCTATCGGTAAGAAACAAATTGACCCTTTTAACTGTGATTATAATACATAATACATTTGTATTACAACTATCCTAATTATAATGCACTATAATGGATTATAACTGTGATTATAATACATTGTAAAGTATTAATGTATTACTATCAGTGTTGGGCAATATTACTTAGGAGAGTAATCGTTACATATTACTTATTACTCCTTGGAAAAAGTAATAATATTATATTACTTATTACTTGGAATCAAGAGTAATATATAATATATTAAGTTATATTACTTTTTGTTTTTTTTACCCCGCAAAAGAAAAGAGATGTAGGGTAAAATGACACAATCTGTTTAGCCAGCTCCTTTTAGAAAATAATCCAATTTATTGGAAAAATAAGTCTCCAATCAGCCAAACAAGCTTTATTTGACAGCTGTGATCAGTGCATTTACCAGACATTTAAAACTGTCAGTAATTTTGATCCTAGGCTCTGTATGGTCTTTAACTCAGAATAAAGGATATAGGCCTAATCAGAAAGCAGCCTACTTTATTAGGAGTATCTGTAAATTGAAAAACAATCCAGCACCACGGAGATGAAGAGAAACTACTTCTCCCTGTGTGTCGTTGTGTGTAAATGAGAAGAGGGGCTCACTGACCGTCTCTCTCTCTCTCTCTCTCTCTCTCTTCAGTGTGTGTGTGTGTGTGTGTGTGTGTGTGTGTGTGTGTGTGTGTGTGTGTGTGTGTGTGTGTGTGTGTTGCGCAATCTACGACTCGCTGCGCAACTCTGTGTCAAGTTGACCTAGGCTCTCAGAGAACATCAAAAGAAGTTAACGACCGTCAATTAAGCAGCTGCAAGCGCTGCTCTGAGTGCTCTCCTCTCCGGCCAGAGAGGCACGAGTAACGTTGTAACAAGGTGTTTTTTTGGCGGAGTAAAGCGTTATATATTACCGTTTTTGACAGAGTAATACCTTACACTACTCGTTACTGGATAAAGTAATAATATTACAGTAATATATTATTAGTAATTCGTTACTGCCCAACACTGATTACTATGATAATTATAATACACTATAATAGATTATAATAGAGGTTATAACACAATAGAATCTATTATCATCTCAACACCTATATTGGAGCATTTGGAGGCAATCCTAAACCAGAATGTTTAGCTACATATTCTCACAAACACCTCTCACAAACATAGCCACCACGTCGAACAAACGTGAAAATTTCCCACTGTCCACATTTTAAACATGCCACTCTTTGAACCGCATTTATTTCAATTTATCAAAATTCGCCTTACGCATAGCAGCCACTCCTGACGGAGTGATCCAAAGTTGACCGGCGACGCGATTTACGTCACAAATGGGCGTAAACACAACGCACTCCCAACTGCCTGCTAGCAGAGATGGAGCAGGGGGGGGGGGGGGGGGGGGGGGCAGTTCGAGAGAGCACCATCACGCTGTTCTGCTTCACACCAAACACTACACAGGGACACACACTGCCATTGGAATATGATAGGAATAGCGTGTTTTAAACCTTCTACTTTACCCTTTCTGCAATGACAACCTTAAAGATGCAGCTTACAGCAGAAAAATGACTTATTTAAGCCACGCGTGTGTCAGTTCTCCATGTTCTCAACAAAACATTGCTTCCCTCCATAAAGAGTAGATTATGCATGCGATGTTTGACCAGACACGCGTGTGTGTTTGTGTAGTCCGTTAACAAGCATGGTATGTTGGTAGCGATACTTTTGTACTTTTACTTGATACCTAACGTTGGGAAGTGTTACCGAATAGAGAGAGAGAGAGAGAAAGAGAGCGCGAGAGAGAGAATCGTATTTCAGAGAGAGAGAGTTCAACTTCTGACGTAATTCTGGAGAGCAGATCTGCAAGCTCACAACGCCTCGCGCAAGACGCACATCGAGATGTTATCTGCGTGAAGATCAGCTGATGTGTGTTTGTCTCCCGTTCTGTCCAAGCAAGAGAGTGAAAGTTTTTTTTTCTCTCTCTCTTTTTTTTTCAAGCCGCTGCCTGCTGTGAGTGCCGTGCTGTCAACATAAAACGAGCTGTAAATCCTCTGTGTTGCTAAAGCTCCCCTATAAATCACATGTTTGTGCAAGAAAGAAAAGATTGTAAATCTGTTGATCCAAATGAAGACTGAGACTGTACAGCAGCAGTAGGCTGCGCTGTAAAACAATAGGGTGAAGTCAGGTAAATTGGGACACTTTTTGGAAGCGCAAAGTATAGGGTGAAGCAGGGCCGTGCAGCCCATACAGGCAAAATAGGCAGCCGCCTGGGGCCCCCTCACAGCCTGGGGGCCTCATGAGATTATTATTATTATTTTATTTTTTAACCAACATGGCCATCAGGGGGCCCCAGTTGAGCACTCAACTGTGAGACAGAGAACAGTTGAAGTGAGGGTGAGGGTTAACATTAGCTCATTAGAATCTGAAAAGAAGTCAGGTAATTTGGTCCGCTTTTTGGTAATTGGCCTAGGAAACTAAGAAAAAGCAATGTGTGATACTGAATTTGTTTTTATGATTAATAAGGACTGTTGTCAACATGTTTAAGTTAAATTTATGTAATAAAATAAATTCGTTTTGATCCTACAGCTTTTGAAACAGCTGTCACACATTTTCTTGATTAGCAGTTTTCAGGTAATTTGGGCTACCAGATCAGCTGAAATGACGGGCACTGTTACGATGTTAATATTATGGGCTCATTGGGCTGTATGCAGACAAATACATTTACTGCACCCATCATTTAGCTTGTCAGAGTGGTCGTTGGAGCGCCTCAGTGCTGCTGCAGAAGTCACGTGCAACTTCTTCCAGAGAGATTGATTGATTGATTGATTGCATAGGAAATAAATGAGTCAACTGTAACTCCATCAGGTGCTTTTGTTTTACATGCTGCTAGGAATACACCATGGAACAGTGGTTCTGTTCATATCAGGAACCCTCAAATTTTTTCTAACACATTTTTGGACACTGTTCCTACACATTTTGCCCAGTAGCTAGATAGATACATACATAGATAGACAGACAGACACATAGATACATAGATATAGAACTCTGGCGGTGTGGTTCACTTCAAAATCTACATTAGTGGCATTTACCTGTCGCTCTTGCGCATTAACATCATACCTTATTTTAACACACCAAGCCAACACAGAGCAAGCTTTCCTGTACCTGAGGGGTTTGAATAGTAATAAAGTAAATGTCATGTTTTCAAAATGCATAACTTAGAGGGGAGATTCATAATAATTACGGTCAGCCTCATGGTGGTGCTATAACAGCCCACTTCACATTTTGCCCTATAACTCTTTAACACCTTCTAAGCCACGGGGAGCCCCTTAATGTTAAAACCGTACTATATCGCACATCCCCCCAGGGACTCTCAGCCACGTCGTACATTCCCGGACTTTGTCTTTAAAACCGGAATAAAAGCTTTTGATCCGAAAATCGGCGATCGTCTAACCTTCCCTAGTCACCACTCGTGCACTGATAGCTCATGCAGACCGTGCATGAAGCAGAGGTGACGTCAGCGCCTCTCCTTCTCCAAGGCTACTCCCAGCCATCCGTTTGCTGTCTGCACACTCGAGCTCCTACAGCAGCCATGCTTGGGGCTATGCTAGCGAAACTTTTCAGTTCTGTTCTTCAGTCACACATGGACTATTTGCGGGGACATTTACGTGAAAGGATCGCGCACGCGAAACGCACGGGGACATCGACGATCGGCCAAAACCCCCATTCTATCCCAACGGAAATCGAGAAAATCATGGTGAGTTACTGGCCTGGGGAAAAAAAAAAAGAAAAAACAGCGGCGCTGTTCAAGATGGAGGGGCTGCGGGGTCATGTTTATAAACATAATATTATGTCTCAGATCACAATACAATAATAGAAATGTCACGGCTAATCTACCAACCACCATTCTATTTCGGACGTCAAGGTGTTAACCATAGGTCGGAAAATCAAAATGTATTTTCCCCAGGATTCCTTGGGTCATGACACATGTCCCCACATAGGCCACACCCATTTGCATCAGGATAGATTTTCCGCCATTTTACATTTTCTTCAAAACACACTTTTTGCTCCTTTTCGACATATTTCCTCCAAATCTCACCAAAATCGGTACACATGTTCTCTGGACCCATGCAATAAACATATTCAAGCGACAATTTTCAAAGTCCATATTGTTCCTGTAATATGCTTCCAAAGTTAGTGGGAGGGGCCTATTTATCAGAAAAGGCCAAAAATCACAAACAAAACATCCAGTCAAGACTAAATTCGAATCACATGTCAAGGGTTGTATGCTCAACGAATTCCCAGAAGCAGGGCGTGCCACAAATGCACAAAATGCAACCGTTTCATGCCAAAACATGATTTTTGGGGGAGCAATCCTCCCAAAATGAAAGTTTGCTTATTTTGCTGACGCAAACATATTTCTCACATAAGCATATACTATACACTGTATATGCTTATGTTTCTCCATTAGCATATATGCTTATGTTTCTCTGGCAGTGTGAAAGGACTGACAGATACAGATCTCCATATATGCCCATATCAGTTGGAACACTGCTGCAATTTAGCTGTGAGCGCCCGCAAAGCGGGCGCGATCTCTAGACGTGAGCGGCCCAAAGGGCCGCGAACTTCTAGTGCATTACAACTATATCCTGGTGGTCTAAATGAAAAGCCAGTGAGTGATCAGTCATTATGAGTGTTTGGCCCTGTGTGGCCTAGCTCAGACCTACTCTAGAGTGGATACTTTTTAGTACCCCGTTTAGTACCACTTTCAAACCAGGTCCTTTCTCTACCCAGGTCCTTGTAGTGGAAAACCTCACACAAGTGGGCTGTGTGGTGTGGAGTGGTGTGGTGTGGAGTTGGGCCAGTGGAAAAGGGGCTATAAGCCCCTTTTTTATGTGTACATCTTTATGTGTTTGTGCAGTACCTGGACACTAGAGTGGACGTGCATACAGTGCAAGGTGGAATCTAATCATTTAGAGCAGGGGTTTTCAACAGGCCAAGGACCCCTTAGCTAAGAGGGAGATACAGCAGGGAACCCCCACTACATACAGTATTGTATAAAATTGTGTTGTAGATTTTCATCGATTTCATAGACAGATTCATAGACTTGTTTGACAGCACTGTCATCTGTCCATGTTTGATTCATGTTAAAGGTGTATTCAGTGATAATGAAAGTGGCCGGGGGTCATCTTGTCCCTTACTGGCCTTACAGCGTGGAAATGTTTAGTTTTTTATAGATTTTTTACACCATAATAATGTTCTCATTTTGATCATTAGACCCAATCACTGAATATCGGTAGGCCTACGTCTCCAGCTTCAGGATATGTATGATACTGATTTACTACGAGACTGTGGGATTTTATGAGTTCAGTAGTTTACAATCTAGGCATTTAGCAGACGTTCTTAATTCAGAGCGACTGTGGTTCTCAAAACCTTTATTCTGACCATCATAACTAAACATCATAACATAACTATGGCCATACTCTACCCTGATTGGTCGAGGACTGGCTAGCTACCTCTGAAAACCGAATCTAGCTATGCTCGTAACACGGGCCATGGTGGAAGTCCTTATATGGTCAGCACACATTCTAGTGAGGAGAATGAATGGAAAATGTACCAATTATATTTTTTATTTGAATGAAATACAATCACTGAATATACCTTTAATGTGTTTTTTTCTTCTTCAGACATTTAACTTAAAATTGTCGACCTTTCAATCTGTACTTGGTCCAAACCTATTTGCAGAAATTAGCCGAACAGCCGATTAGTTGATCAGCTACTTTTGGCTAAAGTCCTCCTCAGAATAGGAATGTGAGGGTTCAAATTGTCTCCCCTGTAGTAACTCTGAGGACCCCCTAGGGGTCCCGGACCCCCTGTTGATACCGGTAACTACATTTGGGAGAAAAGGGGGTAAAAATGATTGGCTCGGCTATTCTAAATTACAAATACTAGCTCTTACCCGTTCAAAGATATGAGCTCCGAAATGATGTGCAGTGTGTGGGTTATGGGATGTGCACTGTGCACACAGTATATGAGGGATGGAAAGTAACTTTAACTGGTGCTTGCATGCTAATATGTAGGAGCATCAATGTAAGAAATACCCGTTCCATTTAACAGCTACAGAGATACTGTGTACCGATCTGCATGATTTTTGGACAACATCTGTAACAGGGCCAGAACCCCCCCCCCCCCCGCCCGCCCGCCTGCACACACGCACACACCCCCCCCCCCCCCACCCCACCCCCCCGTGTGTGTGTGTGTGTGTGTGTGGGTTTGTGTGTGATTGTGCATGGCCTGAACAACAGCGCCCCTCCCTTAACATGTGTGGTCACAAAAGGTACTGTAGGCTAAATAGATATAGATACACCATAAAAATGCTAATATACAGTATATGATTTGTGAAAGTGACAAACGGGCTTCACAGTTATGTTAGGTGTGTTCATATGCTAATGGTGATGCGATTTCAGATCAATTGCTCCAGCCACTGAGGAGAAACGCTGTTTCAGACAGACAGACAGACAGACAGACAGACAGACAGACAGACACTCACTCACTCACTCACTCACTCACTCAGACAGACATTCGCAAAATTATAGTATAGATGACACCTGAAGGTCATTGTTTTCATTGCAACTTTTCCTACAACGTACGAGTAAATGAATGAGGCTTACAGAGTTCTCCGTTTGATGCTGGCCTTTGAATCTCTTGATGATGTTCATGCAGAAGTCCACGCTGTCTTTGGGGAACATGGACACACCGAACATCTTGAAGACGTACTTTGAGGAGGGGACGAACACTGAAAGGAGAAAGAGTCATCTTAAAGGGCCTACACCATGCTTTTAAAACTATCATTTTTGTATAAATATATGCTCAAAATTGAGTCTTAGACAGGTTTTAACCCTCAACAAACACTCTGACCATTCTTTTAGTGTGTTCTAGCTCTACTATAATGAGGCTCTCCAGCTGCAATACCAAAACAGCCTCTGTTTGCTCAGGGGCGCATCTAGTGGGGTTTTTCCACCCCTCCCCCCAATGTTTTGAAAAAAAAAAGTTTGAGAAAAAAAAGAAAAGTTTTTTGAAAAAAAAAGTTTTTGAAAAAAAAAAGTTTTTTGAAAAAAAAAAGTTTTTTGAAAAAAAAAAATTTGAAAATTTTTTTTTGAAAAAAGAATTTTTTTTTGGAAAAAAAAAAAAAAATGAAATCTTTTTTTTTTGAAAACATTTTTTTTTTTACTCTGAAAAAAAAAACGGGAATCCGTGTGACGTCACACGGATCAACTCTCAGAACAGCATTGTTCTGAGAACCCGTGGAAAGCTTTTCATCTCTGTCTTCCCAAAACCAGAGAAAGACACAATGGTCAGAAATAGGACTTTGTGAGGATAGAAGGTGCCAGTGGGACCCCAAAAAAAGGTTTTAAAATAGAAAAAGTGAAAATTCATGGTGTAGGTCCTTTAAAGACGTACTTTGAGGAGGGGACGAACACTGAAAGGAGAAAGAATCAGCTTCAGCCTTTGTGCTGTGAGCCTGTGATTGTTGAGGCCATGTATTTAGAGATTCTGTGTGTGAAAGTTCTCAAATATCACACTTTTAAAGAAGTAGTTCACTCAAAAAATGACTTATTTTCTATCAATTACACACCGTATGAAGTCTTGAATTCATGGAGATGGGGTGTCTCACCAAATTCTGGGCCCTGGGTACAAGGATTCGCTCACATTTTGTGCTTTAACTACTGAAAAATAGCAGATATACAAGCTCACAGCACGGCACCGAGTGCCGCGCTGCGAGCTTGTAGATCTGCTATTTTTGAAAAATCTTGACAATTTGTGCGAAGTCTGAATATTTCAAATCCTTCTAAGGTTTTTTGAAAAACCTATGTTTCTATGTCAGTGGTGCTCAAACCTTTTCATGTGAAGGACCCCCAAAATGATAGGTATTTGGCCACGGACCCCCATCTCAAAATATTTAGTTCCAGGGATCCACCAGATGCAAAATTTGTGTGTTCGCTTAAAACATACATATATTCAAAGATTTGCACACATTTTCACAACTTTTCAAAAATAGCAGATCTACAAGCTTACAGCGCGGCACTCTGTGCCGCGCTGTGAGCTTGAGACAGGCCCCTCCACCTTGGGCCCTAGTAACTCAGTCCCACTTTCCCACCCCTTGTGACGCCCCTGTGGGGTCTCCCGTAGGGACTTGTCTCCTCTTGATCGATGACGCAGTCATCAGATTATTGACTTAGGAATGTCTTGAAACATTCAAGGCTTCATAGGGTGTGTAATTGGACTGGCTCCTCGGTCCTTCTCCAGAAATAAAGATCCCTTCAGCCTAATAAATAGCAGATCTACAAGCTCACGAGTGCCGCGCTGTGAGCTTGTATATCTGCTAGTCGTTATCCCTTACTTATTTTCCGGCTACTCAATCAAATTAATAATTTGACTCAAAAACTAAAAACAAAACAAAGTATTTCCTGTGTTGCGCTGGTCCCCCCCCCAGGCGCAACACGGGTCGCCTTGGAAAACAAGTAAGTGCTGATCAAATAGAATCCATTTTCTGTTACTGCATCATCTATTTCTCGCTTAAAATATTTTTTTAAAACATTCTTGAGAGCAACGTTTAGTTGGAAATGACGTTTGCTTACATGGCTGACAGGTTGGATATGGCACTAAATTCACACAGTGCAGCCTGAGTGCTGCAGGTGCTCTGAGTCTTTGATTATGCATCGGTCTTTTATAGAGCAGCGGCCTGTTATCCAGAAATAACGACCGCTGATTTCAGTGATTGACCAATCAGAATCAAGCATTCAACCAAGCCGGGTAATAACTACGGTATGTTTTAACACATGAGTGAACGTCAACAAGGCGGACTAACATACTCATGATGAGAAAGACCACTAATCTCCAGCCTCTGCCAGTGGTCACAACGTTCTTGATATGAGTGATGAGAGGGTCATCTGGGTTCTGGATGGAGTTGGTGTCCACACCGAACGACGCGCTGGTCACAACGTCAAAACTGTAGGGCGCCACGAAGCTGACACATAACAGGGTTTAACCAGATACATAATGTATTATGAGCATGAAAATGTACCCAGTAAGAGCATTATTTTATGCTTTAACAATAAAAAAATAGCAGATATACAAGCAGAGATATGTGATCTTGTAGATCTATTAAAAAAAAAACTTAAAGGGGCACTCCACCACTTTTCAACCTATGTTCATATAATTGGTCCTCACTCAAAAATAGCTTTTTTCTTTTTTCTTTTTCAGAGGAGGGCTGTGGGCAGGTCAGAAACCCATCGTCTTGTGACATCATCGATTGCCAATCCAGCTTATAGAAACTGCAGGCTTTCTATTCCTGAAAAGTTGCAAAAGCCATTGTTCTCGCGATAATAAAAATCTAAATATCTTTTTCAAAAATATTGATTAATATTTTTTTTTTGGAAAATGATGATGTCACAAGACGATGGATTCTGAACTTCCCACAGCTCTCCTAGGAGACTTGGACTGAGTAGAAAAAAATTGTGATATTTTATCATGAACATTAGTGAGGACCGTATATGAAGACAGGTTGAAAAGTGGTGAACTACTCCTTTAAACATTTGTGCAAGTCTTTGAATATTTTGACCCGATTCTATAAATGTCTTCTAAATCCGTGGTTCTCAAACTTTTTCATGTCAAGGACCCCCAAAAATGCATTTGGCCGCGGATCCCTCATCTGAAAATATGATGTTCCAGGGACCCCCCAGAAGCAAATATTTGAGTTACAAATGTTTGCTTTTAAAAAGATACATTCAAAGATTTGCAAAAAGAAATTCACGATTTTTCAAAAATAACAGCTTATATATCTGCAATTATTTTAATAGCTAAAGCATAAAATAATAAATGTTTTAAGTGGTTCGAGGTGTCCTTTTCACAGAACCAACGGCTGTGTTTCGTTGTGAGACATTTTGAGCAGTTTTCAAAATAAAAATGTACATAGTTCTGCTCCTACAGATTATGCTTGAAAACATACTTTTTAATATCAACAGATTCATCCGAATTGCTTTTCCCCAGAGTGTCAACCAGTCTGTCTGCATACTGCTGTACAATAGGGAACACCTTCACCAAAGGAAAAAACAAAACAAACAAACAAGCCATTAGTACAATTGTGTGCAGTGGCGGAAAGTAACTCAGGGCTCGTACACACTGCACGACCTTTTGCGCCGATTATGCTGTCGTCGACATAGCGGCACACAGAATTCCTCTAGTGGCATGAAACGGCTCCATTCCCATTGAATTACATTGGCGGAATGGGGAATCCACTCTCATAGCTAGTTTGGTGTGGCTGTATTTCTACATTGCAGTATTATATATTGATACTTTTACTTAGCCTAAGTAAAAAATGTGAGTACTTTATCCACCACTGATTGTGGGCAGTGTATCAGAACTTGACAATATTTAACGTGAATCCTATCGTTCTATTGTGTGAAAATATGATTAACATTTCCCAGTGCGCAAGAGTTCACTTCTCACTCTCACCACTAAAAATGCACAGCCAAACCTAAATGTGATGCAAGAATTACTGTATGTAGGCTGGGTGGAAAGGTTCCCCTTCAAGATTAGCCAATTTGTGAATGACCATTGACACACATGCCATTTCACTACATACTGTATATCATTACCTTATCATTTCACTACATACTGTATATCATTACCTTATCATTTCACTACATACTGTATATCATTACCTTATCATTTCACTACATACTGTATATCATTACCTTATCATTTCACTACATACTGTATATCATTACCTGCCTCAGCCTTCCACCTGTGAAAGACGGGGATATCGTACTCCGAATTCTCTTCCACCTTTCATCTTTAACTACTGTCATTCCATCCGCCATAGGCCCCATAAAGTCTGCATCCATTTCCTGTGAACGTGAGTGAGGGTTAGTGAACTGCCATTAGACAAATATTTGTCTATGAATGCATCCTATTCTCATGCCACTACTGTGATGGAGAGACAGTAAAGAGGGCATAGAGCAGGGCCCTGTAAATCAGTGGTTCTCAACCTGTGGGTCGGGACCCCCAGGGGGGTCCCCAAATTATTTGGGGGCGTACCCAGATGATGAACTTAATGATTGCTTTCTCACTCAACAGTAAACAAAACAACATAAAGTTTTAGGGATGTGCCGAAAGCAAAATTCTTGGCCGAAACCGAATACCGAATATTGGAAACATTTGGCCGAAAACCGAATAGCCGAATAATACATGTATATCATTTATTTTGTATTACAAATGTTTGCACCATTGCTGTACCTTTGTTGTAAAGCTACCTGATTATGGCAAAAGACATGATTATGGCAAAACCTAACTTAAATAATAATCACCATATGGTTCCATAAAACATTTATTTCTCACTTTTGAATGCACACATATTTATTTTTGTGTAGAATTATTTATTTACTATTGTGTAGTAAATTTGTAATAAAAGACAAATTATGTCTCAAAATATTAACATTCCATATAGTTGAATTATTGTATCATAAAGAAATATCAATGTAATTATTGTTATAAAAAATATATTGAATATCCTATACATTATTCGGTACTATTCGGTAGTATTCGGTCATCAGTATTCGGTAATATTCGGTATTTGGTATTCGGTGCTATTCGGTAATAATTATTCGGCTGTAAAATCAAACCGAACCGAAACCGAATATGCGTTTTTTGGCACTATTCGGCCGAAAATTTTCGGTGCCGAATATTTGGTCACATCTCTATAAAGTTTAAGTGTATAATGACAAATTAAACGTTGGACAAATTGTCAAATATTAGAGGCAGAAATTGTGAAAATAGACGATCTACAGGCTCACAACTGTAATGCTACATGCTCACTGCTGTAAATAACTAATAATAATCCACGGCAACCCTGAATGACATTGTTACATTATAGCATCTGTCGTATTAACGGTACGTATATGTAGATATTTCCCCCAAAGACACAGTATGTCACGTGGAAAACCTTTGAAAAAACGTTGAAACTTGGGAGATACGAGGTTTCTGCCCGACAGTGACGAAATGACACTGTGTGGGGGATGGGACGATATGAAAATGTCATATCACGATTATTGTGACCAAAGAAATCGTGATTTACGATATTATCGCGATAATCAAAAATATCCCCAACATCCATCATCCTGGGGCGGAACATTTGCCAAATAAAATATAATATTTTTTGGCAAAGAGATTTGGTAGAGAGTGAAAAAAAGACTGCATCAAGTACGTATATTGGCAGTCCCCACCAATAGAGGGTTTAACCCATTTAGGCCTGAACACATTATGACGCAATATTTTATGCTTTAAATATTAAAAAATAGCAGATATACAAGCTCACAGCGCGGCACCGAGTGCCGCGCTGCGAGCTTGTAGATCTGCTATTTTTGAAAAATCGTGAAAATTTGAATTTTGACCCGATTCTATAAGTGTCTTTTGAATCCTTCTGAGATTTTTGGAAAAAACCTGTTTCTATGTCAGCAATCTGGCCAGCCGTCGTCAAAGAAAAGGTCCTTTTCACTTAACTGGAGCTCAGTTAGTCTGTTCTTGAGAGACTACTATGTCAGTGGTTCTCAAACCTTTTCATGTGAAGGACCCCCAAAATGATATTTTTTTGGCCACGGACCCCCATCTCAAAATATTGTATCAGGGACCCCCCAGAAGCAAAATTTGAGTTACAAAAGTTCGCTTTGAAAATACATATAGTCAAAGATTTGCACACATTTTCATGACTTTTTCAAAAATAGCAGATCTACAAGCTCGCAGCGCAGCACTCGGTGCCGCGCTGTGAGCTTGTATATCTGCTATTTTTCACTGGTTAAAGCATTCAATAATTCTAGGCCTCTAAATGGGTTAAATGGTACCGGATATGCAGCTGGGCAAATAAAAGGTGAATTGATCCCAGTGCATGACGGAGTGTGTAGCCATCCATCTCACCCTGCGGTTGGTGAAGGCAGAGTAGCATTCCTTCACCATGATGGTTTTGAGCATCTCAGGGTCCGCCACCATCAACACCGGTTTGCGTCCTTCAAATGTCCTGTACACATCATGAACACCACCATATCACATTATCATGAATCCAGTGCTTAAAGGTGATACACCATGAAATTTCACTTTTCCTATTTTAAAACCTTTTTTTGGGGTCCCACTCGCACCTTCTATCCTCACAAAGTCCCATTTCTGACCGTTGTGTCTTTCTCTGGTTTTGAGAAGGTGAAGGTTAAAAGTATCCCACGGGTTCTCAAAACAGGCTGTTCAGATTTGCTGCCGATTGTGACGTCATCTGCCGATTGTGACGTCATCACAAAAAAAAAAAAAAAAATCAAAAAGATTTTTTTTTTCAAAAGAAGATTTTTTTTTTCAAAAAGATTTAAAAAAAAAAAAAAAAAAATTCAAAAAGATTTTTTTTGGGGGGGGTGGGGGGGGGGGGGGGGGGGTGGCGCAGTTCAGGCCAAAGGTGGTACTGCAGCTGAAATGCTCTGAGAGCCATTCAAAAATGAGAGAGGCTCTCTATTCAGGAGTGGTAATTTAGCCTCAAACCTTTTGAAAAACGTTTTTGGGACATAAACAATATGACATAAATACTTTTTAAATGCATGGTGTATCACCTTTAAAGGGATATTCCACTTTCAAAAAAACTTTTGGTCATTTTATCGTCTAATCAGGCTTTTATGAACACCCTGGACAGTTTTTAATTTACTTCATTCAGTATTTAGATATTTGATGTAAATGTTATCAGGCCCTCCAGGCTCAGGGCCTCTCCACATACACACCCATTGTAACTTCAAACTCCATTTTAACCATGATAGATTCATTAAAAACACCCATTATTTATTCTGGTGACTCATACTACCCTCCTAATACGTGAGCAGACCGTGTTTTTTCAATAACTTTTTTCTTTTATTTTTAATAATTATTTGGGAAAATGGAAAAAAATTAAATACAATAATATTTTATAAAAAATAAATGAAAAAAGTTATTGAAAAAACACGGCCTGCTCACGTATTAGGAGGGTAATATGAGTCACCAGAAAAAATAATGAGTGTTTTTAAAGAATCTATCATGGTTAAAATGAAGTTTGAAGTTACAATGGGTGTGTGTGGGGAGAGGCCCTGAGCATGGAGGGCCAGATAACAATTACATAAAATATCTAAATATTGAATGAAGCAAATTCAAAACTGTTCAGGGTGTTCATAAAAGCCTGATTAGACGATAAAATTCGCAAAAGTTTTTTTGAAAGTGGAATATCCATTTAAGACGAAAATATTAAAACGTGCAATCATGCAAACGGACATTGATTTTGGGTGCCTGGCTTTTCTCATCCTTCCTCATCACCAAATAGAAGATGCAGCCTTTTTTCCCTGTCATGTTATTAACCCATTTAGGCCTTATTTTATGCTTAGAAATAGCAGATGTTCAAGCTGCGAGCTTGTAGATCTGCTATTTTTGAAAAATCGTGAAAATGTTTGCAAATCTTTGAATATATATTTTTCATAGCAAATTTTTGTAACTCAAATCTCTGCTTCTTTCTTACTCCAGGCCAAATTCATGTGATTTTGGGGATCCTTGACATGAAAAAGTTTGAGAACCAATGATTTAGAAGACCTTTATAGAAATCGGGTCAATATATCCAAAGACTTTGCACACATTTTATCGATTTTTCTAAACTAGCAGATCTACAAGCTCACAGTGCGGCACTTGGTGAGCTTGTATATCAGCTATTTTTTAATTGCGACCGTCAGGTCCCAAGTCACTATGAATAGCTTCACCGGCTGTCTGTCCGTCTGTCTGTCTGTCTGTCCGTCACGCCACACTTTTGCCCTACTCTTATCTCCGGCACCGTTGCCCGATCCATGCCAAACTTTGCACACATACTCCTTGGATGGCAACTCACAACCTCCACCCCTCATTTATCACATGGCCCTCTTCTAGCGCCACCATCAGGCTGATTTTTGCAAAACACATTTTTGGACACTGCTCCTACAGATTTTGCCCTAAAATCACGCAAAGCAGTACACAGTATCTCTAAAGTCAACATGGATCTGTCCCATTTCCCAAATTCCCTCCTGATTGGCTACGATTGCCTTCTAAAGTTATCTCCCGATTAGGGAGTCTTACTGGTAGTTAAACCATAAAATAATGGTTAAAGTCATTCAAATCTAAAGTGACGCAGATTTGTGGTTAAAGTGGCATCATGAATAATTGGATTGGATTAAACTTACCCCCACACATTCCCATACTTGCTGTAGCAGTCGCTGTCAAACCCCACAAAGCCCTGCAACATGTCAGGAAGGATATTATGGAGTAATTAAGGGTTAGACAGAGGATGCAGACACGTCTTGTCAAGAAAGACAAAGTAACCAAAACATTTGAACACAGGTGATAGCATATAGTAGCTTACTACAGGTGACAATCAAAACAAAGTAAGAGTTCCAAACAGAATAGCCTACTAATTGTCTTTTGTGTTCATTGCATGGACTTGATCATAATGGTGATATTCTTATTCTTATTGTTAAAAGTGCCATTTGAAACATTTTGATCCTTTAGTAATTGACCTACAGTAACTGTAAAGGTTCCATTAGCATTATGTAACCTAACCTGATAGACGTAGGGCAAAGTCACCCAAGTTCACCTTTAAAAGGACATTTACTGCCCTCTATAAGATATGGAACTCCCGTCACAAGTTCATGTGTGGTCCAGCTCTATGGAATGTGAAATGCACGAAAAATGTTGAAAATATTGCTTTGATGCTGATATTAACCTCTGGAAGTATTACGTTTTTTTTTTTTAGTAGCACATGCATTGCATACATTCAGTTGGTCTGGACCACACATGGATATATGACATCATCAACTTGTGACAGCAGTTGTGGGGGCAGTGGCTCAAACATAAGGATCCCAGTTCGATCCCAGGCTCCCCTGAGCAAGACACTGATCCCATAGTTGCTCACAATGTGCAGGTCGGTGCCTTGCATGGTTTCCTCCGCCATCAGTGTTGCTGTTTTTATTATGTTTTGATTGAATTGAGTAAAACACAAACAATTTCTAAAATACAGAAATAATTTAAGTTATTATTAGGGAAATTATAGTGTATTAAGGCATATAAGACTGTGTATTAAGACGTCACAACTGCAACTCAACCCTCCCCGACCTATTTAGACTACTGTAAAAAACAAACAAATTATCAGTCAGCACTGGTGCTTGAATTGGATGGATGGAGAGATCACTTACCCTTTTTCCAAAGTTGTATCCCAAAGTTCCCATGAAAGGCAGGGGCCTGGGTCCTGGAATTCCCAGCTTTTTGAAGAAGCCATATGGCCAAAGACTATATCTAGATGATACAAAGGGGGAAGGGGGGTGTTACCCATTCCATCATTATTGTAGCACATGTTGCGCAATCAGCAGCTGCATCATCATTCATAATGTGATTGCGCAACATCATAGCATCTGAAAGCTACTCTTATACCATTTCACTTCACAAGTTCCCAAATGTTGTGGTGTGGTTATAAGGGCATGCGTGTTTTGTAAACGAAATCAGAATCTACAAAGTAACTATATAACCCTGAACTAGCCATAAATTATAACGCTTGTAAAGCACTTTTATTTTGAAGACGGTTTCACTCTACATACAATCGTTATAACGGTGAGAGGGGTATAGGACCATCGGCGAGGCCGTTTGTCTCCGGCCCTTACTGCTCCAAACATGCACATTTGCAAAATATAAGGTGCTCACCGCATTGCCCAGAGTGTTTTCTATCTATTCGGAACCTCCTAGGGATGCGACAGTCCATATCTTTAATAAAGAAGTATTTTACTCAAGCTTGTCAAGGCTTGTTGCGCTCATTTGGGGAAATAGAGAAATGCACTGAGATTCCGAGACATGCTTGAGTTACTCAAGCATGTCTGGGCTTGTTGCGCTCATTTGGGGAAATAGAGAAATGCACTGAGATTCCGAGACAAGCTTGAGTAAAACACTTCTTTATAAATGAAATGAAAAATATGGACTGTCACATCCCGAGGAGGTTCGGAATAGTTAGAACCCACAAGAAGGGAAGCACCTTATATTTTTCATTTGTACATGTTTGAATCAAACGGGCTCACCAGTGGTTGAAAGTATTGTTTTTCAACTTGTTTGTTTGTTTTTCAACTTTCAACTTTCAACTTTCAACCAGTGGTCCTCCCCCTCTCCTCGTTATAAAGCTTGTAGAGTGAAAACGTCTACAAAATAAGTCCTCTATACAAGCATTATAATTTATGGCTAGCCCTGAACCATGACTGTCATATCATGACAGACCACCGTCACGTGATCCATGGCTACAATGTAACTGGTAACTAAAATTGTAGTGGAGTAAAAGTGTTTTCCTCAGAGATATGTAGTGGAGTAGAAGTAAAAGTATTGAACATTTCAATTCTGTAATTAATCATGTCACCCTAACCCTAACCCTAACCCATGACCCACAGTGTTGCGTTACAGACATGTGGTCAAGCTGTGACGGTTCACATACTAAACTGCGACCTACGGTCGCAATCAGACAGTATAATGCTACTTGTTTGTAAATATGTCGGGGGAAAAAAACATGCTTTATATAAACATTCTAGGTTCGTAAAGATGTAGTGTAGCCTATAATTTATTCGAACCCATAATCAAGGAAACGATGCTTGTGGAATGCAGCAAAACAAAAGATGTCAAGTGGAGGCGGAAGAGGAAGGAAATAATAAATAATACTCACAATAACAGCAGAGTGAAACACAGGACTAGCAGTGTCCACGTAGTGGCTGAAAACAACGGCAAGGAAAACATCATCACCATCACGTTAGTTTGTTGTTGTCTCGCCGGTAGCTGTTGTTGCTTCCAACTGTCAATAACTAAACTAACTGAAACACATAAATAACGACGTCATTTACCGGAGATCACCCTGGCGCTGGGAGGAGGGGTCAGTGTAGGGGAGGAGTCAACGTCAGTCTCAAGTTCATTAGCAAGTTCATTATACAGCAGTGTTTCTCAAACTTTAACATTTCAAGGTTAACTCTGACAGTGTACAAATGGAACCCATCTGCACTGTCAGAGTTACAGTCTTGTATGGGTCAATGTAGACCCCCTGAAGGAACCCACAGAGTCCCTGGAAAGGAATCCACTTTGAGAACCACTGATATAAACACCCAACTAAGCACACTCAATGTAAACACACACCTCCAACACATGTACTCAAATGCACCGGCAGGGGGAGCCAACACACCAGTGCAGCTAGCTACTTTACTGGCCGTGGTCGCTGGGCTTTTGATTGATTGAATACTTTATTAGCTGTTCGCATAGGAAAAGCACAAGACAGTAGGCCTACAGTTCACTGATACGAGGTCTACTAATAGGATTTAAACCTATTAGTAGAGGGGGGAATTATGGACAGGCTTTGGCTTTGTATTTTTACCGGTTTTGAGTGTGGCAGATGTGTGGAAAGTGTAAACTCAACCTTATTTCATGAATGAAACCTGCTGTTGTAAACAATAACACATATTATTTTCAGTAAACCTTTGCTGGAAAATAAGGCAACAAAGAATATAGCTTCTGACCATTGTTGTTTAATTAATAGTGTGAATGTAATTAAATACATAGGCTAAATAACTGATATTCTGAAATAATGGTAGGCTTTGATAAAGTCAGGCTTTGAGTTCATTTCCAAGTTGTCCATATGAACATTATACAAGTCCTATTTGTTGATCAGGGTCTTCTTAACTAGTAGAGAATACATCCCTCCCTCCTTCCATGGTGATGTGAAGTTGTACCAAAGTTCAGGGTCAGGTCATTTAGCAACATGACATCAGCAGCATGTGACTGCAATTGTGTTCTTGTTTGTGGATGACTCATGCTTCCGGTCTCAGAAATCTGCACATGGCTGATAACAAACTGTCATTTAAACTGAATCCATTCTTTTTGGGTCCAAAATTTACCTCAATATTATTAAAGGCCCCAGTGGGTGACAAATTGTTATCGTAAGGAAATAAGAGATTACCTACCTACAGGGGCGTCACACCAAATTCTGGGCCCTGGGTACAAGGATTCACTGCGGGCCCCCCATGAATGTTAACTATTGAAAAATAGCAGATATACAAGCTCACAGCGCGCCACCGAGTGCCACGCTGCAAGCTTGTAGATCTGCTATTTTTGAAAAGTTGTGAAAATGTGTGCAAGAAACCTATGTCAAGGACCCCCAAGATGATATGTATTTGGCCACGGACCCCGATCTCAAAATATTTAGTTCCAGGGACCCCCAGAAGCAAAATTTGAGGTAGAAATGTTCGCTTAAAAAATACATATATTCAAAGATTTGCACACATTTTCACAACTTTTCAAAAATAGCAGATCTACAAGCTCGCAGCGCGGCACTCGGTGCCGCGCTGTGAGCTTGTATATCTGCTATTTTTCAATAGATAAAGTTATTAGGGCCCCTCCAACTTGGGCCCCAGTAACTCAGTCCCACTTTCCCTTGTGACACCCCTGCCTACCTACAGTATCTGGGTTGCATTTATACTTTACATAACAATCTTTCTGTGATAAAAAGGCAACAAAACAAGTCACCAAGAAAGTCAACCAAAGAATTTGATCTTTGGGCAGGATCTCCTTGTTTGGTCAGTAGGAAAGCCCTGTAGGAAGCTGCTAGCCTGGATCAATGAATGTCATTTTGACTATGTATGCTTTACACCAGTGGTGTAAAGTAACTAAGTACAATTACTTAAAGGGATATTTCACTTTCAAAAAAACTTTTGGTAATTTTATCGTCTAATCAGGCTTTTATGAACACCCTGAACAGTTTTTAATTTGCTTGATTCAATATTTAGATATTTGATGTATATGTTATCAGGCCCTCCAGGCCCAGGGCCTCTCCCCACACACCCATTGTAACTTCAAACTCCATTTTACACATGATAGATTCATTAAAAACACCCATTTTATTTTCTGGTGACTCATACTACCCTCCTAATACGTGAGCAGGCCGTGTTTTTTCGATAACCTTTTTCATTTATTTGTAATAATTATGTTTTGTATTTAATTTTTTCCATTTTCCCAAATAATTATTAAAAAGAAATGAAAAAGAATATGGATAAAACACAGCCTGCTCCCGTATTAGGAGGGTAGTATGAGTAACCAGATAAAATAATGGGTGTTTTTAATGAATCTATCATGGTTAAAATGGAGTTTCAAGTTACAATGGGTGTGTATGTGGAGAGAAGCCCATAAGCTGTTTCCTTGTTGAAAGTGGAATATCCCTTTAACTACTATACTGTATAGGGGTGGCTGTGGCTCAGGAAGTAGAGTAGGTTGGCCAATGATCCATGGGCCGGTGGTTCAGATCCCGGCTCCTCCTGTCTACATGTGGAAGTGTCCTTGAGCAAGACACTGAACCCTGAGTTGGACCCGGTGAGCAGGTTGGTGCCTTGCATGGTTTCCTCCGCCATCGGTGTCTGAATGGGTGAATGTAATGCACAATCTATGTCAGGGGTGGGCAACTTTGATCCAGAGGGCCACAATGCATATACAGTAGCAAAAATAGCCGATCTACAAGCTCAAAACGCGTCGCAGGGCGACGCGCTTTGAGCTTGTAGATCGGCTATTTTTGAATTGGAATCCCGAAAAGAAACTTTTTTTTTTCTTCTTTTGTTTTAAAATGTCAAATGCATTTATAGGCCTATGTGTTCTTATGTTAACTTTATGAACTTAAATACAAATACATTGGACATGAAAAATACAATAACATTTTAATAGTCATTTAGCTACTAATATAGACTAAAGTAATTAAAGCTGGTAATTTTTTCCATGTTTGGAATTGTAACAGCTGAAATCAATAATATATCAGTACTCCAATATTAACCTGTGGGCCGCATTAAGTGAAGGTGGGGGCCGCATGTGGCCCTCAGGCCGCCAGTTGCCCATGTATGATCTACGTGAAGCGCCTGGGATAAAGGCGCTATACAAATGCACCATTTACTTAAGTACAGTTTTGAGGTATTTGTGCTTTACTTGAGTATTTCTAATTTCCAATACTTTTACTTCTACTCCACTACATCTCAGATCCAAATATTGTACCTTTACTCCTTTTACTAATTTCAGTTATAGTTACTTTGCAGATTTGGATTATTATTACAAAACATACCTTAACCATTCAGTCCTAGATACATTTTCAGCCATTTGCAAATAGCAGATCTACAAGCTCATAATGCGCCGCAATGCAACACATTGTGAGCCTGTAGATCTGCTATTTTCAAAAGATTTTTATACATTTGAAAACCTGAAATAGGACATTCTGCATAATGACTACTTTCTACTTTTGGTACTTTAAGTACTTTTATACTTGAATTTAAAAAGTAAAAAAAAAAAAAACGTATGTTCTTTCTTCCACCACTGGCACTAAAACTACAGACCTCTCAAATCAAACTAATCACTGCTACTAGACCTCACACTTCTCACTACTCACCAAGTCTTATAGCTTAACATAAAAAATAAATTACACCCATTCTGTTTTTCTGTAATTATACTTTTACAGCTGCTAGTATTGATGATTTCCTTTATAGTCTTGTAAGGCTGTCTCTATGTCTTGATGAATTGAATACAAAGGGCCACAATGGAAACAAGCCCACTGGGCTTTTCGTTTTAGCATCATTGTGTTTTGCAAACTATTATTAAAGTATTCAATCAATCAACCAAAATTCTGCATTTATATCTAGACCTCATATCAACAAACAGATGATGAAAATATCATTATTCGAAAAGCATATATTTATTGTCAAGCTGCACGACAAGAGATGAATGACGTACAGGCATCATATGCAGTACTGTAGCACTCATATCAATATCAACACACTCCAATACAGTATTTGACGCAGTGTAAATCAACATACATTAATGACATATGCCATGCACACACACAAAAAACATACGATTAGATTTAAAACACACAACAGGTCTGGTAAGAGATCTATCCTGCTTTCAGAACCCCTTGAAGCAAGGCAGCTTCCCAGCTTTGTAGATGAAGAGCAAAGGATGACCAAACCCTGACATCATTGCTATTGCATATGTGATGAACTTAGCAACTGAGATGGGATCAAACAGTCTAGTCAGAACATCAGAAACATGGCACCATTACTATCAAGCTGATCAGAATGATTCTAAAAGCCCTTCTCTTCATGTTGTTTCCCGCCCCACTGTCCCTCTGTCCTTCTCCTGGTCCAGGCTGTTTCAGAGCTCTGAGGACCGAGAAGCAGCAGAAAGACATCCCAGAAATGCACACAATGTCAAAGCCCAGAGAGATGTAAACCAACACTTGCATTGACCAAAACATTAAGGAGCTGAATGCAAGCACCATGAGCCAGACAACACAGCAACAGGCCACCCTGTACCGACGAGCTTTGTACCCAAGAAATACCACAGGGTGAACCACCGCTATGTAACGCTCCACACAGATACAACACTGGAATGATGGAACAGAGAACCATAACATACAATAAAAAGTTATGTCTCTAATATAGAGGAAAATTAAGTTGCGTGCGTAGAACCATGCCACGTGAAAGACAGAGGCCAGGGAAGAGATGATCATGGAAACAGTTAACCTGACTTTCGCCAGATGGTGGCAGCATTGCTTATGCATTGCTTTACCATCTGGGCTCGCTCCAGCACAGTTGATAACACTCGTAAAGTCCCGGGCCGGACCAATCAGCGGCAGCTATGGGCGGGCTCTGAGCGGCTCTGAGCCAATAGAGTCTGATTGCAGACCACGTGGAAACCCAGGAGGCGGATTCTGGGTGCAACGTCATGCAGACAGGCCAATATGAGTGGTTGGAGTTGGCACGGCCATATCCAATCACCTGCTTTAGAATTTGAAAAAATGGCCCGCCCCTTACATCGGTTGTGCTGGACCGAGCCCAGATGGTAAAGCAGAGCGTTATGCAGGCATACGCAATGCTGCAAACCATCTGGCGAAAGTCAGGTTAGGAAACAGTCAGGTTGAGATAAAAGAACTCGGAGGCTATCGTCCCACCAGCTCCACTCAGTATCAGCCACACAACGTAGCTGTTGATGGGGAGACCCAGGATGATGGCCGCCAGACAGTGCCCGAATGGTGTCGCTCTCTGAGTATATGGAGGGGCTGGAGGAGTTGGTGCAATTTCCCTCTGTGTCGAACCCAGTCATCTTAAGGCTGTGTGCGTGCGCGCTGCAACTGGTACAGAAGAGAAAAACACAATTGGCTGGATTTGAGTGCAATGCAACATTGACTAAACTGCACATTTTGAACGGCTCTTCTGAAAACAACTGTTCTATGAACCACAAGGTTAAGGTGAACTCACGTTTTTGGATGCCAGCAGAGAGTCTCAGATCTCTGAGTCGGGTGTTTTGGTGAAGCCTCTTCTTTAGACAGTCAGTCTTCTTGAATCAGCAAATCCTCCAAATGATGTACACTCTACTTTGCCTCCTCACCCTTTCTCTGTACTGCTTGTTTTACAGATGCACTTATGATCATTGTTACTTTCTTTTGATGGATTTCGCATGGAAATTAATATTTAATCAACCAGTCAATATGCAAACCTTGCCTTTGGTCGGAAATCCTCTGGCAACAACGACGTGGTGAATTTGTTTATCATACACCCATACTGCTCTACAAAGCCAAAGTGCAGTAACTACGAGAATAGTTTTTTTACTGATAAATGAATTTAGAAGTGTTTCAACTGGTCATCCAGATTAGATACGTATCGCCATATGTGATATTACATATTTACATAATATCATCACTTATGTGCCTGTACACAAGATGTAACAATAAAGTACAACCTTGAACCTTGATGTGCAGATAGCACTGTTGCTGCTCTTACTATTATTATATTGTTGGTGGTGGCAATGCTAATACTTTTAGTCTTGGATTCTCAAATCCTGTGTTGAGGGTCAAACAGGTCACACAACTCTTTATATCTCTCTCTCACACACGCACACGCACAAGCATCCAGTAACACACACGCACGCACGCACGCACGCACGCACGCACGCACGCACGCACGCACGCACGCACACACACACACACACACACACACACACACTCAACACATACTGTAAAAAGCTACAATGACGTGCGGAGGCCACTTATAAATTCTTTTAAGCTTCAAAGCGTCTGGGCCGTATCTCATTTGAACCGCCCCATCTAAACATACTTTGTGCCAGGGACCAGATTTGTTTTCTCAAAATGTTTCAAAACATAATAAAAATGTGTCACCTTTTTCGACACATTGTGAGCTTGTAGATCTGCTTTTATACATTTGAAAACATGGAAATGGGACATACTTTTACTTTTACTCTTGGTAATTTAAGTAATTTTGATGCGAATATCGTTGTACTTTTACTCAAAATGGCGTACATTGCAGAATTTATACTTTTACTTAAAGGGGAAGACCACCCATTTTCAATATTGAACTGTGTCATTACTACCTTAGAGGAGTTGTGTGGAAATAGAAAAAAAGTTCCCCCTCTTCTGTGTTGCCTAGAAGTGGAGGATTGATTTTGGGGTTTGTATTGTAAAGTACAACTTGATGACATCACACATTGTACTTTACAATACAAACCCCAAAATCTATCCTCCAGTTCTAGGCAACACAGAAGGGGGGGAACTTTTTTTCTATTTCCACACAACTCCTCTAAGGTATATTAATGACATATTTCAATATTGAAAATGGGTGGTCTTCCCCTTTAAAGGACAACTTTAGTTTTTTACAACAAGGGTTCATATTTTAGATTGTAATTAAAGAATATAAAAGATGAGTGTTAAATTGATTTAATTTACTTCTTTCTATTGCTTTAGAGATTCTTATATCAGTGGCTGGGGGCATGCGTACAAGTGGCTAAATATGTCATTTTACACAGAATAAGCCCATTCCCAAGATACAACGCAACCTTTCATGGTTGGATGTGACTTATGGGGGCTAGAAGTGTTACTGTAAATAGCAATAAAGAAACTGCTGGCTTATTGTGTCTAATAAGACATATTTAGCCACTTGTACGCATGCCCCAATGCGTACGCATGCCCCACATTTTAGCACGGTAAACGTGATAAAACAATAGAACGAAGCAAATGAAAAGATTTTAACAATCACTTTTTCTTTTCCCTAATTACAATCTAAAATATGAACCCTTGTTGTAAAAAAACAAAGTTGTCCTTTAACTAAGAAATAGGAGTACTTTTTCGTCTGGTTGCTTTGTGACAATAGTGCTATTCTGCCCCATGATGGATTCGTCCACCTGCCTGTTACAACAACAGCAGCACAATGAGCTGTGGATGCATGAGGTCACTATGCAAAGTTCTGTTTGTTTGAACTGGAGCCAGACTCACTGGAGCTGTTGTTGTTGTTGTTGTTGTTGTTGTTGTTGTTGTTGTTGTTATAACAGCATACAGGATAGGTGGTGAAGTGAATGAAATATATTATTATATCTTGTTGACTGCTATTTGCTGACCCTGAGACTCTGCTAGACTAGGGAAGAAGGGAGGATAGGTAAGGAGGTCAGGGTGCCTGACATAATCCCTCTTTGTTTTACGACTGTGAGAAAGAGATAAGATTCTTGGCGTTTAATGAGCTAGGGAAAGAGAAGGAATAGACGTTTTTGTTTTAGCAGATGAAATAATGTATGTGAGAGGGAGGGCAAGGCAGTCTTGTCTTGTGTGTCGTTGGTGAAGGATGTATGTGAATGTTGTGTGACTGTTACAGCGCTGTAAATAAATGTTTTCTATTATCTTTTAACATGGTTTCTGAGTCAAGGTTTTGCTGATCCTTTGAGAGTTTCAATTCTGCTATGGAGTCCATAAATTAAGTAGGATTTCTACGTCAGTTCGCACTACTAGTGACATCTGGACACCAATATGCAAAATTGTCTATTTTATCCAAAGTGTTAACACATGTAATATTTAAAAAAATTGTCTTAGGCTATAGGGCAAGGGTCACACCACACTTGTATTCTATTTCTACCTATTGGGCTGTTAAGTATGACATCATTTTGTAGGCAGAGGAGAATTTCTGCCCCCAGTTTCTGTGAATCTTTTTACTATTTTTACTATTTACAAATTTTTCTTCTCTTTGTTGTTGAAAGGAAAGTGTTAGAATTATACTTTGGTCGTTATTTTTTAGTCGTTGTTTTTTGAAATAGCGAGGGACAGAAAATGCTCTGGGGGCAGATTCTCCTCTGCCTACAAAATGATGTCACGGCTTAAAAGCCCCATGAGAGCAGATTCTGCCAATGCATTTCAATGGTTATGGAGTGGTTTGTTGCCATTCGCGGATTTCAGCAAGAAACCACTCCCCACTTCCCATTTCCCATTGAAATGCAATGGTGGAAGGAGTATTCACCCCAAAGATTATTATTTGCTCTCAATTATACACACACCCCATGTAGCCTTGAATTCAACTTTAGTTGCTTTTGGGTTTGGAGTTCATCTTGGTAGCACCTTCCTGAACACACTCTATTTGATCTGACAGAACCTGTGTCAGGTTCCCCTCATGACGTCACGCTGACCAGGCCTGCTCTAGAGTCTGGATCAGTGCTTCTGAAAAGGTTTCATGTCTAGGACCCCCAAAAGGTTTCATGTCTAGGACCCCCAAAAGGTTTCATGTCTAGGACCCCCAAAAGGTTTCATGTCTAGGACCCCCAAAAGGTTTCATGTCTAGGACCCCCAAAAGGTTTCATGTCTAGGACCCCCAAAAGGTTTCATGTCTAGGACCCCCAAATTGATATGTATTTGGCAGCGGACTTGAAAAGATGTCCTACCAGGTAGCCTACCCCATAAGAGAAGATTTCTTTTTTTTTTCTTCAACCTCTCTGTCTCTCTCTCTCTAGTCTATAGACGGGTTTCTGGTCCACGTCACACTGATGGGTCGGTACCAAAATTAGCCAATAAATAGAAACCATGCAGCGCTCCCCAAAACAACAGGTTTGGGGATTGGTGGGAATTGATTACATGATACATTCAGCTGTGCATTTAGTCTCAATGTTTGTAAACAAGAAACCGGTCTTTGTGTAATAGGATTTTTATTTTTAACATTAAACATTTGAACCCTATTGGCCTAGTCTCAACGAAGCCATCTATGGAATCAATGAAAAAGTTTAATCTGCAACACAATGTAATACAAATATGTAGTGGGGGTCCCTGCATCATCTGTCTCTTAGCCAAGGGGTCCAAAACCACCCCTGCTGTATGTGTGTGTGCACGCGCGCGTGCATGTGTACACATGTTTTTAAACATGGGTGTCATATACCACATCTGACTTGTGTGTAAATCAGATGTAAGTGTAATATTCTTTTATTAGCAAATACGGTAATATTATTGGTAATAATAATACTACGATATCAGAATATGCCACAGTCAGTTTGTGTTTATTTGATGGATGAAGCCTAGCCCTCATTAAAATGCTGACTGTTTGCATGTGAGTTCTAATGGTCTTTCATGCAAAGTCTGAGGTAGTGATGCCATCTATTGGTGAGTTTGACACACTGCAGTTAGTCCAGGTTTCATCTGATAACTTGAGTCTACTCTCCAGGAGCAAACACAAAAAAAAAAAAGTTATTAAAATATTTCACACATAATCTATAACAGAACATAAATGTACAATGTTCTCCAGCTGGCTGTGTGTTGTAATGAAACACAGACTTTTCATCAACATAAAATGACTGGTAATACAGTACAGCTACAGTATAGCTGGGTCTCTGTCTGCCTGCACGTAGCTGGGTCATTCCTCTGGGCTGTTGTCTGCCTGTAGCCTTGTCATTCTACCTGTAGCTGGGTCATTCTGATTGTAGTTGGGTCATTCTGATTGTAGCTGGGTCATTCTGATTGTAGCCGGGTCATTCTGATTGTAGCTGGGTCATTCTGATTGTAGTTGGGTCATTCTGATTGTAGCTGGGTCATTCTGATTGTAGCCGGGTCATTCTGATTGTAGCTGGGTCATTCTGATTGTAGTTGGGTCATTCTGATTGTAGCTGGGTCATTCTGATTGTAGCCGGGTCATTCTGATTGTAGCTGGGTCATTCTGCCTGTAGCTGGGTCATTCCTCTGGGCTGTTGTCTGCCTGTAGCTGGGTCATCATGGCCGTTGCTGAATGCTTGCACTTTGGGGACCCACACTCACAGCTGAAATATCTGCCTTTATCCTGCCAGTAGGCGTCGCCGTAGTCAAATCTGACACAGGATGATGACAGGAAGAGGAATGATTAGATTATTAAACAATGCAAGCCTTCACTCAAAGCCTGTTACAGACCTGCTATGGTCATTCAGCTCTTTGTGTGTTTCTGGTAATATTATTGTCCACTCATTTTGTATGTCCGTGGCAAAAAAAAAGAAGAAAAAAAAAAGAATTTGACAAACATCTTCACCACAAGTCAAAAATGGCCCTGACCACTGTGTGTAAAAAAACAAAAACGAAACCCAAATCCCCAACGTACCCCAGTTCGTCCCCAGCCTTCACGTTGGTGCAGGTGAAGAAGGCGATGCTGGGGAACCTCAGGTCCTGGTGTGTGGTGAACACTCTGCAAGGGAACAGGTTGGCCTCGCACATGTGGTTGAAGAAGCGGCTGATGTTGCCGCAGAACAGGGAGTCGACGCAGTAAGACTCCTCCAGCTGAGAGGGGAAAGAAGATGAAGGCTCTTCATGAAATAACCAGCGGTGGACAGCAAGTTTACTTGAATATTGTATGACAGTCAGTGCTTCCCAAACCTTTTAGCTTGATATCCAAAACGAAAGATGTGATGTCTCCCCAGGACCCAAACTAGTGAAAATATCCGATCTACAAGCCCACAACTTGAGTAATCAATAGGGGAAATAAATTACTGAACTACTCCTTTAAACATTTAGTTTTTTGGCTTAAACAAATAATAATTAAAAAGAAAAATGTAGGAAGGAATATTTACTTGCAACCCATAAAAATGTGTCTGCGGTCCCAATTAGTATTTGGGATACAGTGCTGTAAAATAATAGATCAACAAACTCAAAAAGCAGCATGAAGCAACGTATTTTGAGCTTGTAGAGCTTGTGTATCCTGAACAGTAACCGTGTTGGACAAACAAGGTTTCCACCTGACAGAGACAATATACTAGTATACTAGTATACTAGAGTATTTCCCTCTGAGATGTAGTGGAGTAGATTTATCGAAAAATGGAAACCCTCAAGTGAACTAAAAGTACCTTGAAATGGTACTGAATTACAGTTCTTGAGTAAATGTACTTTTACACCACTGCGTACATACCTGGTCTCTGTGACAATCCAAGCTGAGAATGTAGGTATCATCTTCCCTCATCAAGGCCTCTGTCTCCGAGATGATCTCCCCCGCGTACCTACAGTACAGAACAGGGCTTACAACTTCATACACCGTGGTTTTAAATACTTCAAATTAGCTCCAAAACGTATTGAGGAAAGACTCAGCACAAATTCCCATAAGAAAAATCTTCAGCTATTGTATTATCTTCTGCTAAATGAGCAGTGCTTTGGCATGTTTATTTCATTGCGCTTTATATGAACTAGAGCAGGCCTACTCAAATACAAATATTGAAGGTCCAAAAATAATGTTTTCATTAAGACAAAGGTCCGTAAGGTCGGTCATTTCCCTCAGTTCGCCATGGTCAACCAAGAGCAGGATGCTACAGGGAGGACTATAATGCTGGACAGTGTTGATTTCGTCTACTAAAAGTAAACAGTTTTGGGCACTAGTCTTGAACCTACTGCAGGCTACTATAAGTATTTAGTACTTACTGGCATACAAAGGTCCATTGAGGAATGTCTTCTAATGCGCAAACACCCCAGCCCTTCTTACTGGTCTTGAAGAGCTGTAGTCTGGTCCTGAGGACGAACTCTCATTAGTAGTTGTTTTATTTGTTTTTCAAACTCACAAATAAACAACAATATGCGAACGTAGGCCTATCTAGTCTTTGTTACAGTATATGCAGAGAACACACATGAACATTGTAACCCCCCCCCCCCCCCCCACACACTCCCCTAGAGTTAGTGTCTATCTTATTTAAATGCACCATTTAACATTTATTTAAATGCACCATTTACCATTTATCTAAATGCACCATTTACATCATCTTCAGTACCTTAGTCCATGTTGCACCACACGGTTCTGACAGCCCCTCCCACAGCAGTCCTGGTTACACTCAAAGACGAACGGAGGGTCTTCAAGGTAGAACTGTGGCAGCAAGCGCCCTTCCTGAGGGGCAAATAACAACAGAAGGAGAAGAAAAAACACGCACGCACGCACGCACGCACGCACGCACGCACACACACACACACACACACACACACACACACACACACACACACACACACACACACACACACACACACACACACACAGGGGTTAGCGTGTAATACATTTTCACCTCAGACCGTGTTGTACACAGTTAATGTCTGTTTATAATGAATTGAAAATGTATAGTGCTTTTCCAAGTGCTCAAAGTGTTTTACAATGATTCATTCACACAAGCACAAGACTTACCTCGTCATACCAACACTGCAGACTGATTTCTTCATCATACAAACAGATACTAGCTGAGCAGTTCTCTTCACACACACAGTTCTGTGGGCCCAGAGGCAAAGAAAGAAAAACTGTCATCTCCCGCTGCTATGCATTTTAGGCCTGATTACTGATTACTCCATTGTACAAATAGTCAATCTACAAAGACTGCAGATCGATTATTTTCAGCACACGATATTGTTGTACCAACAAGACTTAAAGGAGTAGTTCACCCCCTAAATTAAGTAAATTTACCCCCATTGATTCCGGATGGGGACCCGTTTCGAAACGGGTCCCCATCCGGAATCAATGGGGGTAAATTTACTCAAATCAAATTTTTGTCTTAGGAATGTGACAAAAAACTAAAAATATTATTGAACTCTACTCTCCATGGCATGAGTAATCAATAGAAACAAAGTCATTTTGGGGGTGAACTACTCCTTTAAAGGGGAATTCCGGAGGAGTCCTTTTCTTACCGTAATCTAATGTTCATTAACAAGTGGGTGGAAACAATCTACCGAGTTACCGTAGCATTGACCAGAGGTCAGATGTAGTCAGATGTAAAATACCACTGCTCGCGGTCGGACCTGCCGAGGACTCAGGATAAAATAATAATAATACAACAACATTTTGTAGCGATCGTTCATGGACATCATAACAGATTAATGTGGTAAAACAGCTAGTCTGGAATTCCCCTTTAACTGAGCATTTAAACTCACATTTTCTCTTTGTTAAAGGCAATATACTCTACTGATCACTGTACAAATACCAACAAGACAAATTCACAAATCACAAGCAGTTAAGTTTATATAATGCCACGGTGTCCTACACCACTCACCTGTAAGTGAGTGATGTCCCTATCGATGCTTATGGGGGAAGCGACACAACACTCAGGGATGTATTCATAGTCCTCTGGATAACCGTCACCGTCCACAGTGTTGACACAGGGAACTGGAACTCTCTCCTGTCCCCGAGAGATGTCTCTGGAAAAGGAAACAGACTGGGGGTTCATACAGGGGTTTTACCAAAGTGTAGCAGATGGCTGCAACTCATCATCAGTCAAAATACAGTAAATGCCATTCAATAACTTATTTTATATCAATTTGTCACATTCCTAAGCCAACAATCTGATGATCGGCAGAGTCTCTGGTACAGTAGGAGACTACTGAGTGTCCTATTGACCCATGAACCAGTGTTTTGTTGCTCTTATTGCTTTTATCTTTTTTTTTCCTAATAAAGTTTTTGCTTTTACCTTCCCTCCCCCCCAAACACTTGTAAACTGCTTTTTGGGCGGCCCCACCTAGGAAGCACCGAAGCAGAATGTCCCAAGTTCGAGTTTGAGCCCCAGCTATGTGACAAGGTGTCCCTTGAGCAAGACACTTAAGACACACCTAAACTGCTCCCCACTGAAGCTGAAAACAGACTTCACCCCGTGGGCTGAAATAGTTTTAATTATCATTAACCTGGTTGTACGACTACAAGTTCACAAACGTGACACGTTGTGAGCTTGTAGATCAGCTATTTCGCTGTACAGCGGAAGTAATGCTAAAGTGCCAAACAGTTATCAAGGGAAGCGGTTCGACCACCCGAGTGCAACATCTGCGCAGTTAGTTCGATACCGCCCGGAGAGACCCTGTATCGCCTCGCCATTCTAGACTCGACTTCCTGTTTCTCTGATACACACTCCTGGACAGTTGAACATGAGACTGACCTGTGAATAGGGCTGTCACAATTATTACATAATCGTCTAATCGTGATTATTTGACATTATCACAATTATTTTGTCATAATCGTCATAATCGTGAATGTTGAAAAATGTCACAAATAGTGGAAATAGCCGATCTACAAGCTCATAACGCGTCTATCAAAGTTATTTTTTAAGTAGTAAGTTGTCAAATATGTCAGTAATTTCTTTATATATTTAGGTTATGTGTAATATCTACCATGTACAACTTCAAAGCCTAAAAGCCAAACAGAAATGTAATTATCAATGAAAAAAACACAATTAAATCGTTAATCGCCAATTATTTGAGTGACAATTAATCGTCATGTAAAATGTCATATCGTGACAGCCCTACCTGTGAAGGAGTCTTTCTGCATTCTTAGGGAACGTCAGGCTCCTGGCTTCCCTCTCTCTCCTGTCAGCCTGCCAGACGACCCACCAGCCTGTGTAGCCTGGAGGTGTCTCTCCCTCTCCATTCTGAGGGTTGATGTCCGAACTGAGCCTGAGAACAAAAAGAGAAACGCTCCCACTTAAATTGACATGTTTACCTGATATCCTAGTTCAGGGGTTCCCAAACCTTTTTTTTCTCAGGGCACCCTATAAATATTTTTTTAATCCGAGGCACCCCTACATTATAATTTTCACTCCCAGCACCTTAAATTTATAGAATATCGTCGTTGTTGGGTGGAAACCTTGTATGTCCATAACCTTTCTTTTTGTATTTATCATCTATAAAATTTACTAAACTAGTGAAAACAGCAGATCTACAAGCACACAACGCCTCGCATCGCGAGGCGTTGTGTGCTTGTAGATCGGCTGTTTGTAGATCGGCTTGTAGATCGGCTGTTGCGAGGAAAACGTTGAGATAATAGCCATTTTGGTTAGAACTGATTGAAAATAACTTTGTACTTCAAGTTTAAAATGATACTAAATATTTCTTCAAGTGTCCAAATAAATTCCAAATATTATCAAATGATCTCGCGGCACCCCTGGACTGCCGTTGCGGCACCCCAGGATGCCCCGTCACCCACTTTGAAAACCCCTGTCCTAGTTAATATTGAAGCACCCATTGTTCTTTGTACTTTATTTTATGTGACCATTTACCCGGTTGTTTGTTGCCTAGTGTTCATGTCATTTACTCTGTTCTAACACGTGTGAGTCTGATAAGAGTGTCTGTCAAATGTTTAAATTGAAACACACAGACAAACATCATAGTAAATTGATACATGAGCTCAGGGGCGTCTCAAACCCTGCCTGTGCAGCTGGATCCAGTGCATACAGTATGTGTGTGTGTGTGTGTGTGTGTGTGTGTGTGTGTGTGTGTGTGTGTGTGTGTGTGTGTGTGTGTGTGTGTGTGCATGGCAGCAAACAGGTGGCAGGGAGAGTGTGCGTGAGTGTCCTAATGTATATCACTCACATGATGACACTCTCCTGCCTGTCCTCTGGTGCAGCGAAGGGAAGAGGAACGGTGACCGTCTGAAGGTTATGACGTGCATCCATGTCACTGAACACTGCTCCGTCAACGCAGAAGTTCTCCTCCTGAAGACAATTTACAATTACAATTTACAATTTAGGCATTTTGTAGACGCTCTTCTTACTGTTATCCAGAGCGACTCACAATAAGCAAGGACAGCACATGGTAAAACATCAATACATAAACATTAATACATCAAATGCATAGAAAGAGTAATCTAAAAAACTTAAGACCAAGAACCTATTCAATACATTTCAAAAGCAATTAAAACATCAATAATCTGTAGGCATCAAAGCTATACACACAATAGCTTGGATGTAGGATAGGATGCCCAGTCAAAATGACCTGTATGGTTATCAAGTGTGGGCAAGTCCTACGGTAAGTGCTATGGGCTAAGTTGGTGAGTGAGTTGGTAAGGTGGTGAGTCTTCAGACCACAGCGGAAGCTATAGGGGAGTGAGTCTGCAGTTCTAATTGGAGACATATTAAGCACACAAACCCTGGTATTACCATTCCATAAAAAGCCAGAAATATACTTGGTGCCCTGTAGAGTCTAAAGAGCAACCTTAGGATTACGTTTCTGAACTGTCCACAGCCCTCCTCTGAGACACAGAGTAAACAGACAACAATGGTACCATAATTATTAAAACTAGTCCTTACCCGTTCAAAGATATGAGCTCCGAAATGATGTGCAGTGTGTGGGTTATGGGGTGTGCACTGTGCACACAGTATATGAGGGATGGAAAGTAACTTTCTGGTGCTTGCATGATAATATGTAGGAGCATCAATGTAAGAAATACCCGTTTCGTTTAAAGGCTACAGAGATACTGTGTACCGATCTACATGACAACATCTGAAAGAGGGCCAGCCAACACCCCCCCCCGCCCACACACACACACACACACACACACACACACACACACACACACACACACACACACACACACACACACACACACACACACACACACACACACACACACACAGCTGGTTAAACATGTTGCCCCATGCTAGATGCAGAATAGATATGCCTCATGCTAGATGCAGAATAGATAGTAGTTACACCATAAAAATGCTAATATACAGCATATGATTTGTGAAAGTGACAAACGGGCTTCACAGTTATGTCAGGTGTGTTCATATGCTAATGGTGATGCGATTTCAGATCAATTGCTCCAGCCACTGAGGAGAAACGCTGGGACAGACAGACAGACAGACATTCGCAAAATTATAGTATAGATGTGAGGGACCAGATAATATCACATACGAGGCAGTGACATAGCCTGAAATACTAACCTGACAGATGTCTAGCAGTCCACAGAGAAGTTTCTCAACAATGTTGTAATGACCAGACGTTGCCGCTAGGTGGAGACACATCCCCTCAACATCCTGAGAGAAAACAGTCAAACCAAGTACATTTACACAAGTAGGCCTACTGTACAAACAGGTACTTTTACTTTTCTTGAGCATTTTCAATACAATACATTTCGGAGGCAAATGTTGTACTTTTTACTCCACTACAATTATTTGATAGCGTTAGGGCTATCAAATAATAATAATCAAATAATCATTATTCGCTTCCGGACATCGCCATGGCAAGTCGCATTGTTTTTCACGCTCGCCCCGGAACCAAAACACCAAAGGCTTGGTTCATCCCACACTTTCTTCTATTTCTACTATGGATCACGGATTTATGCTATAAATCACCAACGATCCTAACACCACTGGAATACGAGAATCTTTTATGGGAAATGGACAAAACGGACGATAAACACAGTGAGTTATACCTCCTTGCCAAAGCGGTAGCTAAGCACCCGACCTTTGGATCTTGTGTTATTGAATCGTTGTTGGCTGCGAACCGGAACAAAAGAGACAAACCCCTGAATGGTTGTATGAGTCGATCTTTGATCTTCTTATTATTACTGCAATCAGGAGATATAGAAACGAATCCAGGGCCTGTAGCTACCAGACAGATGACCCGAAGACTAGCTGCTCTCGCTACTGCAGTTGGATTGACGACGGCAGATCCTTCTTTGTCTGTGATCAGCGAAGCTAACGATGCTAACTTAGCTAGCTCCTCACTGATGAATCCTGAGGGACTAACAACGGGCTACTCCAGATGTCCTGACCAGCCGACCCCCGACGATCACACGGCAGTCGCCTCCGCGGACTCACGGATCGTCGAAGGACCCCCTGGCTCACGGACCCCCGGTGAACCCTCGGCGATCGCCCCCGCATGACTAGCTCAGCACGAGACCAGCATCATCGACGCAAGTCACGCAACACCGGACCCCTTCGGCCCCACCGACCCACCCGACCTGCAGACGCACCCGGCGGACCCCTTCATGGACCCGGCGGACCCCCTCGTGGACCCAGCACCCCAGAACAGAGTCTACATTAACTCTGCTCCACGCTGGCTAACGGAGAAGGCCAGAGCGCTGTTTTCAACCTGGGTTAAATCGGTGACCACGGGCCCCCACCACCCCATCCCCCAACTATACATGGAGACCCCTTTGTCCCTTTGTCCCCCTCTGAAGCCCCCAGAGACTGCAACCAACCCCCCCTCCCCCACCGACGCCGATGCGAACACTTCCATAGACCTCGCCATGGACTTTGCCAGCCGCTTTGTGAAAAGAGGTATTCATATTATGCACTTAAACATTAACAGTTTGTTTGCTAAATATGAACAAATCAAGCATATGGTTCACGAAGGTAAGGTCCATTTTCTAACCTTCTCAGAGACCAAACTTGATGACTCTATCACTGACTCTCAGATCGAAATTGACAACTACTCGGTCATCCGAAATGATAGAAACAGATTTGGTGGTGGTGTATGCATGTATGTTCATAACTGTATTAAGTATATCCCCCGCCCTGACCTACAACACAGCTCTTTAGAAACTGTATGGGTGGAAGTGATTCTTAAGAAAGCTAAAAACATACTAATCGGTGCCATCTATAGACCGCCCGACCAAAATGATTTCTGTGAGTTACTGGAGGAGAGCCTTGCACCGGTGGACAATGTTGAAAAATACATTATTGGCGATTGGAACATAGACATGCTTCGTAAAGAAGCTCCTCTATTCAAAAAGTTCAATAAGCTATGTAATCAACAGGGTTTCACTCAGCTCATCATCAAGCCAACTAGGGTTACAGATAACTCTCAAACCACCATAGATCTCATTGTAACCACAGACAAATCTAAAGTCTCCGCGAGTGGGACTATTGAATGTGGTGGTCTAAGCGACCATGATATAATTTACTGCACCCGCAAAATACATAAGTCCAAAGCTGACGGCCACAAAACAGTTGAAGCTAGAAACCTCAAAACCTACTCTAGCGAAGCCTTTAACCACAAACTGGAGATATCTGACTGGTCCCCAGTACTAGCTAGCACTCAGGTCGATGAAGCCTGGCTAGGCTTTAAATCCATTTTCAACACTACCCTAGACGAAGTGGCTCCTTTGCGTAGGGTCAGGGTTAAAGCCCGCTCACAGCCATGGTGGAATTCGGAAATCTGTGAATCAATGAAACTCAGAGACAAAAAATACTCTGAGAAACGCAAATATAATCACAAACTCAAAAAAGGCCCCAATAAACACCTTGAAGCCAAATTAGAAATAGTCAGTTTAGAGGCTAATAAACTGAGAAATCGGACAACCTCCTTAATCCTTTCTGCCAAAAAAAACTACTTGGATGAGAAAGTTGAGGAAAACATCCACAAACCACGAGACCTATGGAAGCTATTTAAAACCCAGCTAGGCTGTGGTGCTAAACTCAGATCCATAGCCAGCAACATATCCATCCAAACTCCCATAACCCTCCTCACTGATAGTCTTGATGTAGCCAAAAATCTCAACATCTACTTCACCTCCATGGCCAAAAATCTGGTCAATAAACTGCCCGCTCCATCTGGGCTGTTTGGTGTTAGGCACATCTTGAAATTCTACAGGAACCTTGGGGTATGCAAAGACAACTTTAAACTTGCCACGGTGACAACTGATGAAGCGTTTAAAAAACTGCGCACCCTACCTCAATTCAAGGCCGCTGGCCATGATAAAATTGCCCCCAAATTTCTCATAGACTCAGCTGCCACCATTGCCCCAATCATTACCCATATTATTAATCTATCTATCAAGCAGGGTTATGTCCCCCAGGACTTCATATTAGCCAAGGTAACCCCCCTGCACAAAAAAGGCAGTAAACTTGACCCTGGCAACTACAGGCCAATCTCAATCCTTAGTTCCATCTCTAAGGTAATGGAAAAAATTGTCTATGAACAGGTGGCTAAATATCTTGAAGAGAATAAACTGATCTACGAGTTCCAGTCTGGCTTCAGAGAGTCCCATTCCACAGATACATGCCTCATCTATTTGAATGATTACATCAAACGTGAAATTCACGATGGCAAATATTGCGGCATGGTCATGCTGGACCTCCAGAAGGCATTTGACACCGTCGATCATTCTATTCTGATTGAAAAACTCAAAGCTATTGGTCTTGATAGCACAGCAGTGAGATGGATGCACTCTTACTTGGTGGGGAGGGAACAGATGGTGGAAGTCAACGGAACCCTGTCCCCCCCCCCTCCCAGTAAACTGTGGAGTACCTCAAGGGAGTATACTAGGACCACTGTTGTTCTTAATATACGTAAACGACATGTCATCTGCTTGTGACTGCAATCTGTTCCTGTTCGCGGATGACTCGGCTCTCCTAGTCTCAGGCAGAGACATTTTGCAGGTTGAAAAGGCCCTTAACTGTGAACTTAACAAGATCTGCACCTGGCTCAATGACAACAGACTCTCAATTCACCTAGGCAAAACTGAATGTATCCTCTTTGGATCTAGTCAGAAACTTAGCCTAGTTGAGAACTTCACAATCAAAGTAGGTGACACTGTGATAGAAAGAAAAAACCACATCTGCTACCTGGGTTGCATCCTGGAGGCTAACCTATCCAGTGAAAAAATGACCACCAAGGTAATCAATAAAGTCAATCAACGAATTCGCTTCTTGCAAAGAGTTGCCCCACTGATCAATATTAAATCCCGAAAGACACTAGGAGGTGCTCTTATTGGGCCCCTCATTGATTACGGAGTCCTTGTCTGGTATCGCGACGCCCCAGCTGCCTTAAAGCTAAAGCTCCAAACAGCCCAAAACAAACTAATTAGGGTTGTGCTTGGTCTCCCTCCTCTGACCCACCTTACCGAGCATCACCACGAAAGCGTGGGGTGGCTCAAAGTAGCTGACAGAGTACAGCATCTTGCAATGGGCCTGGTGTACAAGATACACTACACCTCCAAGATTCCCATGTACCTGACAAACTACTTCATAAAGGTCAAGGATGTTCACGATCATAACACCAGAGGCAGCTCCACTAATCATCATCAGCGTAGATTTAACACTAAACAAGGCGCTAACTCGTTCTCCTGCTATACCATCAACATGTGGAACGCCCTTCCACAAGCCCTAAAGGAGAGCAAATCCCTAGCCTCCTTCAAAATTGGTATGAAAAGTCACCTTCAGACAGCAGCTACCCGTGACTTGTAAATAGAAGCCCCCATGCTCCCCCCCCCCCTTTTCTTTGTATTCTGCCTTTTGTATTTGATGTTATGCTTTTGAAACTGATATTATCCTAGATAAAGTACTATGTTCTATCCGTCTGTCTTTCAATGTTATATGAGATACTTAAAGGGTGGTTCCTGTGGAAATAAGCCTCGGCTTTCTAGGATCTCCTTTTAGTTGACCTTGTACCAGTGATTTGTACTGTCATGAAACTGTACTTTTTTCTATTGCAAACTTCTAATAAATTCTTCAATCAATCAATCAATCAATTAGTAACTAGTTACTTTGTAGATTTAGATCATTATTACAGGGCATACATTAACCACTATACATGATTGGCCCTATTCATAGCCGATTTACAAGCTCACAATACGTCACATTGCTACCAGATGACTGCTTCAGTCGTCATAGCAGAGATTGTAGATCTGCTATTTAAACATTTGACATCAGGACTTTTACTTATTAATATACTTAATATTTCTATATTCTTACTGGTATTCTTACATTTAGGTGACAAATCAGAGTAGTAGGGAAACCTCGCCAAATCTTTATCCATAAAAGCACAAACCTCTGTGGAATTGACTAATTGTTTGAAACTGCACTCTGGCTGCCTTGAAATGAAACTTCCAACGAATCAGTTTAAGCATACAGCTGTTTTCCTTACCCTGTGTGTGGACCTGGCTCCAGCTGTTTCTATGTGTGTGTTCTGGTAGAAGTCCATCATCAGTGGTGTGGGCCGGTCCTCATCACACAGAGCCTGAACGGACCACACCATGAACAGGGCTTATTCAGTCATGATCATATAGCAGAGGAAAATTGATTAGTTTGATTTAAGGGCGTCATTTAATTGGGTATGGCATAGCCTAGTAAACTGACTCCTCCCATCTTCTCTTCGAATGAAGGCAGGAAGAGACTGGTTTACGAGGCTAGGTATGGCAAGGTATGGCTGCTGCTATACCTTGGCTCCCTAATTAAAATTCACTTGTTAAAATATGATTGTAAAAATAACAAAGAATGCAAATAAAACTACATTTGTATATTCCCCGTTTCTTGATCAAATGGTATATTCCACCAGTCAGGGTCAGTAGGTCAGTGCGGTGCATTATCAGGTAGTGGGGGTGTTTAGTTGCATATCATCTCTGCCAGGTGGAAACCTCATTTGGAAAGGCTCTTCTACCAAAACAGTTACTTTTCAGAATTCAAAAATTGCTACTTGTGGATCTGCTACTTTTATACTTTTGTGTGACTGTATGTTCGTTAATTTACAAAACAACACAAAAAAGTTAGAATACGAGGTTTCTGCCCGACAGCAACGATATGAAAGATATTACAAATGAAAAAGAACAATATTGTGTTCTTTTTGTCAAGCAACACCGTCGTACCACAGAGTAGGCAATAGCATAGAGCTGTGTCGTGATGCACAGTTTCCTCCAGGTGTCGTGTTGTGTTTTTTTAGGGATTAGTTGGTTTAGGACACTGTTTCTCAAAGTGCTGACCTTATACAGTAGGTCTGTAACTCTGAGAGTGCACAAATTGAACGGGCCCGTAAGGGTCTATTATGCATGGAGTCCATTTGGTTCCATTTGCGCAGAGTTATTGAACGACCGGCCTAGCTTACTACTGAGGCTTTTTCTCTTCGGTCTGTATTTGTTTGCATTTTAACTGGTGATCTTCTCTGTTAATGTGACATTGTTGTTGGATGATGAATGAAAGGAATCAAGTCAAATCGATGAAGCTGCTTGTCAAGAAAGACAGGCAGCCTGTGTTATTATTATGTAATTCATTTCAAGTGAAGCGGGCATCGCATCTGATGAATGTCTTTATCATTCACCAGAATGATAAATTCATCAGAATGATAAATTCATCAGAATGATAAATTCACCAGAATGATAAATTCATCAGAATGATAAATTCACCAGAATGATAAATTCATCAGAATGATAAATTCATCAGAATGATAAACCCACATAAAGATCCATGACTTATTTGTGTCTTCTGTCCCCTTTGACCCTGCAGCTCTCTGGGCATGGTGCTGAAAAGGGAACGGTGCACGTCAGAGAAAAGGACAACATTGATGGACACCCTGTGAAGGCCAACATAATGCATGAGCTGTATGAGTATATATATAGTTTCATTGTTTGACAGCACAATCATCATTGCATTTTGGATTCATGTCAATTTGTGTTTTCAGATATTTAACCACTTGAACCGTCAATACTTAATAAAGTTGACCTTTCACTCAGTATTTGGTCTGCTCCTTTTCCCCTCTACAAAACCTATTTGCCGAAAATAGCTGATCTACAAGCTTGTAGATCTGCTAGTTTTGGCTAAAGTTCTCAGAATATGGAAGCTAAAGTGGTTAATTTAAAAAAGGAGAAAAAAGGTTTCTATCACACAAAGACTTGGAGGACCCCCTGTAGTGACTTTGAGGACCCCCTAGGGGTCCCGGACCCCCTGTTGAAGACCCTTGCTCTATACTGTACCTGCGTTGGCTTTGTGCTCCATAACCACTTTATATCCCTCTACAGTCTGCAGCCTCTTTTTACCTTTACATTATTATACCACCATTTACCTTTACATTATTATACCACCATTTACCTTTACATTATTATACCACCATTTACCTTTACATTATTATACCACCATTTACCTTTACATTATTATACCACCATTTACCTTTACATTATTATACCACCATTTACCTTTACATTATTATCCCACCATTTACCTTTACATTATTATCCCACCATTTACCTTTACATTATTATCCCACCATTTACCTTTACATTATTATCCCACCATTTACCTTTACATTATTATCCCACCATTTACCTTTACATTATTATCCCACCATTTACCTTTACATTATTATCCCACCATTTACCTTTACATTATTATACCACCATTTACCTTTACATTATTATACCACCATTTACCTTTACATTATTATACCACCATTTACCTTTACATTATTATACCACCATTTACCTTTACATTATTATACCACCATTTACCTTTACATTATTATACCACCATTTACCTTTACATTATTATCCCACCATTTACCTTTACATTATTATACCACCATTTACCTTTACATTATTATACCACCATTTTTGTAACCCATTTTTTCACCTGGTGTCAAAAGAGTACCTGAGACGAATAACAGTCTAAGTCCGTACTTAAACATTTTGGATAATGACATTTTTTTGATTTACCAAACTAGAAGTTTTTAATTTCTTAAAGTCTTAATGTACTCCAACCTCATGTTGTTGAGTTAGATTTTTTTACTTAACTCATATATATTAAGAATTATAAGACATAATACTCCAACAGTTTGTGGAACAACAGTATAAGTCCGTACAAGCAATATTCAGCAGACAAAGGGAGCAGATAACATTAAAACAGACAATTGAACAAAATGAGGGGGGATTGCATTAACAATTTAACAGATTAAAAATGACTAGTTTGTGGTTTACAGTCTGGTAAATCCAGTATATATAAAAAAAATATGGACTTATATTGTTATTCGTCTCAGGTACTCATGTTGTCTAATGTAATCCTGGGCGCTACACTCCCTCTGCCAACCTGATGAGAGCAACAGACTGACTTCATGCTTCTTTCTATGCATGAGGAGTCCAAGCCTCTTTTCACCTGACAGGGGAGTTTCCCTGGTAGGACGTAGCGTGTGGAAGGAACACGTTATTCCAACCTGTTCCTTTCCCCTCCATCAGGCGCCCCGGCTGGCCAGGGGGAGGCAGTATAGAGACCAGGATTACTGCATGTTTTTTTGTGAGGGTACTACCTTAGCCTGGTTAATAAACCATACCGCACAACACCACCCCGTGTTGTAGTGTGGTCTGGAGCCTCACAATTGAGAATCCATTTCCACCAGCCACCAGAAAGGGTTAGCCAATCAGGGCTGTAGGCTGTGTGGACACAAAAACATTCCCCCCTCCCCCTCCCCTCTATGACAGGCATCAAAGAGGTAGTTGTCTTTGATGTTTCATTGATTAGAGAGAACACTAACGAGCTATTGACTCAATCAATTACTGCGGTTTACTGCAATTAAGAGCAAGTCACCTTGACATTTTTTTAAACTGCCCCTAACATTACGTCAATAGGCTTTAGCCCGCCCCCCAGAAAAATAATCTCTCCCCGAAATTCCAGACTCTCTTCCCAAAACGAAGTGTGTGATAGAGTCATGGTTTATTAACCAGGCAAGTACTACCTACCATAGGAGACACTGGGAGAACATGCAAACTCCACACAGAAAGGCCCTTTTGCCAACCCCACCTAGGGTGTGGGCGCTGATGACTCTGAGGAGAGAACACGCCCCCAGCGCCCACAACGTCCCCAGCAGGAATCAAACCCATGACCTTCTAGCTGTGAGGCGATAGCCTTCTGCACTTACGGATGTCCCACCCTCCCATTTTGTACAGGTCGCTCCAATGAACTGCAGCAGCAGATGAGGTATCTAGCTTTATATATCTATGAATCTAGTGACATACGTACATACTGCACATAGACCCCTTTTCCACTGGGGTTTCACACACACACACACACACACGCACGCACGCACCCACGCACGCACGCACGCACGCACGCACGCACACACGCACGCACGCACACACGCACGCATGCACGCACGCACGCACGCACGCACACAAATAGATAGTTTGCATAGTTGGAACTTGGAACCTACTTGTATAATGAGCCTGTGACAGATCTCCCGGCAGCATGCCTCAGCTGCAGCATAGAGTGGTGTGACATTGTTCATCTTGAAGTCTATTCCATCCACTGAAATATAAAGACACATTTGCTCTATCAAAAGACACGAGACGTGTGGGGAGTGAGACTTGTTGACAGCCAGTTGAAATTTGAACACACCTAAAATCAGCACGACGGTCTTGCGCTCCCCGTGTTTGGTTGAGACGTAAAGCTGCTTGAGATGGAAGCGCAGGTTCTTGGCTCTAATTGGAAATGAAATGAAAATCAATGATCAAAGCACGATGTGTAACTTGATGCAGATCACATGACAGGGCCGCAGTGGCCTAAAGCAGTGGTTTTTCAACCAGGGGTCCGGGGACCACCAGTAGTCCCTAAGGTGGTTCCAGGAGAGTTGGTAACCAAATAGATCAGCATTACTTAATTTACAAGATGTCTACACAATTAGTGAATGTAGAATAATTCTTATTTTGATCAGTGTCTGCCTGTCATCTCTGCTATGGTGCCAACATCAATACAGCATGGAATTGTGGACAGAATCTTATCCAACGACAAGAAAACATTCTAAGTCTTGGGTCTGAGAGGCTAAATATCATCAAATGGTGGTCCGTGGCTCAAATGCTGAATAAATAATGGACATTGATATGAAAAGGGTTGAAAACCACTGGGCCAAGAGGTTAGTTAGAGGAGTGCATCAATGTCACCACTCAGACCATCCCCCAACCACACTGAAGTCATAACATTAAAACCCTTTGAATTGAATTGAATTGAATTGAATTGAATTGAATTGAATTGAATTGAATTGAATTGAATTGTGAAGCAGGGCATTCTCAGCCAATGCAGCACAGGAAATTCAAATCTTTTCAGTGTGAAAACTTGTAATGAACATTAATAGTTTGGCTCAAAATGCCGCAAAAATCGGCTTGCTATATCGCCGCTGTCGGGTGGAAACCTTGTATCTCCAAGTTTCACATGTGTACGTTATTTCGCAAAGTAAAGCCCTGCTTCATCATACAAGGCCGTCGCACAAAAGTAGTGAAAACAGCAGATCTACAAGCACACAACGCCTTGCACCGCGAGGCGTTGTGTGCTTGTAGATCGGCTGTCCCAACAACGGTTACTGATCTATAATGTTGAGGCATGCGGCAACCAATGAGTACAGGGCTCTTGCTGACCCTCCTGTCCTCCTCCCTGTAAGACAGAAGCTCCAGACATGTACTGTGGGAGTGTTTGTGGATTATGAGGAGGGTCTGGTCTCCTTTTATGATGTGGAGGCCAGAGTTAATCTCTACTCATTCACTGGCTGCACCTTCACTGTGAGACTCTACCCATACTTCAGTCCTGAGCCTAATGATGGAGGTAGAAACTCTGCTCCTCTGATCATCTCTCCTGTCAACAAGGACACTGAGCTTGGTGAGGACTCTGGTTCCCTCCATCTCCATGTCTCATTCCTGCTGTTACCCTTCTGTCTCAAATCACTGCTGACACTCCTCTGTCCCGTTACGGATGGGACCATATGAAAATGTCATGTCACGATTATTGTGACAAAATGAATTGTTGAGATAATCAAAATATCCCCAATCCATTATCTTTCCTGGGGCAGAACATTTGCCAACAAAATAGCCAATCTACAAGCACACAACGCGCCGCAACGCAATGCATTGTGAGCTGTAGATCGGCTATTTTTTAGCAAAGAGATTAATTTTGGTAGAGAGTGAAAAAAAGACGGTATCAAGTATGTTATTTCCAGGTCCGTTTTACGAAATATAGAAGGTTTAAGTGGTACCAGCAGCTCGACAAATGAAAGGTGAATTGATCCCATTGCATGACGGAGGACAATTTCACGATGAATTGAAATCTCCACGACACGATTATTGTGAGTGTTTCTTATCACGATAAACGATAATAGCGATTGTCGTCCCATCCCTCCGTCTTGTTCCATCCTGCCTGGACTCTCTTCTTCACCTCCCTTCCACACTCCCATTACTTTGGATAGTTGACCCCAGGTATTTAAACTCCTCCTGCTTTCGCCAGCTCTACTCCTTATAGCAGGGTTCCCCAATAGAAACGTACCTGTTAATTGTGTGTCTCGTAAGCAGGGCAGGAATTTCAGGGTGGCCACGAAGGCCATGACCACTTTCTCCTCTGTCTCTTTCTTGTCACGTAGACACCAGTGTATCTTTCTTGTCACGTAGACACCAGTGTATCTTTCTTGTCACGTAGACACCAGTGTATCTTTCTTGTCACGTAGACACCAGTGTATCTTTCTTGTCACGTAGACACCAGTGTATCTTTCTTGTCAATATGTAGACACCAGTGTATCTTTCTTGTCAATATGTAGACACCAGTGTATCTTTCTTGTCAATATGTAGACACCAGTGTATCTTTCTTGTCAATATGTAGACACCAGTGTATCTTTCTTGTCAATATGTAGACACCAGTGTATCTTTCTTGTCAATATGTAGACACCAGTGTATCTTTCTTGTCAAGTAAACACCAGTGTCTTGTTCAGATTCTGAATTCTTAAAGTCCCAAGTCCCACCTTAAAACCAATCCAGTGACTTTCATTGTTTCAGGGCTGAGCATGGATCAGATTGGAAAAACCAAAACCAGTATTTCTCTGCAGATAGTCTACATATTACATTTAAAATCATCATTAACCCTTAAATTCAATGAATTCTTTCAAATGACAAAAATCGTGTTTTATTTTATAGCATTCCTGCCCTGATGGCATTTAATTGGTCTTTGTGCCGTCCAGAAAAGGACAACACCAAAGGCCTAAAATGATGAAATTCCAAGCCTGGTGGTAAGTATGAGCTCACAGAGGAAAGTTCTCGTATGTTCAGTCCTGCTGTCATTTCGGGTCCGGGAACATCAGCGGAGAACGCGGACGCGTAGAGATGGGCAGAGATATTTCACTAAACACACGATTTATGCCAGAAATGTCACATAGATATGAAACTAGATGACAACAGCTGACCCCAAAAGTCGCAGAACTTAATTATAGGCTGACTGAGTACACAGGCAGCACTGCGGCCACGATGACGCCCCTCCCCTGGAGAGTACATGGGTGTGATGTGATTGATGGCTGTGTAAATGCAATGCATGAGAAGCATGTAATATCACAGCTACTTTAAGGACATGCATCACTCTACCTGCCAGCGGTGGTGTCCGGCCTGCTCTCCAGTGCCCTGGGTTTGGCCGGACGCTGCGCGTTCGCTCCTGTCCCTTCACTCATCCTCCAGGAAATTAACACAGTTACGTTTGTTTTGTTCAAGAAAATTAGCAGGCGTGTGCTTCAACAAATCGAATTTAAAAAACAAAACAATGTATTCCATCAACATTGGCCCCGTTCCTCATATGAAATAATAACACTGGGAAAGGAAAAAAAACTAAAATTATGGCAAAGTCAGAAAGCAATCTGGCAAACCGATCCTATCCGCTGCATTGCCCTGTGATCTCTGCTTGATGACCCGCTGTATACTGTATGGGGCTCTGATATAACCTTCAGTAGTAATGATGAGTGCATGTGACCGCGGCTCGCCTAAATGGGTTGCTGGAGCCTGGTGCACCAATAGGCTATTTGGATCTGTCTTCTCAGCTGCCCGGGACTTTGTCTCAAGTGTACACAGCATTCCACAGCACAGCCATAAACACTATATATAGTCCACCAAGCAAGCATCAACCTGATGGCCAGTCAAGCACAACATAAAAGTCAAATCAGGGACATGCTGGGCCCCTGATTCGGCCCGGGAAAAAGAGTTGGAGAGGCCTTCATTGCGCGCTATAGAGAGAGATCTCTCTCTATAGCGCCGCTGCTACTCAAAGATTTGCCATTTCAGATCATGACAATTGACAAGCCAGCGGGCCAATTACATGAGTTATATTTCGTCGTTGTCGGGTGGAAACCTTGTATGTCCAAAACTGTTTTTGTATTTATCATTTTAAAAATGATTTAAACTAGTGAAAACAGCCAATCTAGAAGCACACAACGCCTCGCGGTGCGAGGCGTTGTGTGCTTGTAGATCTGCTGTTTTCACTACTTTTGTGCGACGGCCTTGTATGATGAAGCAGGGCTTAGCTTTGCGAAAAAATGTACACATTTGAAACTTGGAGATACAAGGTTTCTGCCCGACAGTGACGATTTACTTTGTTGGCCGCCCAGCCCCCAAAATGGAACGAAGGCCGACATTTTATTTATTTATTTTTCCTAATGGCCGGCCTGTGCCGGCCGGGAATGAACCGGTCGTTCGGGAGTTGCCAGCACGTCCCTGAGTCAAATACAGCATGGTCAACTGGCCAATCAGAATGGGGGTGATGCGAGGCGCTGTGTGCTTGTAGATCTGCTGTTTTCACTAGTTTAGTACCTTTTATAGATGATAAATACAAAACGAACGGTTTTGGACATACAAGGTTTCCACCCGACAACGACGATATGCTATAAATATAAGGTGCTGGGAGTGTAAATTATGAATATAATAATGTAGGGGTGCCTCGGATGATTTCTTTTTATAGGGGTGCCCCGAGCCAAAAAAGTTTGGGAACCCCTGTCCTAACAGAGCATTTCTACATTTCAGTAGACCTATACTTTTACTCAAGTAAAAAAAGGTGAGTACTTTTTCCACCACTGGGTCTACTAATAGGATTTAAACCCAAGAGGACGCAGCCACAATGGTCTGGTCTTTAATTAACATCAGAGGCACTGTAGTGGCACCTGTTTCATTTGTCACTCTGCCACTGTCATTGGGACAAAGATGTTTATTTTTCGCGGGGGGACAAACACAAACTACAACAACATCAGAGTGTTTGACTCAGAGACCAACTGCTGGCTGAGCACACCTTCCGCTCAATGTTGATTTTGACAGCAAACTTTGATTTGTTTTTTCGTCATATAGTCTTTTGAATGAAATTCCATTTAGTTTTAGTCATATCTTTGTTATCTGAAATGTTTTAGTGTCTATTTTTAGTTGTACATTTCAAACATTTTTTGTCGACCAAATCCACATCAATTTAGTCACCTAAATTGTATTTGGCAGGCCTTGATGGCGTGGTAATGACTGATTTTACACTTGGTTCCATGCTGAAAATAGTCAATCTACAAGCTCACAACGAGTGGCGCTTCGACACGTTGTGAACTTGTGAGCTTGTAGATCTGCTATTTTCACAAGCACAACCAAAGCGAAACACAAGCACAACCAAACATAAAATGACTTGTCTGCTTTTAGTTCTACTGGATCTCTTCTCCACTAGTCGAAAATGGCCACCTACAGTGTTGGCGATTGACTCAAAAGTCAAAAGACAACAAAAGAATCTCATAAAAGCATAACATTTGGCACATGTCGCTTGGGTCATCCTAGGACATCCTAGAAGGGGTGCTCAAAATAACTCACTTCCTACAGGAATGAGTTATTGACTAAATCGAAAATGGCCACCTTGCATTATCTGTCAGATCTTGACAGATAATGCAAAAGACACCAAAAATAATGAAAGCATGAAATTAGAGGTGGAAAGACTGAGAAATCCTAATCAAAGTAAGAGTATTGAGCAGAGTAGTACTGAGTAAAAAGTAGGCTATTTAAAAACTACTCTTTGAGTAAAAAGTAAAAGTAGCTTAATCTTTTTTTTCTTCTTTCCTTTTACATTGATTGATTGATTGAAGACTTTATTAGAAGTTTGCATAGGAAAAGGTACAGTTTCATCATGACGGTACAGTTCAAGACTAAGCTTATTTCCACTGGAAACCATTGAAGTATCTCATATAACATTGAATGACAGACAAATAGAACACAGTACTATGCAGTAGATATGAAAAGAAAAAGAAAAAAAGAAAACAGTAAGTCTAAACAAACAGTATATACAAAGAAGGGATCATGAACCTGTAAGCCTAAACCCTCTCGGTTCCCACAAGTTCACATTGGTTTGTGTGTTGGTGTGAAGCATTCCAGGTTGAACCAGTTCCTTGAATACCTGAGTAAAAGACTTCCTGGACGATTGAAGATGGAAGATGTGGAGTTGTGGACTTCAAACTTGATGAATTTCTTGAATTATAAAACCTACAGACACTTTGCCTACAGTTTTAAAACTAATAACGGATGGTAATCATAACGTCATTTTAAGTTGTTTAGTTTGATGCATCCTAATTTCATGGTATATTCGTTTCCTTTGCTTGATCTGTGAATTCCCTTGTTGTTGACATGTGCTTTGACATGCGCTACTTTTCTACACCACTTGGTGTCACTGTTGGTTCCCTGTAGAAAATGTTATGCCATGCTGCTGAGAAGCTAAACAAAGCCAAGAAGCCATGTTCTCTCCTGTCTTTTCATTTGCCATCCACCTCTACACAAATAAAACTAGCTTGTTGGGACTGTGTATTGGGATCCACCCATATTACCTCTATGGCAGTGTTTCTCAACCACTGTGCCTGGGGACCTTTGGTGTGCCCCTGAGAAGGGTCAAGTGTGCCCCTTGAAACTGCTTGAAAGCCAGTATTGTATTTATCATTTTAAAAATGATTTAAACTAGTAAAAACAGCAGATCTGCTGTTTTCACTACTGTTGTGCGACAGCCTTGTATGACAAAACAGGGCTTTACTTTGCGAAGAAACGTACAAATTTGAAACTTGGAGATACGAGGTTTCTTCCCGACAGTGACGATATTTACACCCCCATATTGTGTTGGTGTGCCCATGGATTCTTGGGACATGAAAAGTGTGCTCATGCAGAAAAAGGTTGAGAAACACTGGTCTATGGTCCCATCACCAAATGTTCTCATCATTGGCAATTTGTGGTCAATTGAATCTCAGATTAGAATCTAAATGTAGCTTGCAGAATTCCTAATGAACATGCTGATGCTCAAATTATTTTGAAATTGCATTCTTTTTTCCTTTGTCGTTGCATTATTCAAAGAGCTTCGCAGACAAAGACCTCATAGCCCTGACTTAGACAGATTACTATGAGGAAAACACTAGGAACATATTGTATCTGTGGTGTGTATATAGACTACCTCATGTCTCTAAAACTTTTCAGGAATCTTTCAAAAGCATCAAACATTTTAGATCTACCACACGCCAGCCCAGGCTGTGGATCTGATACTTTTAATACATTTGTCTGACACTGACGCAAAAGAGGTACCCACCCCACAGCACCGATATATTATAAACTATAGAGTGTCTGTCTGTCTGTCTGAGTGAGTGTCTGTCACAGCGTTTCTCCTCAGTGGCTGGAGCAATTGATCTGAAATCGCATCCCTATTAGCATATGAACACACCTGACATACCGTAACTGTGAAGCCCGTTTGTCACTTTCACTGGGTCTGTTGTCTGGCCCTGTTACAGATTTTGTCCAAAAATCATGCAGATCGGTACACAGTATCTCTGTAGCCATTAAACGAAACGGGTATTTCTTACATTGATGCTCCTACATATTATCATGGAAGCACCAGTTAAAGTTACTTTCCATCCCTCATATACTGTGTGCACAGTGCACATCCCATAACCCACACACTGCACATCATTTCAGAGCTCATATCTTTGAACGGGTAAGGACTAGTATTATAAACTAAGCAGAATAGTAGTTTATAGATAAACAGTAAACACAAAGAACACACAATGAAGCAGCAGTCTATCCTGTAAACCAAAAGGCTTTCTTTATTTAAAAATATACATAAATAACATGACATTTTCTTGCATGTTAAGGCAACCAGAAAGTACAAATTGTACATTAAAGGATGTATTTATGAAGTTTGTATGTGAACAGTTGATGAGAAATCGCTGACGCCGCTGACTACAGTAAATGCGCCTCAAAGAAAGGAAATCTGAATGGCTTAATTTAATGTATTTTTCTAACAAGCTTCGAGTCATGAATGTGACCTCACATGAATGTGACCTCACATGTCATGAATGTGACCTCACATGTCATGAATGTGACCTCACATGTCATGAATGTGACCTCACATGTCATGAATGTGACCTCACATGTCATGAATGTGACCTCACATGTCATGAATGTGACCTCACATGTCATGAATGTGACCTCACATGTCATGAATGTGACCTCACATGTCATGAATGTGACCTCACATGTCCAAAACATTTTCAGGATTCAAATTCAAAAGTAGCAGATCTACACTGCCCTACAAAGGCAGAGTGCAGTAACTATGTCCAAGAATTTCACTAAAACAATTGGTTAAAAGTCTTACAGCTGGTCAGCCAAATGAGATAAAGGCATAAAAGTGATAATATTACACTGACTGTATATCTGTTCTTGAACTTATTGTTCTTCCACATATATTATGACACAAATAAGTCGGTGTACAACGTACTTACTGCACTCACTCTGCCTTTGAAGGGCAGTAATAGTACAAGCCCAAAATGTGTCTTTTGCGCCTTGTTTGTGGATCTGCTATTGATGCTTTTGTGCGATGCAGTAGAGCAGTGGTTCTCAACCTTTTCAGGCCGCGAACCCTGAAATAATCATATTTTTACTGGGGACCCCTCCACCCTACGAGCACTACGAGTTGAGGCATTAGCTTCCATATTTAATTTAATTATTTCCCATAAATCACAATGCGACATGTTGTGAGCTTGTAATCCAGATTTCCTTTTTTTTTTTAATAAGTAAAAATTTGGACAAACAAGTTTTCTGCCCAACAGTGTTGATATTATGTACAGTACAGTACATTGAATCCAATGTATATTACATAAGACTAGAGTTATTCTGTACAGTAAACAACAGTTTAAGGTACTAACTTACAAGTTGATATCAACAAAAGCATAATTATGTACATTTGTCTTGCCAATCGGCTGAGAGTCCCAAACCCAGAATGTACAATACAAAAATAAAGGGTTTTAGGTTTTAAGGCATACGGGAAACATTTCTTTTCTAGAGCAAAAAGCAATAGATAATCATTCAGTGGCAACACATTACAATGTTCTACACATTTTGTCCAGGATAGGATACACACAGTGAGAATCCACCCTGGCATGTTGGAAGCACTGCATGTTTTATTACAAACCTTCATTCACATGTTTAGGCCTAGAATTATTGAATGCTTTAACCAGTGAAAAATAGCAGATATACAAGATCTGCTATTTTTGAAAAAAGTCGTGAAAATGTGTGCAAATCTTTGATTATATGTATTTTCAACATTTGTAACTCAAATTTTGCTTCTGGGTGGTCCCTGGAGCTAAATATTTTGAGATGAGGGTCCGTGGCCAAATACATATCATTTTGGGGGTCCTTCACATGAGAACCACTGACATAGCAGTCTCTCAAGAACAGACTAACTGAGCTCCAGTTAAGTGAAAAGGACCTTTTCTTTGACGATGGCTGGCCAGATTGCTGACATAGAAACATAAGGTTTTCAAAAAACCTTAGAAGGATTCAAAAGACACTTCGGGTCAAAAGTCTAATTTTCACGATTTTTCAAAAATAGCAGATCTACAAGCTCACAGTGCGGCACTCGGTGCCGCGCTGTGAGCTTGTATATCTGCTATTTTTCAATAGTTAAAGCATAAAATAATGATAAATAATAATGTGTACCCGTTCTAAATGGGTTAACTCCCTCCCTACCTCTTTGTGTCATCCTTTGACTGTAAAGAGGGGAACCGTCATGTGACCCATTGGTTTCTACAGACCCGTTTAGAAGACACTTCCATCAACCGGAAAACGACTGCTATTGGCTGCAACGGCAGAACCAGCAGAAGCCCTAGAAACATACCCTATTTTATCATTCATTTTTAAAAGAAAGGGACAATAAATAATTTACTAAACGCATAGCATGACAATAAAAAAGAAAAAAGAACAATGTTTACGGTACTAAGGTAATGAAATCAAGTGTAAAGTCCAGCCAAAACTCGAGTGTAAAATGCTTCTGCAGCCTGCAGTAGGTGAAACAGTGGCATCTGCCAGGCCATTAATGGGAACTGCACCCTGAAGATATACACTTCCAGCTGGTGTTTTGAATCCAGCGGAGCTCAGTGTCGTGGCCGCCTGGTGGTAGGAGCAGGACACTACGCCTCACCCTGCCACCTGGTGGTAGGAGCAGGCCGCTACGCCTCACCCTGCCACCTGGTGGTAGGAGCAGGACACTACGCCTCACCCTGCCCCCTGGTGGTAAGAGCAGGCCGCTACGCCTCACCCTGCCACCTGGTGGTAGGAGCAGGACACTACGCCTCACCCTGCCACCTGGTGGTAAGAGCAGGACACTACGCCTCACCCTGCCCCCTGGTGGTAAGAGCAGGTCGCTACGCCTCGCCCTGGACAGACCTGCGGAGAAGCCTCAGGCGGGACATGACCTCGTCCCAGTCCAGGTACGCCCCCTCCAGGTGACGCAGGTTCCCGGGGCCGCTCACGTAGCTCTTCCGTCCGTGGAGCAGCCGCCAGTTGTCGAACGTGTACACGTCACCTGCAGAAGATGTAATTTACTGTATCACACAATTGTAATGACCTTACTGTGTATACAGTACAGAAGCATGTTTGTATCGGAAATGTCTAGTTTTTAGATAGCTCTTTTCTGACCTGGCTCCATGCAGTAGGTGGCCACGTTCTGCGGTCGGTTCATGAGCTCCACGTAGGCTTTGAGCGCTCTGTAGAAGGGCTCCACCTGGTGGATGGGCAGGTCCAGCACACTGTCTCTGGTGGCGTTGTTATAGTTGATCCTGACCACCTGGCCCTCCTCCAAACTGAGCACGCACGCACGCACACACGCACACACGCACACGCACACACACACACACACACACACACACACACACACACACACACACAAGGGACTATCAACAGGGTTTATTTGACACGCAATCACGCTTTCCATACCATTACGAAGCAAAGCTAAATGTCCCAGAAAGACAGACAAATAAGTACACTAGTAATACTACTAGAATGATATAATATAATATAATACTAGATTTTAATGAAATAAAAAGATGCCCTGTTCTAGTGGTGGATTTAAGTTCACCATACTGAACAACAGATGGCAGCGTTGTACCATATTACCGTTAAAACAAATTATGTATGTCTCTCACACACACACACACACACACACACACACACACACACACACACACACACACACACACACACACACACACACACACACACACACACAGATATGCTACATACTGTACACAGTATGTCATACGACCAGCTGTACATTCTGCGGTTGCACCTCGTAATAACGTCTACGTCATTCTGTCACACATTCAACACATGATGAATGCCAGCAGCGGCGACTCACTCTATGATGCGGTTCTTGGACTGCACCATGAAGTCACAGTAGTCGGTGCCGGTGTCGGTGAAGTCCACCCTGAGGCTGGTGAGCGTGTGGAAGGCCTGGGGGTCTTCTCTCCTCAGCCGCTCCGCCATGTGGAAGCCATCCACCGCCAGGCTCTCTCCCCCGGACCGCGCCTGGCTCAGACAGTGGAGGAACTGCACCTACACACAGCCAGGGTTCACACACACATTTTTCACCATTCATATTCAAAGCTTTTCCATAAGTTTCCATGAGTATTTTACCCAATTTCCAAGGTTTATAGAAATCACATGCGGTGCAATAATGAGGCTCTAAAGTAAGGGGTTTTCAAAGTGGGTGACGGGCCACCCTGGGGTGCCGTGTGTGACAGCAGTCCAGGGGTGCCGCGAGATCATTTGATCATATTTGAACAATTTATTTGGACACTTGAAAAAATATTTAGTATCATTTTAAACTTGAAGTACAACGTTTATTTTCAGTCAGTTCTAACCCGAATGGCTGTTATCTCAACCTTTTCCTCGCAACATAATCACTACCTCGTATCTCCAAGTTTCAAATGTGTACGTCTTTTGGTAAAGCAAAGCCCTGCTTCATCATACAAGACTGTCGCACAAAACTAGTGAAAACAGCTGATCTACAAGCACACAACGCCTCGCATCATGTGCTTGTAGATCTGCTGTTTTCACTAGTTTAGTACATTTTATAGATGATAAATACAAGACAATATAAGGTACATTAAAATTATAATGTAGGGGTGCCTCGGATTAAAAAATAAATAAAATTATGGGGTGCCATGAGACAAAAAAGTTTGACACCACACTTATATTTCTACATATGAGGGTGGGTTCTGTCAATGCATTTCAATAGGACTGTTTTGCTACCATACCTTGGCTACAGGGTAAAAATGTACTTCTTAAAATAAATTCATCATGCCTGTTGCTAAGGTCTGGCAACATGACTGGTGTCTTGCCAGTCATGTTGCCATACCTTAGCTTTTGCTGAACTGACGCCACAGAATAGAATATATCAGTTTGGGGGTTCCTTTTTTTTTTTCTTATAATTTTTATCCCACGATTTTGTATCCCATTTTTCACCCAGTGCCAATTGCCTATGTAATCCTGGGCTCTGCTCTCCCTCTGCCGCGCCTGGGGAGACAACGGACTGACCTCATGCATCCTTCTATGCATGATGAGGAGCCCAAGTTGCTTCTTTTCACCTGACAGTGGAGATTTCCCTGGTTTGGACGTAGCACGTGGAAGGAACACGTTATTCCAACCAGTTCCTTTCCCCTCCATCAGGCTCCCCAGCTGGCCAGGGGGAGGCATTATTGAGACCAGGATTACTGCATGTTTTTGTGAGGGTATCTACCCTAGGAGACACGGGGAGAACATGCACCACGTTGGTACTCACTCCGGGCGGGTTGTGCAGCGCAGGGTAGTCGGTATGCAGACTCAGCTCTCCACACGTGTAAGCAACGTTGTTGGCCATGGGTTTGTCCTGGACCTGCCACGTGTGCCTGCAAGGTGATTAATGGACTCTTAATCATCTCTGTTTAAATCGTCTATCTCTCTCTCAAGGAGAGCAGTTGCATAAGATTGGGCCCGCGAGGAGAGGAAAACTATGTCTCGGAGCAACTCCTTCCAATTCAGCTGCCATAGAGTAAACAGCTCATGGAGATGGAGTAACAAACGACGAGCATGGGATTCAGCCTGATTCGCTATTCGTTCAGTGTTTGTGAGAAAAGAAAAGATCAGCCGAACGTATAGCCCAGGGTTCCCCAATTAGTTTTCCCCAAGGGCCGAATCATGTCTAGGGTACCAAGCCGAGGGCCACAACATTGCAGGGGGCGACGGTGGCGTTCCCGCTACTCCAGCGACAGTTCAGATATCGTCGTTGTCGGGTGAAAATCTTGTATGTCCACAACCGTTTGTTTCGCATTTATCATTTAAAAAAAGTGAAAACAGCCGATCTACAAGCACACAACGCCTCGCACCGCGAGGCATTGTGTGCTTGTAGATCTGCTGTTTTCACTACTTTTGTGTGACGGCCATGTATGATGAAGCAGGGCTTTACTTTGCGAAAGAACATACAAATTTGGAGATACAAGGTTTCCACCCGACAACGACGATATACTAGTGTTGTTGCTGCTCTTATACCACCATTATTACTGGGGTTGGTGGGGGCCAGACAGTAGCCCCCCGCGGGCCGCAAATAGCCGAAATGGCCGCCTATTGGGGAACCCTGGTATAGCCAATCAGGGTGGATCCCATGCTAGTAATAAACAGGGTTTATTGTGTACGCGTTGCGTCCATGCATGGCATTAAGCATCACATAATAAAATAAAATCACTGAAAGGTTTTGTCAGGTCAAGTCAGCTCCATCGATATCGGTCACATATCGGCATCGGCCAATTTTTTGTGTTTTCGGTCAACATCGGTATCGGCAGATAAGGCTGACATTAACCGATGGCAGTAGGCGATATTCATCTGTGGTTGATAAGCATACTGTTTAGCGCCGGCTATGTTGGCGTATTCGTTATCTGCAGCCTACCAAGCTGTAGATTCAGTTGTTGTTTTTTTTATAATGGAGATGTATTTGATTCCCTGGCACAGAAGGGGGAAATAAATAGGCTACATAAACAGATATCAGTATCGGTTATTGGTTATCAGCTAAATCGTTATTTTAAACATCAGTATCACTATCAGTATCAGCCAAGAATTTCCATTTCTACCACTTTTTGTGGTCACGTGTTCAGATACTGGATTCTGATTGGCTTAAAACAGTGGTAAATCAGTCAACAACCTTGAGTTGGCTCATGGACCCCGCCCCACTGTTGTGTTGCAGTGATTGTAACTAAATAACCTTGCAAGTTACAACTGTGTTGTCTTTCATTTATATGGTAAAAGTGGTAGAAAAGAAATTTACCATTCGAGGGTCGTGGGTTGTTGGCTGATTTACCACTGTTTCAGGGTTGTGGCACTCGGCCTCGCCTCGTGCCACAACCCTGAAACAGTGGTAAATCAGCCAACAACCCACTCCCTCTCATGGTAAATGGCTTACATCGGTGCAACGCGTTGCAAGCTTGTACGTAGATCACTATTCTCTCTCTCTCTCTCTCTCTCTCTCTCTCTCTCTCTCTCTCTATGTTCCGTTATAAAGGGCAAGGACAAGGGCCACCTCTTAAGCCGTGTCTCTCAGCGTCTAGCTTCCATTATTATGAGCTCACATCCTGGCAAGTGGAAACCAGAGGCTTTCTCACTGTAATCCTCCGCTGTGATGTGATGTGATTGAGTGAACTACCTAATTCCTTCTGCTAGAAGATTGAATGCTCTTGGACTGGACTTGTGGTCCCCCTGTCTCTGTCTGTCCTGGAAGCTCTAAGCCTGCGCTAGGAAAGTAACTAAGAGTTTTACACAAGTAGGCCTCATGTCCGTACATGGACAAAACGAGTCCGTGGCAAAGACTTTGTCTCGTCCGTGACTTGCGCTGACGCGAGGAATTCACCGGGGACTGAATTACGTCTCACCGTTTATATCATAGTGACAACAGTGTGTGAAGCATGACCATAAGCTTCAAACCAGGTTCACTTTGCTGGCAAAAAGATCTCTGACTGAGAACTATAGTGTGTTGCAACCACACTAACTGGAGAATAGTGTGTTGCCTATAACAGGGCTTTTCAAAGTTGTTGACGGGGCACCCTGGGGTGCCGCGACGGCGGTCCAGGGGTGCCGCGAGATAATTTGATAATATTTGGAGTTTATTTGGACATTTATTTAGTATAATTTTAAACTTGAAGTACAAAGCTATTTTCAGTCAGTTCTAACCAAAATGGCTATTATCTCAATGTTTTCCTCGCAACATAATCACTAAAATATCGTCACTCTCGAGCAGAAACCTCATATCTCCCAAGTTTCAAATGTGTACGTCTTTTGGTAAGCAAAGCCCTGCTTCATCATACAAGACTGTCGCACAAAACTAGTGAAAACAGCGATCTACAAGCACACAAGGCGTTGTGTGCTTGTAGATCTGCTGTTTTCACTAGTTTAGTACATTTTATAGATGATAAATACAAAACGAACGGTTTTGGAAATACAAGGTTTCCACCCGACAACAACCATATGCTATAAATATAAGGTGAGTGAAAATTATAATGTAGGGGTGCCTCGGATTAAAACGCCTGGCCTATAACACAGTAATTACTGAACGTCAACTCTCCAGGTTTTCTTCAGAATAGGCAGCCTACTGTATGTATGACACTGGTTTACTACGACACTATGGTACATTATGAGTCCACTAGTACTAGTGGTTCTCAAACGTTTTATTTGCAAGGACCCCCATAACTCTGAGAGTGTACAAATGGAACCAAATGAACCCTACACACTCTCAAGAGTTATGGCCATCCAGGGCTAGCTCTGTTTCTGGTAATATCATTGTTCACTCGTTTTGTACAGTATGTCCATAGCAAAAACATTATTTTGACAAAAATGTCTACCACAAGCCAACATGGCGATGGCCCCTGGGTGGAAAGTACCCGGTAATTAAGTATATATTTGCAGAAGTAGGCCTCCACCTTTGAGGTATTTTTTACTTTACTTGAGTACTGCATTTAAATTCTTTCATTACTTCATACTTCATACTTCTACTTCGTCCAATTAAGCCATATTTTACACTATGTCCATTTTAGAAAGACTCTGAAAACCTTTAAAAAAGGAAGGGGAAAAATCGTGAAATTGGACATTCTGCATGCTGTTGCTGAGTACTTTTCCTTTTGGTACTATAAGTATATTTTGATGCTTTTGTACTTGTACTCAAGTAACATTTTTATAAAGGACTTTGACTTGTAACAGAGTATTTCTACATTTTAGTACTTCTTCCACCACAGGCCTCTCAGCACGGAGATCAGTCAAACGCTGCCTCCTGCTGAGATAACAAGGCATAGCAGACGGTCTGAGTTCAATGAATTATAGATCTAATTGGCAGATATATCCCAACATACTGTATTATGTACAGCACATGATTAATAATACAAGGCAGCTTCAACACTAGAGCAGCAGAGAAGAGGCAAAGACAGATTTGATTCAATCGTCACAAAACTGGAAAAAAAAAAGCAGAAAAATAAATCTAACAATCTGGCTGCTTGGAATCCGTGGAAAACGTCGTAAATTATGCCTTTTCTTTTTCTTCCCACTTAATATTTACAGAGTCACTCTGGGGGCTTTAACTCTGGTCAGAATGAGAGCGGTGGAAAAGCGAGGGATTCACTAGAGGCAGTTGGAGTTATGAAACACTTGCTTTGGACCAGGATGAATGCAAGTGAAAGACACTCAGGTGGTACAGCTTGGGTCAAAAGTTAACTAGAACTGCACTCTATCGAAGTGCCAACTTGTGTCTTGTGCACAAGTAGGCCATGTATGGTTCGACTGCCGGTCGAACTGCCAGGCCTATCGAACTGCCAGGCCTATCGCCGGCGATGCAGTGCGACTGCTGGTCGAACTGCCGGTCGTGCGGCGGCACCTGCCGCGGTAGTTCCGCGGCAGGTGCCAGTGCCAGAGAATGTATCTGCTCTTTCTGCTATTCTGTGTTTGTTTGTCTAATAAAACATATTAGTTCTAATTACCAACACATTATTTCTTATTATGGCTTTATTATGTCTGATTCGGTCTTAAAGTGTACTGTAAATTAGGATGGGACCCTTTGTCCATTCATTGAAACACCTGTTGCATCAATTGGGTTTTCCCGGTTTGCCCTGGCCTTAAAAGAAAGCACTATATTGTTAAGTCATTTGTGACAGCTATAAATACGTGCAGAATGCAGATGCTTTCTCACCCGTAGAAGGTGAGCCTCAGGTAGCCGATCCTCTTGGCCAGGCAGGCCAGCTGGCCCTGCTCCAGTGGAGCCCCTCTGAGGCGGACGATGCCCACCCTCCGCAGGGCCACCAGCCAGTCCAGGGCGGCCTGGTCGTCATGTAGGACCTCCTGGAAGTCAGCGCTGGGCATGGCCAGCGAGGAGTCCCAGTACACACGCTCTGCACGGGGAGAGAGCACAGGGAGAGAGCAGCTTTATGCAAATGATAGGAAAACATTGTTGCTCAGGCAGTGCACACATAGACCAGTGTTTCTCAACCCTATTTCTGCATGGGCACACTTTTCATGTCCCAAGAATCCATGGGCACACCAACTACATAATACGGAGGTGTAAATATCGTCACATGAGCTGATGGGAGGAGGTTCCGGAGCTGTGGAGTACCCAGGAAGAAGCAGATGCTCACCTCCTACTCCATGCTCTACATGCAGCTGAATCTGGCTACAAGGACATTATACTGTAGTTACAGCAGATGATACAGATGTCCTGGTTATATGCATAGTAGCCGGGGATCCAGTCATCAAAATGGGAGAGGACCTGTGATGTTCTGCCGCACTTTTTATTTCTGTTTTATCTATTAGTTTGGTCATTAAGGTCCACAGAATGAGAGGCCTGCTCTGCCAGAAACATCGCGAAAAAAAGTTATGGCCATTTCTATATTCACTGTCCCATTGACTCCACTAGAAATATTCAAAAAAGAAAAGTAGCATGTGAGGGGTCAAACTAGGGGTTCTTCATCATTCTGAATCCATTGCAAGCATTTGTTTTGCATGAAAAACATTCCTTGGGCAAAATATTGGCCCGCAAAAACTGTGAAAAGTGGAAAAAAAGTGATGACTCATCACTTTTCACAGCTTTTACGGGCCAATATTTTGCCCAAGGAATGTTTTTCATGCAAAACAAATGCTTGCAATGGATTCAGAATGATGAAGAACCCGTAGTTTGACCCCTCACATGCTACTTAAAGCAGATTTTTTTCTTTTTTGAATATTTCTAGTGGAGTCAATGGGACAGTGAATATACAAATGGCCTTAACTTTTTTTCGCGACGTTTCTGGCAGAGCAGGCCTCTGATTCTGTGGACCTTAATGACCAAACTAATAGATAAAACAGAAATAAAAAGTGCGGCAGAACATCACAGGTTCAACCCTATTCCTTGAGCTTTTGGGCCTGTGGATCCCCGACTATAGGGGTCAGCAAGAGAATTCACTGTCCCATGAACCAAAAATGTGTCCCTAAAAACCGTACAAGGTTCACTGACATCCGCAAGCTGAGTGATGCATTAGGAGGAGATGGAGTCTGTGATGCTCTGATTGGAATGCATTCCTTTACAGGCTCTGATACAGTCAGCGCTTTCACTGGACATGGAAAGTCTAGCAAGACCTGCCAAGACACCTTCAGGAAGTTGGGAAGCTCTTAGGAGGTCTCATGTCGTATGTACCTGCCTTCCAAACTTCGCTACCATCTGTTTTGTGCAGTTGATTCCTGTCAACTTCCCCGTTGTGAATATTCTCTTGCATGCCTTACGGGTAAACTATCAGGCTGCTATCTGGCAGAGGTTACGGGTAAACTATCAGGCTGCTATCTGGCAGAGGTGTTTGGAGAGCAATCCCAGTGTAGCACATCCATGATGGGGAGCTCAACAGAAGGAATATAGCTGACCTGTTCTGACATCACAATGAAGCGGCCCTAAAGGGCGAGGTTTCTTCTCGCCCTTAGGGTGCCTTACTGGTTAATACCATCATCATCATCATTATGACTTTATTTTAAGACAAATGATGTATTCATGGGTTGCATTTGTAGTCCTACACCAGCCATGTTGAGGAACAACACAGGCGTTCTGATTGGCATAGAACATTAGTTCTCGGGCCAATCAGACACATTGAAACACCTGTGTTGGTCCTCAACATGGCCGTTTAGGACTACAAATGCAACCCATGAATTGTTTGTTTGACTACTTGTCACTCAGCCATCTGTGTGTCTGATTTTATGGGGTTTTACTATAGGGTTTTACTATTTTTTTCCCAAAAATGTTTCAAATTTTTTGACATATTTAACTTTAATGTGATTGATCATGAACTTATTTCCAGTAATTTATTCAAATATGCAAATGATTTAATTAACCATGTACAATACACAAACATCATGACCAGAATGGATTCTGCTGGGGAAATTACTTTAGAATCAACTATTTATAAGACCATTGGTTTCCAAAAAGTATTGTCTAGGATCCGTATAAGGCAGGGGTCTCGAGCTCAATTTACCTTGGGGCCGCTGGAGGCAGAGTCTGGCTGAGGCTGGGCCGCAGCCTCAGCGCACATGCACGCACGCGCGGCGCAGCGTGTGCATTTGCGCCTGCACATGCACTAGCACTAATTTGTGCTAATTTTTTTATTATTGTAGTTTCATACCAGTCTAACAACTACTGTATCTATCTCCCCATCAAAGAAATAAAAAAAAATCCAATCTTATCAAATGTCTTTTTTATTAGGACCCTGGTGTAAGCAAGTTGTGTTTAACTTATGGAACATGTACTGTACTGTTATCTGTACTGTATTATTAACTGTTTTCTGTACCAAACTACTAATATAATTCTCAATCAATCAATCAATCAATCAATCAATCAATCAACAAATAAACAAACACAAAATAAGATGAACAAGGACCCTGGTGTTAACAAGTTGTGTATAACTTTCCTCAGGTACATCCCTTCTTTGGTAGTCAATTTGTATGGAACATACTGTACTGTACTGTTTTCTGTACAAAACTAGCTACTAATAAAACTATCAATTTTATTGATTGATCAATTGCTCAATCAATCAACAAATACATTAACAAATTAAGAATTAAAAAGTAAATAAATCAGTAATTTCAGTTTCTTCAGTCTTCTATATCTGCTGTATTGTCATTAATGGTTTTTAATTATTGTTCAATTTTTTTTACTCCTGCTGGCAATTCCACCTGATTTTATATTGACTGTGTCAATTCTTGTTTAGAATGCGCAGTTGAGATGAGGATGCAAACTCGTCCAAAACATGATCGCCTCCGCCCCCACGATCACATCCAGCAAGTATTCCTACACATAAAACACAAGGGCGAGTTTGTTTTGGGCGAACGTTCCGGATAACTCAGCAGCGTTCTCTCTCCTCCGTTTGGCGACACGGCACAGTGCATTCTGGTTGGATAAATCACCTCGGAAGCCTTTCCCCACGACAACAACAGTACCATGGAATAATAATATCTTTGGCTATCTGTCAAATCAACTTTTCTGCACATGTCGTGCACCACAACGGTGGCAAAGTTTCGTTTCACGGTTAGCTCTGCTCCACAGTGGCAGATCTGCTCTCTGACCGGGTCTCGCATTAATTTGATTTTACAACACTGATGATGATGAGACGAGGGGAGGGATACGTATACGTGTTTTATCGCCGATATTAAATCAGGCGACGGCGCTGCCATTTGATTTCCAATGCAACCTTTGCAAGGCAGGACAGAGGAGGAAGAGAAAACAAAACAGCAGTCTGTTTAACAAAATCACATGGATTGGGAGTGGATGGGGTTTACGACGTGCGACGCGTTCAGTCTGGTTGTAACCTACGCTCACATAGAACTGATCTGATTCAGACTGCAGACCACATGAATGAATTCCTAATTACTTGTCTTTTATCTCGCTGCGTACGCATCACTTTGTTTTATTCAGAGAGAGACATAGCCTGGCCCTATACACGTTGGTATAATGTCACGCTTGGTAGCAAATTAAAACACTTTTTTAAACTGTTGTGAACACAGCGCGCTGGGACGAATGTCCGCATTTGCCTAGCCATGCAGGCACAGAAGAAAAGTCTCCATGGCAACGCTGCTGTAACTTTCACTCATTGAAAAATGTTTCTCTGCTTGCATCAAGCCCGGTCGATGTCATGCCCCCGAGAGCCGTATACCCCACCGGGTTCGTCAGCTCCGCACACAACACTGTAAAAGTGCCATTCATATAATACTCGCGGGCCGCACTAACATTAAACTTTCATATTAAGGTGGGGGCCACAAAATATCGTCTCGCGGGCCGGATTTGGCCCGCGGGCCGCCAGTTTGAGACCACTGGTATAAGGGATATACACACATCACAGTTTCTTATGGATGTAGGTTTGTTTAGGGGATATACACACATCACAGTTTCTTATGGATGTAGGTTTGTTTAGGGGATATACACACATCACGGTTTCTTATGGATGTAGGTTTGTTTAGGGGATATACACACATCACAGTTTCTTATGGATGTAGGTTTGTTTAGGGGATATACACACATCACGGTTTCTTATGGATGTAGGTTTGTTTAGGGGATATACACACATCACAGTTTCTTATGGATGTAGGTTTGTTTAGGGGATATACACACATCACGGTTTCTTATGGATTTAGGTTTGTTTAGGGGATATACACACATCACAGTTTCTTATAGATGTAGGTTTGTTTAGGGGATATACACACATCACGGTTTCTTATGGATGTAGGTTTGTTTAGGGGATATACACACATCACGGTTTCTTATGGATGTAGGTTTGTTTAGGGGATATACACACATCACAGTTTCTTATGGATGTAGGTTTGTTTAGGGGGTGATAACTGCCATTAAGCTACCAGATTAGCAGAGTTATCATACCAAAATATAAACTAGAGACATGTAGGAAGACAAAAATCCAAACATTTTACGGTCACCTTGGGTGGTACCAAAATTTGTGTTGGCCCCTGTACTAATATGAGGTTTCCAGCCGACAGAGACGACGAGCTCATTCTAAATGCATTCATGAAATCCCCCTAGCTCTGGTCCATAGCGTTAGTGGAGTTCTCCCTAACGCTATGTTCCTCTACCTCCGTATTCCTTGGCAAAACCGGAAAACCCCGCCGTCTGGTCCGAAAATAACAAAAACTGTTTCGCCCCTCATCAAACCAAAGGTATCATTGGACAGTTGAAAGCTTACTCTACTTAGTGGACGCGGGCTGAGCCCCCCACAACACGATTAAAATACATTTCTAGGGCAAAATGAAAAATATTCTACCGGATGGAGACTCCATTTCTTCTCGTTTTTCACTATTTGTCGTCGCCATCAAGGCAGCAAGAGCCGCTGATACAAACGACCTACGGCCTGGTCGCGACTTAGGCCACGACTTGGAGGTCGTAGGTCCCGGTTCTGGAGGTTTTGCGCGATCTCGGTCGTAATTCAGCGACCTGGGAAGTCCGCGATCGAAACTCTACGCTTGCTAAGGGAAGGGACGCGAGTTTAGAAACTCTACGCTTGCTAAGGGAAGGAGCGCCGCGATCGAAACTCTACGCTTGCTAAGGGAAGGGACGCGAGTTTAGAAACTCTACGCTTGCTAAGGGAAGGAGCGCTCGTTTTCAACAGCGTCGGCAGGTTAGCTACTCAGTGTCGGCAGGTTAGGGTTAGGGTTAGGGTTAGGGTTAGGGTTAGGGTTAGGGTTAGGGTTAGAGTTGGGGTTAGGGTTAAGGTTAGGGTTAGAGTTAGAGTTGGGGTTAGGGTTAAGGATAGGTTTTGGTGCACCTCGCGCGGTCCAAGTGACTACAATGGAGCGCTTCCTACCTCCGGTTCAGCCAATCACAAGCTTCAAAAGGTTGAATAGCGCTGCTGCTCTAGAATATTCTGCAAAAAGACCTTTTAAATACGACCGCGGACTTCCCAGGTCGCTGAACAACGGCCCGATCGCGCAACAACGGCCCGGGGACGACCGAGGTGGCGCAACCACGGCCGGGGGTCGCGAAACTAGACCGGCCGCGACCTAACAAGTATGTACCGCGAACTACGACCTCCAGAACCGGGACCTACGACCTCCAGGTCGTGGCCTAGGTCGCGACCAGGCCGTAGGTCGTTCGTATCAGCGGCTGTCTCTCCATCAAGGTGCCAACTCACTACTGCCGCGCAGGTCAGAGGACCGAATTACACTGAGCATTAGTCTCACTGGGTGTTATTCAACTCTGCGACGTTGGAAGCGCTGTTTCGTAAAAACCTGGAAGAGCGTCTCCATCCGGTGGAATATTTTTCATTTTGCCCTAGAAATGTATTTTAATCGTGTGGTGGGGGGCTCAGACCTCGTCCACTAAGTAGAGTAAGCTTTCAACTGTCCACTGATACCTTTGGTTTGGTGAGGGGCGAAACTGTTTTTGTTATTTTTGGACCAGACGACGGGGATTTCCGGTTTTGCCAAGGAATACGGAGGTAGAGGAACATAGCGTTAGGGAGAACTCCACTAACGCTATGGACCAGAGCTAGGAGGT
>NC_137816.1:65848087-65873087 GCF_963921795.1 Nannobrachium achirus | reverse complement strand
CGATCTACAAGCACAAAACGCCTCGCATCGCGAGGTGTTGTGTGCTTGTAGATCGGCTGTTTTCACTGGTTTTGTGTGACAGTCTTGTATGATGAAGCAGGGCTTTGCTTTACCAAAAGACATACACATTTGAAACTTGGAGATACAAGGTTTCTGCCCGACAGTGACGATATATTATATTCCCCATTTTTGTTAACCACTTTCAACCCGGCGGCCCACTATGTCATAACTTTCAAAGAAATATCACCATTGTCAACATTTTGGGGGAAAGTTGAGAAAGTTCCCAAATGTTGCAAAATAAATACTTTTCACTATTCATCGTACAGTAAAGTATACCTTTGGTAAATTAACGCCCTACTTCATCATACTACAACGTCACACAGAAGCATCAAAAGTAGCAGATCTACAAGCTTGAAATGTGGTGCGAAGTGACACACTTTGAGCTTGTATTGCTGTTTTTCAATTTGAATCCTTAACACTTTTGGAAGTATGGAGGTTTCCATACTCTCTATAACTCACGTTGTGGTTTCCAGGTCATGTGAAAGGACCTGCGCATCTCACCTCATCATGTACTTCACATTCAACCATCTAAGTGTATTTGTAAAATCCTCTAAAGGGACACTGAGCACAGAAGGATGACTGAAACCCAGTTTTCTGTGTAATTGTTCCTCTCACGCTGAGCTCCTTCCAGCTCAATCATGATTCTGTTGTATTTCCGACAAGCTGATTGTGAAGCAGCAGGCGAGAGGCCAGACATGGACTGATCACAAAACGAAACAGCCTTGATTGTTGATTATTGCTGCAGCCACATGTACCCTGTGCCCTGTGTCTCATCTAGCCACATGTACCCTGTGTCTCATCTCATCTCATCTGTGCCCATCAAATTGGGCAAAAACTGGATAGTAAAAATCTTTGTCCCCACTCCTATGCGGTATCTTTTGTCACTGAACAATTTAAAATAATAGGCTCTATGCACAGCAGCCATGCTGGAAACAAATCGGGCCCCTTCCTTACTTTCTCCACCATAGGTGTCACCAAATTATTCCAGATCCAGATCAGTTATAGCCTCGTAAACCGCTCCCTCCTGCAACTTCATTCTGCCTAGCAATCGATTCAGAATTGCAGGAAATAGTCTGGTTTACCAGACTACAGATCAGTGGCCTTGAAGTTGGAGTGTCCGCCCTGAAATTGAGAAGTCATGGTTCGATCCCTGGCTGGGTCATACCAAAGACTAAATACCAATACCAAGACTAAAACCTTTCAGATTAACTATGACTAAAACTAAATGACATTTTATAGTAAAACTAAATCAAAATCTGTCAGAATCAACAGTGAAGCAGACAAGCTCTTCAGTCCGGTTGAAGGTTGACTGAGCCAGGTGTAGGGCTCCATAAGTATTATGCTTTCCATATTCCCTATTGTTGGCATCTTGGACACTTTATCAAGTCAAATGGACTTCACTATCTGTGCCTTGAACTTTTCTTTCATTCTTTCTTTATTATTATTTTGTGATACTATGTTATGTTCAGATGCACTGACAACAGACATGCACTTATATTGAACTGTCCAAAAGTGCTGAAAAATAAAATGAACTGAACTGCTGAACTATTAGGGATGGTTTAGTTATCGTTCACCTTTGAATCGATACAATACCCTTTTCGATACCATTTTCGATACTTTTTATTTAAGTTTAACTGCTCTACCGCAGCATGATGATGATCACACAGTGTGGCGGAGCGGAGAGTATAGACATTGGATAATCATCATAATAATAAACATTATAGGCTATTGTCGGCTATTTTCCACAGTAACGAGTGTAGCCTACTAAAGCAGTCATTACACTCTCAGTAGCCCAACTGTTACAGATGCGACCGGCCAGGGGTGCGTTCCAGAGTATCAAAACGAGGTATCGTTCGTTTTTACGTGAACCGATACCCGATAGTATCGACATCATGCAATCGATATCATTAAAAGTATCGCAGGCGATACCCATCCCTATGAACTATGCTGACATATCGGCATGTAAATGTTCAACACTCCTCTTTCTTTCTCTCTCTCTCTCTCTCTCTCTCTCTCTCTCTCTCTCTCTCTCTCTCTCTCTCACCAAATGCAAACTCACATCATTTCCTGGAAAGCTTTGTGCCTTGCAGAGAGCCAATCAGATACAATCAACCCCCAGATACAATGACACTCACTGTGTGTGTGTGTGTGTGTGCGTGCGTGTGTGTGTGTGCGTGTGTGTGTGTGTCTTCGCCGGCCTGCACATGTGTTCACGTATACCATAGGGAAGAACAAACAGCGATAGTCCCATGGAGACTGTCAGGGCCTTATGCTCTCTTCATTACACAGTATAAATACTGCAAGGGCTTTTTTTCCGAGCTAAAGAGACTGCCGGCCATGTGCTTGTAGTGACAGTGATTTAATAGGTCTGACAAGATATAGTATACGTAGTGCATGTCGTTCTTCTCTGACGGGTGGAAACCTCGTATGTCCACCACAGTTACTTTTCAGGAGTCGAATACATCTAACTATTAAACTCACTCACTCACTCACTCACTCACTCACTCACTCACTAACTCACTCACTCACTCACTCACTCACTCACTCACGCTCTAACGCTCACGCTTATCTACGTTTATCTATTCACTCGCTTCAGCAACTGATCCCAAAGTTCACATGGTATTGGCCATTAGCATTATACCAACGGTGACGGAGCCTGAATTTCATTTCTCCCAAATTAAAGCTGTTTATTAGCGTTTTCTTCACCACTTCTGTTCAACTCTACAGTCTGTTGTCAGGGTTACGGTCCGTTCCTCCAGGCCATGGGATCTGTAGCCCCACACACACACACACCCCTCTCTCTCTCTCACAGTTAGGAATGTGCATGGTCTCTCTCTCTCTCTCTCTCACACGCTTTCACCAGGTGCGTTTGATGTGTGTCTCATCTTCCAACGGGTATGGAAAAACTATGTGGAGCACGCGCGTACATCCCCATACTTCTATTCACCTAAATTTGCTGTTAAATTATTTGTATCCATCATAAATATACACTCCTCCATGAGCTGCTCCTTACATTATGATGCTCGCACATATTCTCACGCACGCACCAGTTACAGTAACTTTCCCCACAACCCACACTCTGCACATATTTTGGAGCACATATCTTCGAACGGGTAAGGTCTAGTAAAATAAAAAACAGCTAAAGTAGCCGACCGACAAGCTTGCAGATCTGCTGATATCGGAGATAAGAGGTTTTTTCCCCGACAGCAACGGTTATGTGCTCGTAGAGCCGTCTTCAATACGTCTGACAAGATAGTATAATACGATACGCGGCGCACATAATCCTGTCCCAGTTTCCCCTCGCTTTTTGTTTGGGCCCTGCGGCGCTGCTGGCTGCAGTGGCTTTTCCAGACGAGGTAACCTGAAGCCAGGGGCTCCTCCATGGTGCCTGGCAGCCAGGCAGGCAGTTAGGCAGGCTATTCTTCCTCCTCCTGGCTGCTTCCCGTCTCATCTGTGTTGTTGTTCGCTTCTTTTCGCCTCAACAGACAGCCCGGGAGCATCTTTTCAGAGCTTCTTGTTTTTGAAACGGTTTGTGCTGATGACAATCAACTGTTTTTGTCCTTCCCCCCTTCTGCCACCCAGGTGGAAGAACGCATTACCGAATGTCTGGCCGACATCTCACAGTGGATGTCATCCAACCACCTCAAGCTGAACCTGGACAAGACGGAGCTTCTCTTCTTCCCAGCTAAGTCTTGCCCCATGCAAGATCTCACTATCTCCATAGATAATGCATTGGTAACTTCGGTTCCAACTGCTAGAAACCTTGGTGTGGTCCTGGACAGCCAGCTATCATTCAGGGCACACATTGCATCAGTCACCCGGTCCTGTAGGTTCACACTCTATAACATCCATAAAATCAGACCTTTCCTTCACCCAGGAGGCAGCCCAGCTCCTCATCCAGACTATTGTAACTCTCTCCTCACTGGTCTCCCAGCAAGTGCACTTAAACCTCTCCAACTGATCCAAAATGCCGTGGCACGACAGGTCTTCAACCAGCCAAAATTCTCACATGGCTCCCCCCTTCTCCGCTCCCTCCACTGGCTTCCGGTTGCGGCCCGCACTGAATACAAAACACTGATGCTAAACTGTAAACTGTAAACTGATTATTTTTGCTCAGTGGTTCTCAAACCTTTCCATGTCAAAGGAATGTGTGTCTGCGTGTATTTGGCCACAGATCTCCCAAGGAGAAGATTTTGTGCCAAGTACCCCATATAAGATTTGTGGGGTTGGAAATGTCAATTTGAGAACCACTTATTAAGCCCTGGTAGACGACTATCGTTGTTGTGGAGCTACGAAGAAAAAAGAAAAGAAAATAAGAAGATAAAGATGCGCAAACACCATCAACAGATGGACTCAGTGAATCCCATTTGGGTCAACACAGCACAGGGACATGAAGGTGTGTGGGTTTGTGTGTATTAAATACATTATTAAGTTAAATAAATATGGATATGGATAAATCCATAACCAAAATAAGACAGAGACGGTCCATACCACAAAAATGTGGAACGCCTTACCGAAGGCATTAAACGAGTGTGGATCACTAGCATCCTTTAAAATCGCCCTGAAAAACCACTTACAGGCAGCAGCCGTTCGCAACTGGTAAAAACAAACATAGCCCAGCCCTACCATCCCCTGACCCCTCTTTGTATTTACCTACTGTATGATGTTTTTTTTTTTTTTTTTTTTTTTAAATTGTTTCCCCCTTTTTTCCTGACTTTATCTACTGCATAGTACTGTGTTCTATCCGTCTGTCATTCAATGTTATATGAGATACTTAAATGGTTTCCTATGGAAATAAGCTTAGTCTTTTCTAGGATCTCCTTTTAGTAGACCTTGTACCAGTGAACTGTACCGTCATGAAACTGTACTTTTTCCTATGCAAACTTCTTCTAATAAAGTCTTCAATCAATCAATCAAACCAAAGGACAATCAATAAATTGCTGTATTGAAGAGAGTCAGACAAAGAGACAAAGCAGTGAGCATACCATCCTAGTGGCAGCTTGCTAATTCTCTCTTCCAAAGTTGGAAGTTACAAACAGTATATATATAAAGAATACAGATTATGACAGTTAGATCGTGGGACTCATTGATTGGTCCCCATATCATAACAAGAAGACAGAGACACGTAGAGTGTTGTTGGTAATGACACGTAGAGTGTTGGTAATTTTCCACTAGTCAGAACTTACAGTACAACCAAAACATGGTCAGGGTAACAAGGACCTATAGGCCCAGTGTAAGTTCAGACTGTAGTTCATAATATAACCTAACAAATGAATCATATAATTATGTATCATAATTCACATCTAACAATCAATATTAATTGATAAAAGGATGATATTAACCACAACAAAATACCCATCAGTGTGCGTCTGGCGTGCGTGCATGCGTGTGTGTGTGTGTGTGTGTGTGTGTGCAGTGATGGAGGAGGGCTGTGGGAAGCAGAGAGAGAGAGAGAGAGAGAGATTCTTTCCAGTGATACAACACCCCAGCTATGTTTGTTTCCACTTTGTTTCCAGCAGTGTTTTCTAGCAAGTGACGCATCATTACATCCAACAGCCATGGGAGCATATCCCCCCTGTCCCCCCTGGAACAACCTTGTATGTCCAACATGGGAGCATATCCCCCCCTGTCCCCCCTGGAACAACCTTGTATGTCCAACATGGGAGCATATCCCCCTGTCCCCCCCTGGAACAACCTTGTACGTCCAACATGGGAGCATATCCCCCCTGTCCCCCTGGAACAACCTCGTACGTCCAACATGGGAGCATATCCCCCCTGTCCCCCCTGGAACAACCTTGTATGTCCAACATGGGAGCATATCCCCCTAGCTGCCCCCCTGGAACAACCTTGTATGTCCAACATGGGAGCATATCCCCCCTGTCCCCCTGGAACAACCTCGTACGTCCAACAGAAAACCCCCATTAACCAGTTTAGAACGGGTACACATTATTGTGTATCATTATTTTATGCTTTAACTATTGAAAAATAGCAGATAATACAAGCTCACAGCGCGGCGCGAGCTTGTCGATCTGCTATTTTTGAAACATCTTGAAAATTAGAATTTTGACCAGATTCTATAAGTGTCTTTTGAATCCTTCTAAGATTTTTTTGAAAAACCTATGTTTCTATGTCAGCAATCTGGCCAGCCATCGTCAAAGAAAAGGTCCTTTTCACTTAACTGGAGCTCAGTTAGTCTGTTCTTGAGAGACTACTATGTCAGTGGTTCTCAAACCTTTTCATGTGAAGGACCCCCAGAATTATATGTATTTGTCCACGGACCCGCAACTCAGAATATTTAGTTCCAGGGACCACCCAGAAGCAAAGTTTGAGTTACAAACGTTCGCTTTGAAAAAACATACATTCAAAGATTTGCACACATTTTTACGACTTTTTCAAAAATAGCAGATCTACAAGCTTGCAGCGCGGCACTCGGTGCTGCGCTGTGAGCTTGTATATCTGTTATTTTTCACTGGTTAAAGCATTCAATAATTCTAGGCCTAAGACCGGGAACACGTCTGTGACACATAATCACTTTAACCATTATTTTTGTTATATTTGGCTATTCAAAAATAGCAGATATACAAGCTAATAGCGCGGCACCGAGTGCAACGCTATTAGCTTGTAGAGAAGAACTTGAAAATGTGTGCAAATCTTTGAATATATATTCTTTTAAAGCAAACAATTTTAACTCTAATCTTTGCTTCTGGGGGGGTCCCGTCCCTGGAACAAAATATTTGGAGATGGGGGTCGGCGGTCAAATACATATAATTCTAGGGGTCCTTGACATTAAAAACTTTGAGCACCACATTTAAAGAAACAAGACATTTTTAGTTTTTTTCTCCAGGTATTAATGGGCTAAAATAATAGTGAAATAGTGACATAGCAGATCTAGAAGGGTTTGTACATCTGCTATTTTCTCTACTTTGGTTGCAACACTTTTGTATATGAAGTAGTAGGGCATTACTTTACGAGAAAACAAATCTGAAACTTGGAGATACACGGTTTCTGCCTGACAACAGTGACATCCTCACTGTCCGCTCTGCAAACTGTTACTTTTCAGCGGGGAAGAAAAAGGAGGGAAAAGAACCTGTGTTCACACAATGAATCCAATGCAGTTGAGTCCATCCTCTTTGGATCAAATCATAACCTCAAAAAGGTAGATGACTTCACAATCAAAGTGGGTGACAAGGTCATAACACGAAAAAACGAAATCTCTTACTTAGGATGTATCCTTGAAGCTAATCTTTCCAGTGAAAAGATGACTTCTAAAGTAATAAATAAAATCAACCAACGAACTCGTTTCCTACAGAGGATCGCCCCAATGGTCAATTTCAACACACTGAAGACCATAGCTGGTGCAATAATCCAGCCCCTCTTTGACTACGGAGTCCACGTATGGTATCGTGACGCCCCACAAGCCCTGAAAACTAAACTCCAAACAGCCCAAAATAAACTAATTAGGGTCCTACTTCACCTTCCCTATCAGACTCACCTCACCGCTACTCACCAGTTAAGAGTGGGGTGGCTCAGAGTAGATGACAGAGTACAGCAACTTGCAATGGGTCTGGTGTACAAGATACACTACACCACTATGATACCCAAGTAGGCCTACCTGTCAAAATACTTTATAAACATTAAGGATGTCCATAATTACAACACCAGAGGCAGCGCCACAGATCACTTTCAACTCAGAGTCAAAACCAACAAAGGGTCAAACTCTTTTTTCTGCTATACCACCAAAATGTGGAAAGCCTTACCGAAGGTCATAAAGGAGTGTGGATCACTAGCATCCTTTAAAATTGCCCTGAAAAACCACTTACAGGCAGCAGCCGTTCGCAACTGGTAAAAAAAACTAACATAGCCCAACCCTACCCTCCCCTGCCCCTTCTTTGTATATACTGTTTGTTTAGACTTACTGTTTTCTTTTTTGTTTTTCTTTACATATCTACTGCATAGTACTGTGTTCTATTTGTCTGTCATTCAATGTTATATGAGATACTTCAATGGTTTCCAGTGGAAATAAGCTTAGTCTTTTCATGGATCTCCTTTTAGTAGACCTTGTACCAGTGAACTGTACCGTCATGAAACTGTACCTTTTCCTATGCAAACTTCTAATAAAGTCTTCAATCAATCAATCAATCAATTCAGTCACAAGCTCTTGTTAATACTTTTCATTGGTTCAATATTTATAAATAATGAATTGCATTTTTATAGTACTCAAAGCACTTTACAATGGTTCATTCATTCAGACATTGGGAGGTGAAGCGGTGAACAGGAGGAGCCGGGATTCGAACCGCCAACCCATGGATCATTGGACACTTTCAACCCAGAGTCAAAACCAACAAAGGGTCAAACTCGTTCTTCTGCTATACCACCAAAATGTGGAAATCCTTATCGAAGGCCATAAAGGAGTGTGGATCCCTAACATCCTTTAAAATTGCCCTGAAAAACCACTTACAGGCAGCAGCCGTTCGCAACTGGTAAAAAAACTAACCTAGCCCAACCCTACCCTCCCCTGCCCCTTCTTTGTATATACTGTTTGTTTAGACTTACTGTTTTCTTTTTTTTGTTCTTTCATTTTATTTTATTTACATATCTACTGCATAGTACTGTGTTCTATTCGTCTGTCATTCAATGTTATATGAGATAGTTAAATGGTCTCCTGTGGAAATAAGCTTAGTCTTTTCTAGGATCTCCTTTTAGTAGACCTTGTACCAGTGAACTGTACCGTCATGAAACTGTACCTTTTCCTATGCAAACCTCTAATAAAATAATAAAATCAATCAAAGGACGACAGCCACCCCCAACAGACACACTGAACAACTTTCAACCTGGCCTCACTATTTTTGGCATGTCAGTATAAGCAAACATCCAAAAGTAAAAAAAAATAAAAAAATAAATGTGAAAATATATAATCTACATGCCGCGTCGCATATCGGTGTGAGCCCGTAGACCGGCTATGTTTTTGCTACATTCGTGCGACACTGTCATACAACAAAGTATATAATAGGGCATTTGTTTATTTAAAAAAACTAAAACTGAAAAAATTAGAAACATGGAGATACAAGGTTTCTGGCCGACAGTGGCGATACGCTAACTGCAAGACTACAAAAGAATGGTTGAATTTAGACCAGATGAGAAAGGAAATACACACTGGAATGAATGCTGCACGGTCGCATGGCTGCTTATGAGTTGGAAAACATCATTATAGCATTAGAGTGGCATAACACCGCAGTCATAAAGACATGGAGGGCTTTTAAAGTCTACTGGATCCTTTTGGTTAAAAGACTCAAGTCGTATTTACTTGAAGGGAGAGAAATGTTTAAAAGTAAAAAGCATGGTAAAATAAAATAATACGAAATAAACACAAAGTGTCTTTTGTTCTAAGGGCGGGCACTGGCAGGAATGCCGCGAGGTCGCTAAAATAAGCTAACCTAACCCTAACCCTTTGTGGAGTGTTGTGGCGAGAACGCGGTGGGCAATCCACCCATCTAAACTACCGTAAATCACCAATTAATCGCCCGGTGGCAAACTGCCGCCGGGTCCCATATATCCGCCCGGGGTCTGACCCCATTTTGCGCAATAAACGCCTGTTTCAAATAAGCGCAAGGTTCGTATAAGCGCCTGGGCCGTTATTTGCAATGAATATTATCCTTATTAGGTTTTATGTAAGAGCCCGGGCTATTATTTGTTTGGTTGTTTGGTATTATTTGCTATTTATTTAACTTAACTGGTCATTTATGTTGCATGTGGTGCGCTGAAAACAGCAAATCTACAAGCTCACAGCACTGCTGTGAGCACGTTGCAACGCACCGCACTCGCTGTGCGTTGCTACGGGTCATATGTTGCATGACGGTCACGGTGGAGTGCGCCGAAAACAGCAAATCTACAAGCTCACAGCCCTGTGGACAGACACTTCTAAGCCAAATGTAGGCTATACGGTGCCCGGCCCAGTGCTGCGCTACCATGACGCGCAGGACGCACTGTGCGTCGGGGAACAGATTGCCAAAGGACACCAAAAAAAGAGAGAGTAAAAAAAGAAAAGGAGTCTGCTGCTCTCTGCGCACTGACCATCATTCATTACTGTCTAAAACGTTGCTACAATGCAAAGTTTGCGTGAGTATAGGCTACTTTAAACGTTGTGATGGAGAAAGACTGGCCATCATTGTGGCCAATATAAAGCTGGATCAGAATGACTCCGCATTTTGAAGAAGTAATCCATTATTTTGAGGTGCAAGGGGAATGCAGAAAGCTTAATCATAATGCAATACCATAATGGTTTAATGTCAGGATAGTGGAGCTGTTCAGTGTACGTCAGCGAGTCCAGTGACAGTCCAGCACCAGCTGCAGGACTTTGCGCTAATTGGGTCGTTGATGCGTCTTTGCTGGCATGCGGTAATAGATTATTTTGGAGAAAGATTCCCTTAGTATAAATATAGTATATATACATTTTAAAAGGCTTTCATACACTCTTGATATTTTTTTAATGAGGTTTGGTCTAATAGATCGCAATGTGCTATTTTCTGGGTGTTCATAACAATTAAAATAATAATAATAATTATTATAACATTTATTATAACATTTTGATTATTATTACTATTATATAGTTTGAGAAAGAAAAATTTACCAAATAATGGCCCAGTGCTGGCCAGTGCCAAAATAAATAAAAGCCTGTTACCAATAGCCGCCTGGTCCCTTTTAAGCGCCCGGGGTCCGACCCCATTTTGCGAAATAAACGCCCGGGCTACTAATTGGTGATTTACGGTATTCATTTACGGAATGTCTGTCTGTCCATCTGTCGTCTGTCTGCATGCTGACGTCACTGATATAAAGTGACCACATTTGGAGATGACTGGCATCACTGACTGACATCACGGAACACCATATATGGGCATAAACGGCTGAAACACAGCCCAAATTTGGAGATTTAAATCGTACTATCCTACAAGCCCAGCTGATACTTTCCCCTCAGTATACACAACACAACCAAGGGCAAGGACTAGTTACATCTAGGGCTGTCACCATTATGACATTTTACATGACGATTAATTGTCACTCAAATAATTGTGATTAATAATTTAATTGTGTTTTTGTCGTTGACAATCACAATTCTGTTTGGCTTTGTAGGCTTTGAAGCTGCACATGGCAGATATGACACATAACAATGGCAATGGCAATGGCACGTTGTGAGCTTGTAGATCAGCTATTTCCACAATTTTTGATAACATGTAAACGATTATGATTATTATGACAAAATAATTAGACGATTATTGATAATTGTGACATGCCTAAATACATCTCATTTCTCGTTTGGGTCTCGAGCTAAAACGTTTGGGAATTGACTGGTCTACGCAGGCAGACTGATGATGGACAAACATAGCCGTCTTTACAGGGATAAACAAACCATTTCAGGATTATTTACAGTCAAAAGCCGGTCTGAAACATTTTAATGGTGTGTCTTTGATGGAGGTTCCAGAGAGAGAACGGAGCCATGGAAGGCAAAACATCTTTTAAAGTGTGTTTAATACAGCAGCTTGGCATCAAAGTCAGTCTGTCTGCTCTGAGAGAACAGATAATGGAATCCAAACAGCATGTCAGCAAAACCCGCACTGTCTAGCTCAGGGGTCGGCAACCCAAAATGTTAAAAGAGCCATATTGGACAAAAAAAAAACCAAAACAAATCTGTCTGGAGCCGCAAAAAATTATAAAAGCCTTATATATCGTCGTTGTCGGGTGGAAACCTTGGATGTCCAAAACTTCATTTTGTATTTATCATTTAAAAAAAATAACTAAACAAGTGAAAACAGCCGATCTACAAGCACACAACGCCTCGCACCGCGAGGCGTTGTGTGCTTGTAGATCTGCTGTTTTCACTACTTTTGTGTGTCAGTCTTGTATGATGAAGCAGGGCTTTACTTTGCGAGAAAAAAAAGAAAAATACAAATTTGAAACTTGGAGATACAAGGTTTCTGCCTGACAGTGACGATAAAAAAATCGTTTAAAACAAAAAATACATTTTTTCCCCCCATCTTTTTCCATTTTCATACATTTTTGAATAAGCTCCAGGGAGCCACTGGGGTGGCGCTAAAGAGCCGCATGCGGCTCTAGAGCCATGGGTTGCTGACCCATGGTCTAGCTCATCACTTTAAAGCAGGGGTCTTCAACGTTTTCAGGCCGAGGACCCCTTAGTTGAGAGAGAGATGAAGCAGGGACCCCCACAACCTTATATTATTACCGTAGATTCCATATAGTTTCATTGTTTGACAGCACAATCATCAGTGTGTTTTGGATTCATGTCAATTTGTGTTTTCAGATATTTAACCACTTGAACTGTCAATACTTAATAAACTTGACCTTTCACTCTGTCCTTAGTCTGCTCTTTTTCCCATCTACACCAAAGCTCTTTGCCAAAAATAGCAGATCTACAAGCTCACAACGCCTCGCAGTGAGCTTGCAGATCTGCTATTTTTGGCTAAAGCTCTCCGAATATGGACGCTAGGGTTCAAGTGGTTAATATAAAAAAGGAGAAAAAAAAGTTTCTATCACACAAAGATTTGGAGGACCCCCTGTAGTAACTCTGAGGACCCCCTAGTGGTCCTGGACCCCCTGTTGAAGACCCCTGCTTTAAAGAGTTCCTTTGTTTGACCTTTAGCAAAATCAACATCCTTATTAACCTTATATAAACCCTCTATACTTCACTGACTGGGGGTGCGCCCCAGGGCTCTATCCTCTGACATGTTTAAATCCCACTGAATGTCACTAGTGTTTTTATCTGTAGATACATTGTAAATAAATAAATGATGTAGATATTATCGGTTCATGAAGTAAAGCTTGTGGCAGTAGCCTCTCTACAACTCTCCCCAGTCTGTCATTAACAAATAAGTTAAATGTGTAAAAGTAGAGTAAAAGATAAGTAATGGAGGACGTCTTCGTTACAGGGCCCCAAAGGTAGTACTATAATGTTACAGTGAAATGCCACGGGCAGGGGTCATCAGCATGTCTGTACACGGACAAATGTGTCCATGGAAAGACTTGTCTATGTCTGTGGTCCATTTTAGTTTTGTTTATTTCTTTTGAATGAAAAATATAGTATATTTAGTAGTATTTAGTAGTAGTAATAGTATATATGGTGCAGGAAAGGATCAAAAACAGATCTGTTCAGAAGGATCTATTTGCTACAAAAGCAAAGAAAGGCAGAACTGGACGAGTAAAGCTTGTTGAAAAGGGTTTTCACCCTTGAGAGAGAGTGTTTTAAAGTGTCCAAAAATAACAATATACTGTATAACTATGGACTACCGGAGAGACAGTTGACACCCGGAATGTAGACGGCACCCGGGAGGAGTTTGGGTTGGTGCCCCAGCCTGTGTCTTCTGTGAGGAAGAAGCCCAACAAACCCACGGTGAGGCCTTTAGGAGGGCCACAAGTGGAGCCTGCAGCACCGCCGTTGCCCAGGTGGAGGCTGCGGTACCATCGCAGCTCACCACCCCTGAATGAAATGTTTGGTACTGGGATTCTGTTGCAACGCACAGGTCCTGGACCTGGTGAGAGCAGGAGAGGACCTGGTGAGAGCAGGAGAGGACCTGGTGAGAGCAGGAGAGGACCTGGTGAGATAGGAGGGGCTTGGACAGGAGTCGACCCACAGAGCCTGGTCCTTCCACCCGCTAGATTGGTTTACCTCACAACCCCATCAGAGAGGATTGTGTGGCACTGTCTTTCCCTATTAGGACTGATCGTGTGGGTAGCTACTGGGACGTAAGTCGGGACTTGATCAAGCCCGGCTGGCTGGGTCACCTGATTGAGGGTAAGATGTTGCAAGACCCGAAAGCCTGATGACGTCAGGCTACATCACTGATGATACGTCCCAGGTGCATCCATGTGATGTTCTTTCGTTCTAGTAACACTCCACAGTCACAATCAGTGGAAACCCATGTCCTTTATCATGATCTAATCACTCGTCATGTACTCATCATGTACAGTGCATGATAGGGCATTCACGAATAGTGATTTTTAGTATTCGAATTATTCGACCTCAAAGTATTCGAATAGTCGAATATGCAACAGGACTGGCCAAACTGTCAAATATTAAGTAAGCAAGAGGCGAACATTGTGAAAATAGACGATCTACATGATCACTGAGCATGTAGATCTGCTATTTTCACAATATTTATCTGTGGAACCGAGTCACATTAAATGTAATACCTACCAGTAAGACTCCCTAATCGGGAGATAAGCGACCGTTGGTCGCTTATCTCCACAAATATCACAGCCTCCACCTCTCACGTCATACGGGCAGCCATAGTTACACCTGGAATGTTGAATCTCCATATATGGAGATAACCTACCCATCACACAAAGTCTGACCTCACCAGCCCATACCTGGGCATGGACGACTTATATCTCCATATACGGAGATGGCCATATATGGAGATACGATGACATCACAGAGTCCACAGCTGATGATGTGGCGTGATGTCATACAATACACAAACAAGCCCTATATAAAGGGGCAATTCTCACCAGGGAAGAGAGCATTCCCCACTAGCTGAGTATCTTAAGATGGTTGGATGTGATGATAAGCCACAAATAGGCCAAAAGTTTGTTTTACCAATTATCAAGACATACGGGCAGTTGACAGTTTGCCATTGTTACTCATTGAAGTTGAATCTCCATCTGAATCCCTTTTATGCCCATATATGGAGATCCCTGCTCTGAGTATCTGACATCACTAATCCCTTTTATGCCCATATACAGTATGGAGATCCCTAACAGAATCCATTTTATGCCCATATATGGAGATACCTGCTCTGAGTATCTGACATCACTGTGATGTCACCTGTTTATGCCTAAATATGGAGATCCCTGCTCTGAGTATCTGACATCACTGCGATCTCACCTGTGATGTCACAGTGACACATCAGCTCAGTATCTGTGATGTCACAGTGACACATCACCTCAGTATCAGGCGTTACACGTATACATTGAGCAGGGCAAAGGTGTGACGTGTGTGACGTGTGTGACGGACGGACGGACGGACGGACGGACGGACGGACGGCCGGTGGAGGTTTTCATACTAAACTGCGACCTTACGGTCGCAACAATTCCAAGTGTTTGTCAGGTTTGGGGTCCCCAGTTCAAATATCACGGCCTAAAAAGGTTTGAGAACCCCTGGTATAAAGCATTAACAAATTAATCCACCAGGGGCATTGACAACTCATTCTTATGACTTCCTATCTAGCCAAGCTTTATTATCTATATATTTTTTAAAGAGAAAACAATAAAAATAAGCGAATATTCGACTTTGGTGAACAACGTCGAATAGTGACTTTGATATTTGAATATTCGAATATTTGGTGAATGGCCTAGTGCATGACCTTTCTATTTCCATTGTTCTTACATCACAACTATGCAAGTACAAGGAAGCTACCTACACAGTAGTAAGCTCTACAATAATTAAACCCTACACCTATTACTAACCTACCCTATTACTAACCTACCCTATTAGTAACCTACCCTATTACTAACCTACCCTATTACCAGTAACACTCCCTAATCGGGAGATAAGCGACCGTAGGTCACTTATCTCCACAAATAGGGCAAAAATGTGTTTTGCCAAAATCTTCCTGATCCATGTTGATGACATGAGTGTAGACATACTGTGTAGTGATTTTCGTGATTTTAGGGCAAAATCTGTAGGAGCAGTGTCCAAAAATGTTTTTTTAAAAGTCGGCCTGGAGGTGGCGCTATATGGGAGAGATTCATGTTGATGGGATGAGTGTAGACATACTGTGTACCGATTTGCGTGATTCTAGGGCAAAAATTGTAGGAGCAGTGTCCAAAAATGTGTTTTGCAAGAATCGGCCTCATGGTGGCGCTAGAAGAGGGCCATGTGAGAAATGAGGGGTGGGGTCTCCGCGCCGGCAAGGCGGACGAATAGGTACCGGCCCCGGCTGTCCCGGTCGCACACACACACAAACACACAAACAAACAATAAACTTAGTTCATCCAATTGTGTGTGTGTGTGTGTGTGTGTGTGTGTGTGTGTGTGTGTGTGTGTGTGCGTGCGTGCGTGCGTGCGTGCGTGCGTGCGTGCGTGCGTGCGTGTGTGCTTGTAATGTGTGTGATACTCAAACAGCAAGTGGAAGCGACACACAGATCATAAAGCTCCACAAAGGACTTGGTTTGTTTAACAAGGCAAACAGACTGACAACACGCATATTATGTGTAATTAATGGAGTGACTGTTTGCTGAAAGTGCTTGTTAAGTGTGGGGAGGGGGGGGGGGGGTTTGAGCCTGATAAACTTTCCATGTGTCTTGCGTCGCCTCGCGATGCATTGTGAGCTCATAGATTGGCTATTTTCAAATGGCGGAAATGTTTAGAGAACTGAAGTGGTTAATGTGTGTTTTGTGATGATAATCTAAATCTACAAAGTAACTAGTAACTAAAGTTTTCAAATAAATGTAGTGGAGTAAAAGTACAATATTTGGATCTGAGATGTAGTGGAGTAGAAGTAAAAGTATTGGAAATTGGAAATTCCGGTACTCAAGTGAAGTAGAAATACCTCAAAATTTTACTTATTTGAGGTAAATGTTATCAGGTCCTCTAGGTCAGGGGTTTTCAAAGTGGGTGACGGGGCACCCTGGGGTGCCGTGACGGCAGTCCAGGGCTGCCGCTAGATAATTTGATAATATTTGGAATTCATAAGGACACTTGAAAAAATATTTAGTATCAACTTGAAGTACAAAGTTATTTTCAGTCAGTTCTAACCAAAATGGCTATTATAAGTTTTCCTCGCTACATAATCACTAAAATATCGTCATTGTCGGGCAGAAACCTTGTATCTCCAAGTTTCAAATGTGTATGTCTTTTGGTAAAGCAAAGCCCTGCTTCATCATACAAGACTCTCGCACAAAACTAGTGAAAACAGACGATCTACAAGCACACAACGCCTCGCGTCGCGAGGCGTTGTGTGCTTGTAGATCTGCTGTTTTCACTCGTTTTAGTACATTTTATAGATGATAAATACAAAACGAATGTTTTTGGACATACAAGGTTTCCACCCGACAACGACAAAATGCTATAAATATAAGGTGCTGGGAGTGAAAATTATAATGTAGGGGTGCCTCGAATTAAAAAAATAGTTATGGGGTAGGCCTACCCTGAGACAAAAAAGTTTGGGAACTAAAGTTCCCCATCCACACCCATTGTAACTTCAAACTCCATTTTAACCACGATAGATTCATTAAAAACACCCATTATTTTTTCTGGTGACTCATACTACCCTCCTAATACGTGAGCAGGCTGTGTTTTTCCGATAAAAATTTTCATTTATTTGTAATATTTTCTTATTGTATAAAATGTTTTCCATTTTCCCAAAGAATGATAAAAAATACATGAAAAAGGTTTTTAAAATAATGGGTGTTTTTGATGAATCTATCATGCTTAAAATGGAGTTTGAAGTTACAATGGGTGTGTATGGGGAGAGGCTCTGGGCCTGGAGGACCTGATAACATTTACACCAAATATCTAAATACTGAATGAATCAAATTAAAATCTGTTCCGGGTGTACATAAAAGCCTGAATAGACGATAAAATGACAAAAAGTTTTTTTTGAAAGTGAAAGTAGGGCCTCTCTCCACATACAAACCCATTGTAACTTCAAACTCCATTTTAACCATGATAGATTCAATAAAAACACACATTATTTTTTCTGGTGACTCATTTTACCTTCCTAATACGTGAGCAGGCCGTGTTTCTTTTTTCATTTATTTTTAATAATTATTTGGAAAAATGGAAAAGATTAAATACAAAAAAAATAATTATTAAAAATAAATGAAAAATGTTATCGAAAAAACACGGCCTGCTCACATATTAGGAGGGTAGTATGAGTCACCAGAAAACATAATGTGTGTTTTTAATGAATCTATCATGGTTAAAATGAAGTTTGAAGTTACAATGGGTGTGTGTGGGGAGAGGCCCTGGGCCTGGAGGGCCTGGTAACATTTACATCAAATATCTAAATATTCAATCAAGCTAATTAAAAACTGTTCATGGTGTTCATAAAAGCCTGATTAGATGATAAAATTACCAAAAGTTTTTTTTGAAAGTGAAATACCCCTTTAAGTAAATGTACTTAGTTACTTTACACCACTGGCTATAACAAGCAGCAGACGGCCCTGTGTTTACGGGTCACGTCGGTTCCCTAAGCGAGAGTGTTTAAGGTTTCATTTCCTGGCGGTGGCACGGGGGATGGTGGAGATGTCTGTCACGAGATGCTCTCAGGGGCGTCAATTGGGTATGGCAGGGGTATGCAGCTGCCATACCCTGGGTCCAGGGGGGGAAATAAAAGTTACTTTTAAATATAAATCCATGAATGTCTCTTTGTCTATATGCGCTGGTTATTATGTTGTTAAATTACAGTAAAATAACTGCAAATGCTAAATTTAACAAAATGGTCACTTTAACAAGGTGTTATAATTATATTCTCCACACTTGTATTCTCCCCAGCTTGACAGAAAGGTATATATTCCCAGGTTCCGCAGGTCAGCTGCACAGGTGCAATGCATTATTGTTAATTGTGGCACGTTTACTAACATGCTAAGTTTAGCTGCACTTGAACAACCATTCCAGGCTGCCATATCCAGCCCAAGAAACCGTAGAAAGTCTAGAAACCTGTGTAAAAAAATAGACAAAACTCATTTTTTTAAGACATTGTGAAAATAGCGGATCTACATGCTCACAACGCCTCGCAGCGCGAGGCGTTGTGAGCATGTAGATCTGCTATTTTCACAATAGAACCGTGTTATACAAAATGTAATGCCTCTTTTCCATGAGGACTGCCATCTTTGCCATACCCTAGCTTTTGCTGAACTGACGCCACTGGATGCTCTGCCCCAAAACGAAACCAACTCCAGGCGACACTGAGCTTTGTGTTGGCGCGCGCACGTTTTTTCCTCCTTCACATCACTTCCACCAAAGATAATCACTATTCCATATGTCTCTGTCTGTCAGTGGAGGGATGTTACATAATATATATCACACAGGTATGCTGCGTTTATCGCTCCGTCGTAAGGCGGTGTCGCGCGGCAAAAATAGCAGACTTACAAGCTCACGACGTGTCGCTGTGGCGACGTGTTGTGAGCTTGTAAGTCTGCCAGTGCTGACACTTGATATTGTCGTGTGAGGAAGTATAAAATCAGGATATACGTATACACAGACTTCTGGCTTCCTGAAGTCTGTCTCTTAAGCTTTTCCACATGCCACTCTCTACACCACCATATGCACAGTGCTCTCTACACGACCATATGCACAGTCCTAGCAGGGATTTCATCGAGAACCAGAATCGTTGAGAAAATCTGAGTCGTTATATTGGAGCGATGAAACCCCTAGCTAGGCTAATTCAGTAGTTTGTTTTCTCCAGTTCAGGTTCAAAACCACAGCAGGGTAGAAACATGGCAGGCTGCATATGACTGACCTTATAGTACACTGTGATAATACATTAATAAATAATAATATCTCCCATCCATAATATTAGGAAACAAGCAAATGCTAAGACTATGGAATAACTCAATAAAAAAAGTGGAATGGTGAGACAGCGGAGTGTGCAGTTAGTTAGGCCATATTGAAGAGGTAGGTTTTGAGAGCCTTTTTTGAAGGATTGGAGGGTGTGGGGGGCTTCTCTGATAGTGTTGGGGAGTGCATTCCACAGTTGCCTGGCTCCAGCCAATAGACCCGCCCACTCTCTGAGTGGACTGCTTCTCTTGGTCTGGAGTTAGCATATAACGCGCGTCTTTATGTCGGTGTCTTGGCAAACCGACCGGCACCGACCAATGAAATCAATGCAAGACGGAGGAGGGGTGGGTCTAACTTTTGAAAATCAACAGAAACAGTGGAGGGGGGGGTGACTCACCAGAGTTCTTAATTGCTCCCTTTGAACTTCAAAAGGGTTCTGAACTGCAGTCAGTGATTGAGCCATACAAGTGTCAATTAGCTCGTTAGTGATTCTCTCTAATCAATGAAACATCAAAGACAATGCCTGTCATAGAGGGGAGGGGGAGGGGAGAATGTTTTGTGTACACAGGTCAAACACAACCCCTCCCACCAGATGTCTTGTGATTGGGAATTTCAAATTTTAAATCCCCTCCCCTTTGAAATCTCTTACAATGGGGACAATGTCAGACTCAAGCTCCAGCGCAGAGTCTGAAATCAGGCTAATTCCACAGGGTTGGGGGGGGGGGGGGGGGGGGGGGGATAAAAAGCACTTGTTCTTGTGGGGGGACCTCAAAACAGCTACAGCTAATCAAATTAATAATGGGTGTGTCAGATGTTTTTTAGGTGTGTCAATGTGCACAGTGTCAACTATTGTCCATGCTTGCACCCTGGTGCACCCAAAGCCCTGGGCACGCCTAGAATAACACACACCCATTATTCAGTTGTTTAGCTGCAGTTGCGTTGTCTTGTTTTTAATCTGCTGTGATTTTTAACCTAAGCTTCTAGGGGTGTGGAGTCTGTGGACAGCACACCACTATGCCACGGCCCAGCTTATCAATGTCGGTATAGTTTTTTTCCTAACATTTGCTCATTGCAAAACAATGATGTCATGTGTATACAGTACACTACTGAAAAAGGAAAACACGTGAAGCATTGTAAATCATGTATGTTGGTGCAGATGCATGCGGACCATATACAGGAGATACTATGTAAGGGATAATGAATGGCTCCGCGGTGAATGACGCTAGATAACAGACCGACGGCTTGATAACTCCCGAGGCGCTAGCCGAGGGAGTTATCAAACCGAAGGGATGTTATCTAGCGTCATTCACCAAGGAGCCATTCATTATCCCGCTTATTACCCGGCTACTAAATAAAATTAATAATTTGACTCAAAACTAAAAACAAAACAAAGTATTTCCTTGTTTACAGACGGCTGGAAGTGTTCTACAAGTGTCGCACTGGGCGTCACGGTCGCATTGGAAAACAAGGAAGTGCTGATTAGATAGAATCCATTTTCTGATACTACGTCGTCTATTTCTCGCTTAAAATATTCTGAAAAACATTCTTGAGAGCAACATTTAGTTCTAAATGTCGCTGTGTGTGTGTTTACATGGCTGACATTTTGGATACAGCTAAGATTCTCGCAGTGCAGCTGGACTGCAGCAGGTGCTCTGAGCCTTTGATTAGGCAGCGGTCTGTTATAGAGCGGAGCGGTCTGTTATCGTGGGATATCAGAGCTCTGATTTCAGCGCTCGACCCAATCAGAATCAAGAATCCAAACAGGCCGGGTAATAAGAGATAATATAGTTGCTGTGAGGCAGAAAATTCTTACCTCCATAGTCTAACATAGTCTCCATAGTCGTTTTGTGTTTTCTTTTTTTATTATTAATGCCCTAATTGATCATACTACAGCGTCACACAAAAGCATCAAAAGTAACAGACCAACAAGCTGGTCAATTTGCTACTTCCTGAAAAGTAACAGTTTTGGACATAACGGTTTACACTCTCAACAGTTACATTATATTTAAACATCTGCATTACTTAACTTACAAGAAGTGTACAGAATGTAGAATAATTGTTGCTTTGATTGACCTGTTATCTCTCCTAGGGCACCAACATCAATACATCTTATTCAATGACAACAAAATATTCTGAGTTTTGGGTCTGAGAAGATACATGTCTGGTTCTGTAGCTCAAATGCCCAATAGATAACCTTCCTATGAAAAAGGTTGAAAACCTGTACTAGAGACTAGAGAGATGAACTTGGACTTGGCCCTAACAGATGCTAACAAACACATCAGAGACGGTACGATCTGCTGAAGTGCACAAAGTGTATCATAAACTGACTGTATATCAAGCTAAACGGTGACTTTTACGTCTTCCTGGGCTCAGCTCTGCTTTAGTGCGTTACATCAGTGCTTCTGGAGACCGGCTGTGCAACTGGAGCTAAATAAAAGTGAAAAGAAAAAACTTTTTTTTTCCCACAGTGACTGCAAGAAACAAACCAACATGTCTGAGTGTGAATGGTAAACTAAATGGTGCATTTACATAGCACTTTTATCCGAAGCACTTTACATAGATTGTGCATTACATTCACCCATTCACACACACATTCAAGGCACCAAGTCTTGCTCAAAGACACTTCGACAGTCACTCTGGGGGAGCACGGGTTCGGACTGGAATCGAAGTGTCAGCACTAGCAGACTTTTTCCCCCATAAATAAAAGGGGAAGAAAGTGTAAAGGTGCTTCCACACCGAAAATACTACAGGAGACTTGTTCAAACTGTTCACAGACTGCAAAGAACTGCAAAGAACTGCAATTGCCGACTGTAATTACTGTACAGTTTTGCGCATGCGCACTGTGTTGCCATATCGGCTCGTTACAAGCGACTTTGATCCTGTTTTCCTATAATGTTGCTAGTTGTGGGTGACTTTTGTTTGGGCATGTTTCTGAATTGTAGTTGCTTATTTGGCCTTGCTTTCAACATTCTTTGAGAAAATAGCTAATGTAATAGAGCTCAATAGGTGAAACTGGATGCTTCTTTAGGCCTTGTTCATAGACCTGGTCGCTTGTTTAACTCACAGAATCTGGCAACCGGGGAGCAGAAGCGGAGATGCTTCCTGTCCGGTGTTTACTTCTCCTCACACCAAAACAACACACACATCACTATTACTAGCGTTGCCTTGGAGTTGATTAGTATAGGAAATTGAGAGTTGAGATTGTGAATATGCTATTTAGTTAAAATGTGCAACGGGAAAATGTCTCTGGCTTATTTAGGCTTGGTTTTGCTGCAGCAGTAGCAAACTAATGGTCCATTACAACTCGCTACAATTCACCGACGTCCAGGGGCGACTCTACAAAACTGAGCAAGTCCAGTCTTCCAGTTTTCCGTCGATACTGGTCGATAGCGTTCCCGACCCGCTACCGAAAACCTACCGATGAGCTCCCGTTCGGCAACAGACGCTTTCCGCCGCTATCCGCCGCCGATTCGGCCACGAATCTGTTTGGTTAAAAGTGGCCTTAAGAAGTAGTGAAAATATTGTGAAAATAGCAGATCTACAAGCTCAGAACGTGGAGCAAAGCGTCGCGTTGTGTCTGCCGTTTTCACTGATTTGGGTCCCGGGGTGAACGTCTAATTTCTCTTTTGGGTCTCGAGCTAAAAGGTTTGGGAACCACTGGCTTAAATCACACATGTCCCCCCTCCCCCCCCCCTCCCCTCCCCCCGTACCCCCCTCCCCCACCCGGCCCAAAGCTCCAATTATCGCATTGACCTCCCGGTGTTGCGGCGTAAGTCACACGTTCACTGTTCGGAACACTTTACAAGCAACGCCGGCCTGTAAAATCTAGGTGCACATGAGAACAGAGGGAAAAGGGGCCTGTAAAATATAGGTGCACAGTGCACACCAGCGTTCATTTCGTCGACTAAAAGCTATGACCATACCTTTTTTCACTGACTAAAACTAGATGAAAACAAAATAATAACTTGGCCTATGATGTTAGTCATCAACTGAGACTCAATATATTGACAATTTCGTCAACAAATAGAAACCAGACTAAAATGCTTGGGAGGGACTAGTGGAGAAGCTGATCCAGACATAAGTCATGCTACAGTAGTATGTTTGGTTGCACTCGGAAAAATAGCCAATCTACAAGCTTGTAGATCAGCCATGTAAATCAGCCATGACAACGCCATCAAGGCAACGCCAAAATGCATTTTTGTCGACAAAATCAACAGTAGATTTATCCGACTAAAATCTTACGACATTTAGTTGACTAAAACTAGACTAAAACTAAAACTTGTCTCACGACTAAAATATGAACAAAACCAAATGGAATTGAATTCAAAAGACCATCACAAAGGTAAATCAAAACTTGCTGTCACAATTCACCCTTTGTCAAGTCCCGCCCATTGTCCTGCCCCTCTCCACACCCATTAGTTGCTGTGTCTTGGTGGGACATTCAGTGGGACATTCCATCCACTGCCATGTTAATTCAGTTGCTTCATATTGTTATTCTGTGTGCTTTATTCTAATTTCAAACTTTGTTTCAGTCAATTGGAGCTGCTCAGTGGCAGCATAGTGAATCAGCATGCTTTTAAAAGTTTTTATTTCTCCAAATATTATGTTTTAGCAAATTCAACATAAAAAAGGTGGAACCAGGGCGGGACAAGGCAGATAGAGCCTCCTGGTTGGTCAGTCAGGAACCAACCAGGAGGCTAACAAAGGGTGCATTACCACTGGTGCACACTGTGTGAAAACAGAGGGGTAAAAAGGAGAAAAACACAAGCCACAGGGACCCCCCCCCCCCCCCCCCCCTCCAGGGCGTCACAAGGGGTAGGAAAGTGGGACTGAGTTACTGGGGCCCAAGGTGGAGGGGCCCTAATAACTTTAATAACCCTCCCCCCTCCCCCCCTCCCCCACCCGGCCCGAAGCTCCAATTATCGCATTGACCTCCCGGTGTTGCGGCGCAAGTCACACGTTCATTGTTCGGAACACTTTACAAGCAACGCCGGCCTGTAAAATCTAGGTGCACATGAGAACAGAGGGAAAAGGGGCCTGTAAAATATAGGTGCACAGTGCACACCAGCGTTCATTTCGTCGACTAAAAGCTATGACGATACCCTTTTTCACTGACTAAAACTAGATGAAAACAAAATAATAACTTGGCTATGATGTTAGTCATCAACTGAGACTAAATATATTGACAATTTCGTCAACAAATAGAAACCAGACTAAAATGCTTGGGAGGGACTAGTGGAGAAGAGATCCAGACATAAGTCATGCTACAAGTATGTTTGGTTGCACTCGGAAAAATAGCCGATCTACAAGCTTGTAGATCAGCCATGTAAATCAGCCATGACAACGCCATCAAGGCAACGCGCCAAAATGCATTTTTGTCGACAAAATCAACAGTAGATTTATCCGACTAAAATCTTGCTACATTTAGTT